>NW_026267179.1:568580-574971 GCF_000697945.3 Frankliniella occidentalis
GGGGGGGGGCAAGCCAAGAGAAGACGCCAAGGGGTAAGTTAAGGACCGAGGCAGGGGGCCAAGCCAAGAGCCCAGGCACGGCTGGGAAAACACATGCCAAGCTCCGAGCCCGACTCTAAGCACGGCGGCAAAGCAAAGGAAAGCTAAGGGCAAAGCCAGTGAGAGGACGAAACCATGAGTACGGGAAAAGCCAGTCGATGGTCATGCGAAGGAGCCAAACCAGCGCGAAAAGGGGGATAGCCAAAGGGCCGCAGACTTCATACGGGCGCGGGCCGGGCCGGGGGAAAGAGGCCAAGCCCAAAAAAATGGCTGCAAGAAATCCAAAAGGTGAGGCCTCGAGTCAAGAGGCCTGACCGCGCCGCCGCTGGCGCTGCCGGGCGGCCACCCTGTGCAGCTGTGATGTGGCCCTGCGCCGCCCCGGCCGTATCGCATGGCAGCTGGCTGCGAGGGGTTAGCTAGCGCCGGGCAGCGGCCTGGCGAGGCAGCGGCGTGGGGGAGGCCCCCCCTTGGGTTTCGCTTTTTATGTGCGCAAGGAATGTTGGGCCGAAAACACGACCACGCCGATGTGGAGGAGTTCGAGGAGGGGAAGGGAGGGGAGGAGCACGAACACGGGGAGCACTGCGGAGAAGGGGGTGGAGGCCGCCGCGGCTCAACACTCCCGCGGTGCGTGCCCGGGGAGGGAAGGCAAAAAAAATTAAATCCAGCCTCTGAATAATAACAAGTTTTCCCGTTGATTACCTTCCCCGGCCAGCCGGCGCGCTCTTCCCTCTTCCGGACAGTCGCGCGCGCCGCCCGCCCGTATTTCAACCCCCCTTTCTCCCCACACCCCCGCAACCCCACCCCTCTTCTTCTTCAGGCCAGCCTCAGACTCAAGGCAGACATCTCTCTCATGGCTGCATCCGCATAAGCCGCCTTTTCGGTGATCGCATCGTCTCTCTCTCTCTCTCTCTCTCTCTCTCTCTCTCTCTCTCTCTCTCTCTCTCTGCGTTAACCATTCCTCTCTTCTCATAGCGGAGATAAAATAACGCGCGAGCGAGAGGGCAGACGGCGCTGCTCTGAGGCGGCCCGGACGCGCCGCGCTCACGTCGCACCGTTACGGTGGCGAGGCGTGGGCGTGGGGGGCGTGGCGGGGCGTAGCTGGGCGGGGCGCGGCGCCGGCGCTAAAAGAGGTTTCCACGCCCCATCATGACCTGTTCCCCCGTTCAATGGCCGACTTAAAGCACGCCGCCGCCGCCAGTGAAACTAATATCGGCCGCGGAAAATACACAATAAACTTTCGTAGCGGATAGGTGCTCCCGCATCGCACACACGTCAGAAAAAAAATGCGTGTTTTGGTAAAGAACTTGGTTTCACTCGACTTTTTTTGAGAACATACATGTTTCTTTAGCACTTAAATAATTTTTAAGTATCCTACTTTACATGCATGCATGCGTTCATGTATAAGTCATACGATTCCGCCCCGATTTTCGCGTTTTGACGGTGGCCCCTTTCCCCTTCGCGCCCCACCCTCACGCACCAGTCCGCAGGAGTCCGCCTGCGGGTATACGGGAGGCGGGCCGTGGTGGGGGACGGGGGCCCCGCGGGAGCCATCACGGAGCAATGACGTCCTGGCTGCGAGGGAAGTGGGAGAACAGGAGGCAGGATGTCTGCCTGCCTCGCTTGTCGCCGTCCCGCCCCGCCCCGCCCCGCCCCGCCCCGCGTGCAGCCGCCGCACACCGCGGCGCCGCCCCAATTTTCCTCGACGGTCACAAAGGATAGTGATTTTGCGCGATCATCTGTAAAGGAGCCCCGCGCGCTCGCGGAGTTGCGGCGGAATGGGGGAAAAATAGGGGTGTTGCAGTGGCGGGCGGAAGCTAGAGGGGGCAGGGGGGAGGGGAGGAGACAGGGAGACAGGCGACGTGAGTAGGTGAGTGAGGGGGCGGTCCGTATTGGCTTCCGTGTCGTGGAGAGAGGCAATTCGTAGAATGGGAAACGAGTTGTGCACTGTACTGTCCGCGTCCTCCTACCCTCCTTATTTTTCATCACAACTGCGACGCGTGTCGTCGGCGGCGGCCCGCATTATTCTTCCCGTGGAAGTACATTTCGTCTCACATACATACATGCCACATCGACACCTTGCTGGTGCACACCTCTAGCCGCCGCCCCGCCGCGCAGGGCTCGCCACCGCCGCTGACCTGCTCTCTGCGCCGCCGCGCCGCCATCATGCGTCTCTCGAAAAGCCAGACGTCATGTTTTATGAAGCAAACTTTCCAAAGTGCGCAGCAGCAGCAGTAGCAGCAGCAGCACCCATGGTGGGGAGCGGCGGCGGCGCTGGCCTACAAAACGCGTGAGATGTACTGGCGCAGCCGGCGCTGCTCAAACCCATTCTGACGCTGAACAAACAAAACAAATGATACAAAAGCCATAAAAAAAAGAAGGAGGGCGAAATGCGCAATATATAAAACTTGTGGATGCGCAAAAGTTGAGAAGTGAATCCACATTTTTCTCGCAAAAGATTGTATGTAGTAAAAGTAGTGCACAACGTATTTTTTCCCCTCTTCCTCTGGTTAAACATGATGGAGAGAGGGGGGTCGGGGTCAGGGCGAGTCATGTGGTAGAGGCGCACAGCCCCCCCCCCCCCCCCCCCCCCACTTAACTTGTTCGGAAGGCCAAGGAGGAGGTATCAGGCGAGGCCATCGCAAGACGATGAGACCCGGAAATTTGGTCAATAAGTCGACCGGAAGTCGGGAAAGTGGGGGTAGCGGGAGGGACGGGGATGGTGGAGAAGCGGCGGAGGGACGTCTTAAAGCGGTTCCGCGCGAAAATCTGTTGGGGAGCGCGACGAGGCCGACGGGGCGGCGTTCACATTTTTCTCCGCCCCACTGCATCGGTTAGAGGCAGGTGGGGGTCGTCGGGATGTTGGAGGAATCGCTCGATGGTTATGTAAGGGGTATAAAAAAGTGAGATTCCGCGCCGGGGATGTCGTCTTCTTCAAGATCAAGGTCGCAGAGACGCGACGTGGAATAATGATCAACCATTCATAAACGCCAACCGCTCCTCTCAATCGAGGAGGAAAAGGAGCTGATGCGGGGAGGTGAAAAGGGAAAAGGGGGGAGGGGTGCAGATGCCACTAGCGGCAGAGCAGTGGAAGTGGAAAGGCTTCCCAACGGCCTCTACCCACCTTATGCCAACCTCAGAACTCGCCTCAGTATGTTAGCGGTTAGTTTTCTTTTCCTATCGTCTAGTAACATGTATGCCGAACTTCTCCCAGCAACTTATCAAGTAATACGTATGTCGTTTAAATAAATATTCAAATTTTGCCGGATTTCCTAAGCTAAAATCGTTTCATTCTTTCTTTTATTTTGTTACATTAAAAAAGTATTATTTCTCTTGAAACCCATTGAAACCCCAAAAAGGTGATGGTCCGAATCAGAATCACAATTTATCATTGAAAATGTAGGTTCAGCTGTCGCTCAGACAAGAAGCTGTCAAAACAAGTAAATGTTGGTTATTTATTTTCCCAAAACACATTTGTGTGTGAGTGGCGAGTGGCCATTGCCTACCCTGCTGTCCAATCAGCAGCAAGCGAGACCACGCACCTCAACGGCCAGCGTGCCCGTTAAGAGGGTCTAAACTGCTACTCGAGTGCTGCTTGCACCTGCAGTTACGCCCTTCTCTCTCACTCTCACTCCCACTAGGGATGGGGGTGACGAAGGACGGCGGCGACTTGACGCAGCGAAAAGACACAAAACGCCATTAGAGCCGATGTGAGCACGGCGTAAAAGCGACCGGCGCAAACGCGGTGATCGGAGCCCGCGCCTCCGAGTGACAACAATGTTTTATATACGCGTAGTAAAGTCTCTTCACGGCACTAATAAAAGCGGTCGTCTCACACGGTGGCGCTGCACTCTACCGCTACAACTGTCGGCAGGGCGCGCCGCTCCCAAAGGCCCCGCCCCGCCTCCCTTTCACGATATTCGCAGTTCACGACGTCGTCGCGTCGTGCAAATAAGCCCTCATTTCCGCCCAGAGTTGCGCCCCGTTCGCGCTCCGCCGCTTTTGTGCCCTTCGCCGAGGAGGCAGCAGCAGGCAGGCCCCCCCTTGCCTCCACGAGAGAGAGAGAGAGAGAGAGAGAGAGAGAGAGAGAGAGAGAGAGAGAGAGAGAGAGAGGAGGGAAGGAGAGAGATGGTCCTACAGCAGCAGCATTGCGGGGAGCAGGAAGAAGACAAAGCCGGAGAGGAAAATGCATTTCCAATTTCCAACGCGGAGCACATGAATGGAGGGGGGGGGGGGGGCGAAAACTTCGCCCATGCCACAACCCATCCCCCTTCCCCCCTGCTACGCCGACTTGGGAGGAGAGCGAGCAGCTAGTCGCCTCCGAGAGTAGTTGATGACGGCTAGAATGAGGTCATTAGCGGTTCCCATCGATATGGATGGGAGTGTATGGTATATGGGCTGCGGTCACGCGCGCTCGTATCAGGTACCGTCAAGCACACCGACGACCACGCAGGGCCGAGACCGTCTGAGCCGCGGAACGGTCTTGTGTGTGGCGGCAAAGAATAATGCTTCTGCGGGCGGGAGAAAAATGCGCGTGTCGCGAGCCACACACTGAAGCGTGCCGGCATGCCCAAACGCGTAGTGTAGAGAGGGATGACGGTAAAGCAGTATTCCCGGGAAGGTAGGAATGCAAGCCCATTCCAGTAACACCCGTGCACACTTGATCCATTTTCTGGAAACAGTTCGGCTACATGGCTATTGGGATTTGGGATGAGTAGGGGGCGGACTCACGACGTCAGCTAGACGCTAGCGCCAGCCGTTAAAGCCACCGTCTACCCACGTTTTCGTGATTATAAATAAAACCGTTTATATAATCAGTTTGGTCCAAGCCTATATATACAGACATATTCCACTTTCAGTAATGCACTGACAGCCGTGAATGCAAAATTATAAATTGCGATTAGGTTGACTTAGCGATGGCAAGGTAAAAATCAGAGAGAGCCCTTCCGCCCTCCCGATAGAAAAGAAGTTACACGCGGTAATATAGCCATTTGTTGGTTTCCAAGTACACAAAAAAAACGGTTACTAACTTGATAGCTAGGACATTTTCTTGAAAACATTGACGCACCAGCATGCACTTAGTTTACTCAAGTGATGAGTTGTTTCAAGAAAATGCACTTGATTTCTATTACTTGGTGTGTTGAGCGGAGTTATTTCAAACTCCCAAGCAAGTGGAAGTGTTAATTTCGAGGCAAAATGTCATCTCCCAAACATTACTTCTGACCTTTTAATAGATCAGAGCCACTCGCATGAGAAAAACTAGATCTGAATAATATTGAGCAAGCAAATGCTCGTAAAACTGCGCGCACTGCTCGAAAACTGCGCGAGTAGTAGTCTCCCCCGAGTTGTGTGCGAGGCGGTCGGGTGTCTCTGGGCCCTGGGGCGCGCGCGACGCACTGTCGTTGGGCGTGATTGCACGAGCGTGTCCCGAGCAGCTGCGCTGAGCTGCGCTGGCGTGTACTCACCCGTGCTCTCGGTGCCGTACACGTCCGGGCAGGCCTGGTACCGCAGCAGCAGCCTCGACTCCTGGGTGCACGCCTCCACGGACGACATGGGCGAGCGGCAGTCGCCGTGGCCGCGGTTGTACGTGAAGGCGAGCGGGCCCCGGAAGGGACACGCCACGGGGGAGCCGCCCAGCCGGAACATGGAGAAGAGCAGCGCGTCCCCGGTGATGAGCTTGCACAGCTGGTCCAGGCTCGTGTGGCCCTGGCAGAAGGCTGCGGACAGACAAGGAGCAGGGTTAGAGCAAGCATGAGCAGTTTCAGCTCAAAGCGCACAGACAAAAGCTTTCACCACACATGACTTTTAAACATTTTCCTTCAAATGAAAAGAACAAAATTACGACATTGACCATGGATCCTAAACAGTCCAATTACAAAGGTAGTAATCATTTAAAACTTATTCACTCAGCCAATTTTAAGGCTGTTAAATTTTCAATAGAAACCTTTTTATTTGCTCAGCAACTATCTCATGGAGCTAAATTGAAAAGCATCTTTGAAGCTTTACGTGTCGCTTTGGAAGTTCAACCAAAAGTGGCATCTAAATCTAATAGGAATAGGGCGCGCGAGACGCCCGATCCATTGCTTTCCATGACCCATTTTCCCCGTCGTTAGGAAGCCGAGGATGAAGCCTTTTCGTCGGGGTGTAGGAGCCGCCGCCGGCCACACGCTTACGCCCCTGCACTCAGGCACACGCCCTTGGGGCTATTGACGGGGTGGAATATTTTCACCATCCCCCGCCTCCCCTCCCCTCCCCTCCCCTGTTCCTCACTGCTCGCTGCTGTCGTGATTTTTCAGCGTGACCAACCCGCCTCGTGGGCTGGGCACAGGCAGGTCATCATTCTGATGACCCCCTC
>NW_026267179.1:575021-576999 GCF_000697945.3 Frankliniella occidentalis
GAGAAAAGGGGGGTGGGGGGCGATATGAGTGGCCGCTGATAAAGTGCCTGATATCGCTTAATTCGATAACGCGCGCGTCGCTTTGATAAATAATCCCGCGCCCGGGCCCGCCGGACCAAACTTGAGAAATAAGCGACCGGGAGCATCATCAGACCGGCCAATATCTCTGAACACGCCGTTCAGTAAATCACCGCGCGGAGGAGGCGGCAGCCGTTGGCACTGCCCCCACGTGATGCACTGGCAGAAAGAGTTGGCACGTCCCAAACAACTGGAGTGACGGCCCGGTTGACAGACGACTTTTAGAAGGAGCATTAAACTAGGAACTAGTCGATGGACTAAATGATCGACAAGCACACACACAAAATACTAAATCCTGTTTGCCATACTTGAATTAAAACAAGTGGTGTACTTGAATTCACTTTTTTGGCTGTTTAACACTATTTTGCGCAGATCAACCAGCCAACCAGCTATAATAAAACATATTTTCGTGAAGTGGCCTCGCAGCGGGTGGCTGTGTTGTTCGACTGAGGTTGGCTCATCTTCCCCAACTCTCAGACGCGCGTCTTCACGCCGAGCCACAATTAAGCTGTGCTAAAGAAGTCCAGCAGCAGTCCACAGCATAGCGACAGGAATCTAAACAAAT
Source organism: Frankliniella occidentalis (assembly GCF_000697945.3). NCBI lineage: Eukaryota > Metazoa > Arthropoda > Insecta > Thysanoptera > Thripidae > Frankliniella > Frankliniella occidentalis. The sequence goes on from NW_026267179.1 coordinate 575,665, forward strand.
GGCACGAAAACCTCCGCACCGTGTAACACCCTGGCGGGAGTGAAGAGAGAGGTACCCTTTGTCCCGGTCGCGCGCTGGCCCCGCTGACTTCGCACTGCCTGCTGCCGCCTCCTTCACAAACTCACAGTACAGCACACTCTTTCATGGAAATGAGCCACTTTCAGAGAGTGAGAACAGACGCTCACAACACGGGCCAACAAAAGGCCCGGGGGGCGTGAGTCGGTGGGCAAGGCGGCCAGGTGAGGAGGGGGCGGGGCAGGCGACACACTGTCTGTGCGGTCGGAGAACAATCGCCAACTTGATGAGTGCAGGCAGACACAAGACGTCATTGTGATCGCGTGTGTGCGAGGCGGTGGGGAGCTGTGGAGATGAACCACTACAGAAAAAGCGACTTTACCTTTTCGGACGCATACCTTGAAAATTTCGGGATGAAATTCTCAGCAAGTTAATTACACTACACCCATTACGTGTAGTGTGGGGCGGTTTCCAAACCTATATGCGGCCCGGCTCGGCTCGCCCCCCTCGCCTCGCCCATATAGGCAGGCTTCCCCCGAGGTTTCCCCTCCCCGGCGAGTGTTTAGCAGCGAGGCGACCTGATCCCACTAAGCCCACACGCACGGCACGGCCGAGGTTGCCCGGCCCGCGCGGCCCGGCCCCCTGCGCCCCCACAGCGCCACTATCACGACAGTCCACTCCACTGCCGGACAACCGACCACGTAAATGCGCAGAGCACCCACAAAGTAAAACCTTGTAGCAGCCATCGCATGGTTAGCCGAGGCACACCCATAAAATATTGTCTCAACCATGATTGTATGTGGTCGCGTCCCTGAGCTAACCTTTACGATGGTTTTCATTTTCCTGGGTAAACGTAGAATTTTACAGAATCGCCACTCCTCCGCTGCATTTTCGCATACATTTTTGTTCTCCCTCCGCATTCCTCTGTATATATAGCAGCAGCAAACGCAAAGAGAGAGAGAGAAGAGTGAGCGAGATAGACAGAGACAGAGGACACGGGATGAGGCTTTGGAAGGGGAAGAGATGAGCGGAAGCGAAACAAACCAGCCGGCAAATGATAATGCGCTGCAGGTGGCCGCTGCTGCGCGTGTGTTATTTCTTATTTCTACAAGCGCGGCGAAAAATGTGAGGAGCGGCGGGAAAGAGAGAAACCGCTGCGGAGAGATAAATAAGAGAGGAAAGGGACAGGCAGAGACAAACAGGCGCGCGGGTAAGGAGCACCCTAGATAAAGACGGAGCGAGAACCAGCCAGAGCATAACGACTGGGCACAATGATAACTTGTCCCCCCTTCTCTCTCTCTCTCTCTCTCTCTCTCTCTC
>NW_026267179.1:580757-581373 GCF_000697945.3 Frankliniella occidentalis
GCCTCTGCCTCCTCTACTGCCCCACCACGCCCCAGCCACTGCGCAAGGCGGAAAATGGACACATACCAAGAACGGTACGTCAATATTTTTTACGGCGCCACTTTGGTATCGGCGCGCGGAGCAGCACTTTACTGATTTCCCTCATTCTCCGCATCATTATTTAAGGACCGCCCCCCTCCCTCCTCCTTCCCGGTCCTCCTCGTCCCGATGACCGCCGTTTATTTCGTGATGGATGCCGGCCAAGGAAACGTCGAAATACGCCGCGGAACGGAATGGAATGGACGGCGGGAGGGGGTAAGAGGGGTAGGGGGATAAAAAGTTAAATAATCGGAGGGGGGTGGGGGTGGCAGAGCGGCCGCATCTGACAGCCGCAGTCAGCAGCACAGAGTCGGGGTATGGGAGGGGCAGGGGCAGGGGCAGGCAGTCTTCCGTGGCTGGCTGCGTTTGGTGGGTAGCCCTCCCCCACTCCTCCGGGTACTCTGCATAGGGCGGCGGTACTTTGGGCGCACCGGAATAATGGCCGTGGCGGAGGGGACCGGAGGGACCGGGAGGGGACTGGAGACGACCGGAGGGGACCGGAGGGGACCGGAGGGGACCGGAGGGGACCGGAGGGGAC
>NW_026267179.1:581442-581748 GCF_000697945.3 Frankliniella occidentalis
CTGCCTACGGGCCGGGCTGACTGGAGGCGGGCCACTAGGACTAGGGCGCCTGGCAGGTAGGCAATAGCGCGGCACTCGCGCACGCCGAGTCTGCCTACGCGGCGGGCTGACCGGGCCCTCCGCGCGCTGCTGCGCCACGCCAGCAGGCAGAGCCAACCTGACCCACTGCCACCGCCAATGCGGAGGACGAAGGTGAATACGTTATGAGGGCTTCCTTAGGGAGAAAAAACAAGAAGGGGTGGAAAGGGGCGTCATAAATAGTCTATCGCGGAAAGCTGGGGCGTTTGAGGGGTGAGGTTGAGAGGG
>NW_026267179.1:590103-593546 GCF_000697945.3 Frankliniella occidentalis
GAGGTGGGGCGAGGTGGGGGCGCGGTGGAGGCGGGCGGGGCACGGCGCACGGCAGGCAGATTCAGCTGCCGGCCCCGGAGTCCCGGGGGAGTTTTTGAGGCGCGGCGAGCGACACGGTTTGGGAATCACGCTTCCCCCTCCAAATAATGACGAATGCAAAACAAAGGCCTTGGTCATTATTGTTGTTGTTGTTGAAAAAGTTTCGCTGCTAGAAGAAGGCGACGGCGACGCGACGGCGCGACTGGCGGGGACGTCAATACCACCGGCAAGTGGGTCATCGATCAGAAAAGAAAAAGGTTACTTTCTTTTCGTTGCTTTCGAACAAAGTTTGGTAATGTTCGTCAAAACTTTACTCCAACGAACCAATCCGCACGTTGAACCACACGGATTTTTCTCGGGTGTATAATAAAAGCGCCCTCGGGTCAAATTAAGCACTGAAGCAGCAAAACTTTTTAAAATTACTTTTTTTTTGGGGGGGGGGAGAGGGTACGAGGAAAGAACCTCGACTGACAGTGTGGGTAAAGACTGCAAGTGAGTGTGTGTGTTTGCTCGCGTTTGCTTTAGGGGCGGAGCGCGCAGAGCAGAGGGCAGGTCGCAAACAGACGGCGCGGTGCCCCGGCACGCGAGGCTGCAGGGGCCCGGCAGGCAGGGCCTGAGGTCAGCGAGCCTGGCCAGCCGGCGCAACCTCGGCAGGCGAGCCGCGAGCTTGTAGTACGACGCACTCACTTGAAAATTCAAGACTAAACCGCTTTCACGTGTCTTATTATCCAGTTTTGAATGCGCTTCTCCTCATACAACACAAGTCTCTCGGGGGAGCGACACGGTAACTGTAAGCCGCCGTCGTAGAAAATAGTCGTGCTAACCAGCGTCGGACTTTTAGGTAGTGAACATGTCATGTTACGTTCAGATAAAACGCTGCTGAATGTCATTTAAGTGCGACACCCCGACACCGATTGTTATCTCCAGTTGTCCTATTCGTTAAGCACTGTGTACGTTAGGTGCCTTTCCCACTGCCCGACTCACTGGTCGGTGCTTTGCGCCTGCTTATTTCTGTGCTACTGCCGTCCGTTGCCGTGCCGAGGGTCAATCCACGAGACGGAATAGCAAACCGTTAAGCAAAGCGGTCGCGGGTAAGTGCATTAGTCCACACACGCAAGTCCACAAACACACACACACACATGAGCTCACTGTCTGTCCCTCGGCACCTCAGGGACTCGCCAGCAGGGGGGCTCACGGTGGGGACCGTCATGTGGTCCGGAGAAGGAGAGAGAATGAGGGGGGGAGGGGGCGAGTCCACGGGGAGCGGGCGTAGGGGAATGAAGACGGGGGAAATGGAGTGGTTCACCTGCCCCTTCCCCCCTCCCTGTCCACTAACCCCACCTCCCAGCCGATACGCCCTTCTGGCCACCACCTGTCTACTTGTAAAGAAAGGACGCGGAAAGCGGGAGGGAATTCTTCAGCTTCAGCGCACTCACAGCAGTCGACCACCACTCGACTACTTGTTGAATAAGAGAAAACTAAAATTGGCACCTGAAAACTCAAGGCCTGGGAATCTATGAAGGCCCTACCTAGCCACCTAGCCCGTTTCACCGTATACTTTCAAAAAAAGCAGGGAAGCATTCGGAAAAAAGCAAAAAGATGGCACACAAAAATTCAACCCAGGAACAAACTTCCCAACCGTTTCAGATAAATAGTATCAACAAAAAGAGTTGGTGTGATATTAAAAACATGTTAGCCAAAAGGAAGAAAAAAGAAAGAAAGAAAAGCGGTGCAGCAGCAAAATAAGGTATATATCGTTATGAATCAATCAACAAAACTCGCCGGCCCACGTCAGGCCACGCTCTTCAGCCGTTGCTCTGCGCAATGCGTGTGCGTGCGACTCGACGGCGCGGCGGGGCGTGGTGGGCGTGCTCGTGTTCCTCTCCTTGTTTTATGAGCGCGGAATTTGCAAGCAACAGTGAGCCCCTATAAAACCGGGGCACCGGGGAGAGGCCTCCGGGATGGAATGCGCATTTCTGCAGCTACGGCTGGGGCCTGCCGCCGGGCCCTGACGGGACGGTGTGCGGGCCGGGCCCCAGCGCCGCCCAAAACGGTCCCCGAACCTTGCCTCGCCCCGCCATAAGGCCCCAACAGCGCTGCGGCTGCTGCTGGGTCGGCCGGGAGGCAGGTAAGGGTACGCCGACGGAAAATTAGATAGCTTTGAAAAATAGAAAACTCGGTGCACAGCACAGGACAAAAAAAATGTCATAGCAGCAGCACGATAAGCTGAGGGCGATGCCGGAAAGTGACGAAGGAGCGACGCTGTAAAATAAAAATAATCCATGTGGGTGGACGCACTATGTTACACTTTGGCACACATGTAGGTCTGCAGGAGATACCGCATTCAAAATTCAAGAACAAACATGGGTTTTCAGAGTGACAGAGCGTTTGGGTGGAAAACTAACCGTGTTCTGTCTGTTTTACCAGAAGAACTCGAATCAAACTGCGCCCCCACCGCCGCAACTATTTTGGCTTAAGCTAGCTGCGCAAAACGATGTGCGACATATGAAACACCGCAACACCACACTCGTGCAGAGAGTTGGGAAGCAACTGGCCGGTAACAACAAAGAAGGGGGAAAACGGCAGCCTGCAACACAGCCGCAGGACAGTTAACACACTGTGAGCTGACCAACCTGGCCCTGGCCATGTCAGGCCAACGCCGAGCAAGGCGGGGTGGGGCGGGGCAGGGCGGGGCGGGGCGAGTCCAAACTCGCTCGCGGACAGTCCCGCCTGGCCGCACACGGCGCGTTCCACACAGATGGCAACATAATCCGATATCCCTCCGCTTTGATGGCCACATAGGCGTGCAGTCGTGGACGCGGGGGGCGAGGCGGGGGACACCCTATATTCGGCTCCGATACACGGGGTACTGGAGGGGGGAGGGGGGCAGGATATTCAATACGCAAAGCTTTAGAGGCAGGGATCTTTTTTTTCCCAGAACCTTCAAAGAAGAGGAAAACAAAGAGAATTTTTTTAACAGATCCAGTGGTAAAGGTATCTGCACAGGATCAGGCTCAAAATACTCGCCTTGCCGGCAAAGCCGTGTTTTTTCCCACCCTATGCAAACGTCTCCACACCCCCCAAGATACATTCTTGCTTCGTTTTTCTTGTGTGTTTTCTTGAGTGCATTGCAATATCTCGATTTGACTCTCGGCACATGCGCAACACACTCAAGGCAATCAAGTGCATGGAAAATGAAATGTACTTTAATCGAGAGAACAGTGTTCGGTGCTCGAATCTAAGCAGTCGCTCACACATCTCCTGTTATAGCTCACTGCTTGCATCAAGCAAGAAAGCAGCCCCCAAGCTAAAGTGGGGGCAGGGCGGCACGGCGCACTAACAGCAGAACCTAAATACTTGGAGCGTAGAGGGTCGCGAAGCCCGCCCCGCTCCCCCGCTGCGGC
>NW_026267179.1:593618-594619 GCF_000697945.3 Frankliniella occidentalis
CCCCCCTACCCAGTCTAGCGGCGGCCGTGCGGCCTTCCTGGAGTACCTTAATGAATTTACGGCTGTGCCTTAAAGTTTTGGCCATACCGCCCCGGCGTGGAGGAGCGCGGCGGCCGGGGTGAAGAGAGGTCAGGCCTCCCCTGCAGGGCGACGGTCCTACAAAACACACACACACACACACACACACGCACACACACACACGTCTGTATGCCTCCTGATTATGGAGCATGCGCCTCCCACGGCGGCAGCCTCACCTCTGCGCCCCGCCCCACCTCGCCCCCACCGCGCCACTCCCCGACAAGCGGCATAAGCTTTAGGACCTGCACATTACAGTGGTGGGGATCGCAACACTAAGGCCGCAACCACCAGACCCCGCCTAAAATCCTAAAAGGGGTAGGAAGCGGGAACAAGAGGGGGAGCGGGGTTATAGGAAAGGGGGCTCGTGACGCTTAACACAAGAAAGTTGAGCGGGGAGGCGTAGTAAGCACCACAGGAGGGGCAGCGCGTACCCGAGAAAATATTCCTCCTTACAACTCACTCTCTGAAAATTCAACAGTAGGATTTTGAAGACTGCATTGGGAGGAGTTGGCGTGCCATGGTATCATGGTGATCCGTTAAGGAAGGCCCTTCTCCGGTGTCTCAGTATATCGCCAACTCTGTCGCTCTCGAGACACGAGTCGTTTGGCACGCGCCACTCATTTACAACTCAAAGAAAACGCGACGAACAACGAGCAAAGCGCGTGCCAGCGTCACGAGATGTGTCAGAGTGCGCTCGCGCGCGTGCGCCAGCAGTGTGTGTGGGAGAGAGAGAGAGAGAGAGAGAGAGAGAGAGGGAGGGAGGGAGGGAGGGAGGGAGAGAGAGAGTGAGAGAGACAAACGGAAAACAACAAATGAAGAATTATTACGGCTGCGCGAGCCTGCTATGCTGCACGCTCCAAAAAGAGAGCGAGATGAAGAGGGGCAGTGAGACAAAAATCTGGGGGAAGCGGGTAGGGGCAGGG
>NW_026267179.1:594669-601048 GCF_000697945.3 Frankliniella occidentalis
CACACAGTATGTCTCTCACGTGAGAACTGTCAGCGCGGGGCTGGATAGGAAGCTGTGATTAATCTCCCCACGCCTTGTCTCCCTCACGCATCTGCCCCCCTGCTTCCACCTCGTCCCCCTCCCCCACCCCCCTGTACCATCTCTCCTTCTCGCCGTTCCTCGCAACCCACCACTGAATGGTGATCAGTTCCAACGAAAACGATCAAAAATGTTTGATTGACTCTTTTACCATAGTTGATGTCCAGCAGTGCAAAAACACATACGGACAATCAGAATTTTTTAAAGAGTAAAGTTAAGTGACTAACGTGTGAGGAGCTGTAGCGTCGTTCGGCTGAATGTGCGAGGCGCGCTGTCGGGCCCCGGGAGGCAAGCAGTGGGACGCGGGTACCCCTCTGACAGCAGAGCAGCACCCTGAATTTCTCATGATACAATATCAGAGAGTAGGCGTGTCCTGTGCACGGCGCCACTTGTTCTCAACGTCAGCAGGCGCGACTGCCTTCGGCCAGGCGGGGATGAATGAGGGCCGGGTAGGGCGGGGTGTCGAGCGGCGACGCCAAGCTGCCAAACTTGTCTCTGCACTTGCTGTAGGGGGGCCCGGCCCGCGCCCGAGGGGGGTGCCGGTGCTGGGACCAATTTCATTTCTTTTTGGACCAGAGCGCGAAGAAAAAGAGAGGGAAAAAAATAACAGGGCGAGATATCCAAACCAAGGGCAGGAAAAAAAAAAAAACGACCGACGGCGGCAGCGGATAGCAAGAGAGAAGTAAGGAGAGGTTTGTGTGCTACAAATCACACACACACTGTAGTAATGAAGCGCGCTGCCGGGGGCAGGGCGGGGGCGGGGTGGGGTGAGGTGGGGTGAGGTGCGGTGAGTGGGGCTGCGTGGATCGAGGGGAGCGTGTTGGTCTGCCTGGCCAGGACAGTTTTCCGCTTGTCATGCACTATGTTGCGTTGCGTCCGAGGTTCACGAGTGGGTGGGGAATAAACTATGACTCCTGAGAGTGTTCTATACACAACGGTATTGGCTTGGTTGGCGGGGCGGGTTCGAGGAAGGGGCAACGTCAGCGGAGCTGCTTGTGGCTGGCGTAAACGAGCAAGTTGTTGTGAGAAGAAAAAAAAAGGTTCCATTAACACGTTGAGTCCCAGGGAGGGGGGAGGGGTGGAATCACGTGTCATTGTGACCATACATGTACCTACTCACGTGGGATTCAACGTGTTTAACAGAAAAAAAATACGGTGGTGAAATGATCTATTTTATGCGTCTTAAACTGATATTCTGTGGGGAACACATGTAACGTATCCAGATCTGCTGACTGTACCGCTATCTACAGAGACCAACCCTCTCTGCCCCCTCTACATACACACCTTTGTTTCAGAGTGGGTTTAGGGGTTGTAAGGGGAGAGGAGGTGGAGGGGAGAGGGGCTGAACTCGATTCAGCCCCATCCCCCCTACCTAATCTTTTACGGGGTCTTTGCCCGCTAACGTCAACCCCATCATCCACCACCACCACCGCCCCGCCACGCCCCCCGGCCGCACGAACAAGCCCCGCTCCGCCCCGCCTGGTTGATGAGAGACGCCCCAATAATAACTCTCCGCGTTTCCGCGTCCTGTTGATTTACGATTGCATATTGCATGCTGCACGACACGCAACACGACGCCGGCAGAGAATGTAAGTAACACACAGGTCTCGATGCACTGCAACAACCCTTGCAAACAACTATACTGTGCTGCATGATACATCTTGCCGTCAGAAAGCATACGTCAAATGTCGAGAGCAAAATGACGACAACAATGATGGTCTGTTCACAGCAGCTCTCCTCGAGCGACCGACCATCAGACTGACTAAGGGAGTAGAGCACAGACTGTAGCGCGGCGCGGCGGGGCCGGGGCCTGGGCGGTGCACGTCAGCACACCGCGCACGCCACATCGAGCAGCGTGTCTCAGCACAACGCTGCATCAATATTAGCTGAACATCCTCGTGGGTACAAGCGCAGCCTGCAGTACTCGCTGCGGGCGGATCGAGTGGCAACACAGGCAAGACAACAACAACCTTTCAATGGTGCTTATTTTTGAAAGAAACAAAAACTAGTGCTTAGGAAAACATCGTTAGTATGATTTTGGAGTGCCCATTACAGACTGTGACTGTATCGCTGTATGAAAATTTCACAAAGTGTATTTTAGACCCCTTGTGAAAATTCCCATTTCTCGTGCCATAATGCTCTACACCAGACCTCCCACACTTCTATTGTGCTTAAGTGCGCTTATAATATAAAATATCCTCAATACTCACTCTCTTTGTACTGCAGGACGTTGACATGCTTCTCGTGGATGACGACACAGCGATAACACGAGCCTTTCCTGCAAAGCAGATACAAAACATATTAGAGCACTTACTTAACTTAGATATTGAAGCACTTAAACTACGACAACAGAGTGAGTATCCAAGTAAACACTCATTATCAACGCACTTTTTGTGTCATCGTTTTTCTTTGCCTTCGTTTTGGTTGAGCGGTCGTCCAGTTGGACTGCTTTACAGGTCCCCCACCCCCACCCCGCAGCTTCCTCTTGGCACACACTGCATTCTTATCCTTATACTGATTTTTTCACCCTTTGTCAGTATTCCTGCTGCGTAAAATCCTTCACAAGCTACTGATAACGGCTTTCATCAGTAGTGCGAAATTATTTATGTTTTTAAATTACTGACATTGTTTTCTTTTATCAGTGAGTCACTTACAACAATAGACAGATTAAGTAACAAATTAGTCAGTAATCCTGCTGCGTAAAAAACTTTATAAGCTACTAGTAGCTAAAATCAGTGCAGGTCTGAGAGTGTGGCGTTTCATTTGCTTTGACATCGAAATTTAAAAGGTTTGCAAATACCCGTTCGATCAAGTATTCGATTCTGACATCAAAGCATTGTGACAGGGTTACATTATCAAAGTCCTCTGTGAAGGCGTCGAATGGAACGATGATATGTGAGAGAGAGCAGGGAGAGGGAAAAGGGGGGGGGGGTCTGCTACTGTGTTATTACGCTACCGGAGATAGAAATAGCCGGAGTAATGTGTCCGGAGTGAAAAGAGCAGTAAGCGGTATGCGCCAAGTCACCACCACTGTAGAAAATATCCTTGTATATTTACGATATTTTGCAACTAATATTGACAAAATATGTTATAAATTTATGGCAACCTAAGCTTGCTCGTCGATGAACTCCTGTAAAGCATAGATAACTATATTTTTCACAGTGACTGGACTAATAAGCTTCGTTGTTGATCAGCCAGTGAGTTGTACGTTAGACAGTATCCCCATCATTTAGTTAAATACACGAGCGGGAAGATTTTGCTGGAGAAGTAACTGTCATTGAAAATTCCGCCGGCAAATACGCGCGGATAAAATTTTGCCCTCTCCAATTTGTGAGCCGTTGCTGGCAATAAGGATGCATGGCGGGCCTCACGGCCTACGGCCCGGCCGCCTCCGTTCCGTCTGTTGCCTGTCAGATTACAACGCGGCCTCGCGGGGGAATTCAAAGGATGCGATGCGATTTCGTTAAGAGCAACTCCGTGCGATGTTTTTTTTCCCCTTCGCTCCTCTTCGTCTTCCCCCCTCCCTCCTCCTCATCCCCGACATCTCCCACCGACCGACGCCCCTACTACAAACTCGGCCTCTCCTAAAGCCCGGTCGGCGCATCGAACACCACCATCCCGAGGCAGAACGGGGCGCGAGATCTCGAGAGGGCGCCTCGGTCCGGATAGGACCTATGAGGTGGAGGAGAGCGGGGATGGGGCCGAGAGATCTGCTCGGGGAGACAAGGCGAAATGGTCGGGTTATGCTGTAGGGAGGCGTAATCAAGGCACAAAATACGAGTGAGTATTCAGTAAATTTCCGTAGCACTCAAGGAAATTTCCGTACCTCAACTCAACTTTTTTCCTTTTAAGAAAAAAGTACATTAAAGGGCCGGATTTTTCTTCAAACACGCTTGAAGTTGGACCTAAAGCGGGAACTCCGTTGGGCATCGTCACTTACTGCGGGACAAAATTGTGCCATTTCATCCTGACAACTTTCAAGTAAACAAGTGAAATTTGTCCTCCAAAAGTGTTATAAATTTTTCACAAGCAAACAATGTGCTAGAAAAATTACAATTTTCTAGAATGGCATCGTCCTTTTTTTAACGTCCACTGGTGTGCATACTTACTCGTCCACGACGAGGTACTTCTCGCCGTCCGACGCCACACAGCGGCCCTTGTTGCTCAGCTTGTTGTGCTGTATGGTGATGCCCTGCCGCACCCCGCTCTGGAACCACTGGCCCTCCCAGCGACTGGGAAACCGGCACGACCCTGCAACAGAGGCACACACACACTGTAGGACACTTTCTCGAATAACTGTATAGAATATATTACACGAGGCACTTTCGTGCAAACAATGAGACATCGCAGATATTTTCGAAAATATGATTGGAAAAATTCGCGACGGACCAATTTTTTCGAACAAATACAAAGACATAGATATTTTCTCTCAGCTAACAACTGTAAACCTAAACTTAAAAACTAACCTAAAATAATCATTTCCATTTGTCTCGTAGAAACATTTTTTCGGACACATTTTTTGGGCGCTAGCAGAACGACGTACAAAATTGGAAAAAGCAAAAGAAGTGTCGCGCCGCCATACGTGGCAATTATACGGCGACAGGGTGGCAGGACGGTGTCGAGTCGAGGGGGCCGCAAAAAAACAGGCGGCTGGCAGTGGCACATGTGCGGGCTGGCTCTCGGACAACGGTAATGACCCCCCCCCCCTCCCTCTCGCTCACACTCTTGAGGGAGGATCACCCCCCCCCCCCCATCTCAGTCCAATCCTTTGCTAGAAGAGTTAGCACACGCGGCTTTGTGTTCGGCACGAGGACCGCCGGACTACTTCCATCTATCGGCTGCTGATCGGTATCAGGGAGAGAGGGGATCGGACGGGACGGCGAGCGGAGGAGCGAGTTCTCTTCCTGCCGCGCCACGAGATAAACGAATCCAAGGGGGAGAAAAGACGTTCACCAACAAAATTAGTGACTCAAATGGGGGAATTCCGGACAGATTATTTTTGCAGTATATGCGGTCATTTAATATCCGATATGCAGAGTCACAAATACATATCGAAATCAAAGAAGGATAAAATAGCTGTGTGTAGTGTACCGACCTAGAGAGACCTATGTACTTAGCCCCCAGTTGGGTCATTTCTCTTCTGTCCCGTCTGTAAGTCGCCGGAGACTCGACTAGTCGGAGTGTGGCGGGCGAGGCGGCGGGGGAGAGGGCGAGTAGGGACGGCACACCAGACTTAGCTAGTAATATAGTGTTGTGCCGCAGGGGGCAAGCTTGTCGCAGATGGAGCGAATTTCAGAATGGTCCTTGCAAAAAGAACGCGAGGCGGGTAAGAAAAGGATTTAAACGCAGCAAAGGGAACATTCTCTTTAAAAACCGCACCTTTTAAATATTGAAAAATTAATCATTTACCCCGTCCTTTAGATACAAGGAAAGACGGCGCCTACTCACCCAAAGCCTACGGTCTGAGCAGCGTCCTCACCACAACACCAGCTCACACACGCACACTCCTCCCCCTCCAGCAGCCCCCCTAAGCCCTGTGCGGCCTGGTGCTGGTCAGAAAGAAGGGATTGGAAGCAGCCTGGGCAGCAGCAGTCCCAAACCGGTTCGGAACGTCTCCTAAGGGAAGCCGCAAGTACCTCTGTTTCTCTACTGCTGCGGGCAGCTGCTCCCGCAACCTCTGGTACTTTTTCTTTTCGTAACAACAAGTATTTTCCTCACTCTTTGCGTTTTCCGGCCCTTTTTACCCTCCTTTTTTGTTGTATAAGGCGGCAGCCGATAAAATACAGACTCGTGCGCAGGAGCACACAACAGCAAGTTCTCTCCTTTTCTCTCCTCGACAACGAGCCCGTATCTTTCGTGGACCGTGTATCACACTTTGGAAACAAGGAGAAGGCGTGGGAGGCCGGCAGAGCGGCCTGCTGACCGGGCAACGAGTTATTTAGGCTTTAAATTGATGGAGTGCCAAGTTCCTCGAGTCGAGCTCAGGCGTGGCGTGGCGCTGCTGGCGTGGAGGTCAGTCCTGCCAAGCCACCCGTCCGCCTGCCCGCCAGCCTCGTCTGACCGGTACTGCTGCTGGCCGACAGAGAGACCGCCCCCTCCCACCCCCTTTTCCCTTCTCATGTCGGCCTGGCGAACCCCTGACAGCCCTTGGCATTTTTCTTTGGGGGGCTGCGTGCGATAGGGTGAAATCAGCTGTGAACTAGATCAGAGGAATAGGGAAGGAGAGGAGGGGTGGAGGGGGGAGACGCAGGATTAAATCCAAGACAAATTTTTATCCGTCGCCGCCTTAGAGAGAGAGAGA
>NW_026267179.1:601220-605300 GCF_000697945.3 Frankliniella occidentalis
GTACGTATCGAGGCCCGGTTTCATTTTCCCCCTTCTCTAAGGTGGATCGACGCGACGGGGCCGCCGAGCGCCCGCCGCGCTCTAGGGTAGGCCGGCCCGTGCCGCAGGGCTGCCGAGCGCGTTGCCTACCCTGTCGTCCGCAGGCGCTCCGGCGCGGCCCCCAGCAGCGGCGCCGCCGCCGCCGCCACGGGCCACGCCACGGGCCACGGCGGCAGCAGCAGCCGACAAACGAGTGTGTCCATACCCGGCGCGCAGAACATTGCTTTCTTTACGGCCGCGATTCGTCTTGGCCGCACCGTGCGTCCCGCTGTCTCACGCGGGCGGGGCAAGGCGGTGCTCTCGTGTGGTGCGGGCGAAACTGTGGCCTCCGGGACGTTCCTCCAGGAGCAGGCGGCGCTCGTGCGGTCGTGTTCACCCGCGCACCTTGCTCGACAAGGTCACGGACTGACGAGCTTCTGCACCACCACGCGCGGAGCAACGCCGGAAGTGAGGGGAAATTTCAGAGGAAACGGGGCGCACCTCTACGTACCGACAGTCTCTGCACGAGAAAGCATTGCATGGACAGAACACGCGCGGCAGTGTGTTTTAACGGGAAAAGCTAGCCGTACAAAATCTCCAGGAAAAATACCTTTATGTAAATTGACCTCGCAGCAGTGAAGTGCGAAACACTCTGACACTCTGGAATAGGATGCAGCGCGCTGCACTCTCTTTGTATTTGCCGTAAAAGGTTTTTTCGAGCCAGTGCCCGCCTCGCCCCCTAGATCCCCTTCCCACTCGCAGAGGCGCCGCGGCGGGGCAGGGGCACCGCACCGCGCAGCCAAGCCAAGAAGTACTCCCTTGGAATTCATTCGCGAAATCCTTGATCCGCGTCAGGCATTCCTGGCGGCGCTCCAACGCGCCCGCCGTGCAGCCCGTGGGGGGCCCCGCGACACCGCGGCGTAGAGTGGCGCGGCGTGGCGGAGAGTCAACACGCATCCACTACTGCCCGCCGCTGCCATTCCCAAAATGCATCACGAACTACTGCATTCTTTCGCGAAAACAAAGCGACGTGCACAGTGCGCCACTCACTCAACGCGCCACATTTTTTTCCCACTGTGAATTTTTAACTTTTTCTAAAGCACGCGAGAGAAATGGTCGACGTTACAAAAACGTACTTTCGCAACAAGTTTGGTTTTCACAATTTTGCGGCAGCAACACACAACTTTTAAAATCTCTATATGCTCTGAGAAATGACGGCACCCGCGAAAGTTCGAAATTCCCGTTACGAAACGTAACTTGGAGTGTTAAGTTACGGCCAGGAATATATACCGTCCGCGTGGAGCCGGCCCCGTTGGGCCGCGACGCCCTGAGGCGAGCAGACGGGCCGGGGCCAAGGACCACCACCTGAAATACAAGCCGCCTAAGGGAGCCATGAACTAGATAGTGGACAAGGCGGCAATGTCAGGGGCGGGCCGGGCGGCGTGTTTAAGGGACAGAGGAGGGGCGAAGGGGCGCGGGGTTAAAGGTCGTTAGGCGTATGACAGTTTGGGGTTGGGAGAGGGGAGGTGGAGCGAGGTTAACAAAAGGCGGAGCGGAGTGAGTGGGAATATGGCACAGCGTGGAACGAGAGAGGGTCCGCAAAAGGGAAGGGAGAGAGGGAAAGGGAGGGAGCAGAAGAGCGAGGATGACACTCTCGGGTCAGCAGGCTGCGGCGAGGGCCCATGCGAGACCATGGCGAGAGTCTGGTCTGGCGAGAGAAGCATCTTACTCGCGGCCCCGCGACAGCGGCTGCCACCGGTAGAGTGACATCCCCACGCATTCAACGAGGACACACATCTCGCTTCATCTAACCCTCTCGTGTCACTCTCTCCCTCTCACTCACTTAAGTCCCTCCCGCCTCCCCCATCATCCACTCACTGTCCCCTTCACTTTCCGAATCTCGCCGGATGCAAGTTTTGCTTCCTGGAAGGACTGGTCAAGGGAAAGCCAGAGCAGAGGAAGCAGCTGCTGGAACGACGTCAACATGATAAATATGAAAATTTCATTCGGCCAGCGGCAGCGGGGGTTGGGAGGCAGTGCGCCGCTCGTGCACGGCACTAAACAGAGCCCCGCCTCGCAGACAGCAGGGCCGCCCCTGACCTCCGGCCGCCTCTCGGAATCACTTTGTAACGCAGTTGGAGAAGTGCTCGTCAGAGAGAGAGAGAGAGAGGGAGGGAGAGAGAGAGAGAGAGAGAGAGAGAGAGAGAGAGAGAGAGAGAGAGGGGGGGGGCACGAGAGGCGCACTTTCGCTTTCTCAGCGTGAGCGAAGGCAGGCGAGCTGGCCTAGGTGCGAACGAAGCTCCGCGTCGCGGGCCCGGCCCGTGCCCCTGTGACGGATGGCCGACGACAGAGCCGGAGCCGAGAGCCGAGCCTGGCTGAGCGTAAGCCCCTCCCGCCCTGCGCCTCCGTCTTTGGCACAGTCGTCAAGCCCCGCCGGCTCAGTTTTTAACTCAGTTAAGAAGTTGGCGATCCTGTTATGCTTCTGATAAAGAAGTGCGCTGCGCTGCGCCTCCGAGACGAAGAGCTGCGCACTAACAGATTTCGCTTTTGTCTCGCGGCGCGCGAACTTGTCGCCCCTTCTATCCAGCAGAGCGGAGGAAAAAATAGGGAAGTTTTAGTAGCACTGCGGCAAGATGATGATGGTGGCTGCGGTTGGTATACACCACCATACACACAAAAACAGAGGCTGACATTCCAGCATGACTACTTTTGCGACACGATGTAACACACCATTAGTTCTAAGGCGCAAAGGTACATTTTGGGCCGCATGCTGCGAGTTTCTCTGCGGTACCTTTACACCAACTCGTCCAGCCCTACCTCCTTGCATGGGGCAGTTAAACCCGATAGTTAGCTTTGGGGGCGAACCCCGGACGGGGAGAGAAGGAAGGAGGGAGGGAGGTGAGAGGGGTAGAAGGGGGAGGAGTCAAGCCGAAGCGAACCCTGCAGGCCTTGC
This sequence comes from Frankliniella occidentalis, assembly GCF_000697945.3. Taxonomy (NCBI): domain Eukaryota; kingdom Metazoa; phylum Arthropoda; class Insecta; order Thysanoptera; family Thripidae; genus Frankliniella; species Frankliniella occidentalis. The sequence continues at coordinate 604,192 of NW_026267179.1, forward strand.
CTAACAAATTAACGGCGTGCCGTTTGGGACCGCACAGCCGAGGGGCGGAGGAGCCGGTGCGAGGACCTGCACTGCAGAAAGGAGAGGATGCCATTATTTTTCGAACATGTAAGAAGCTTTAGCTCTAGTTCGTAATTTTCGTTTCATTAGTCCTGGTGAAATACCTTTTCTTGAGAGAGGTGCCATTTTTTGAACGAATCTGTTAGGGTCGTTTACACCAGACATCGAGCGGCGTGCGGGAGATGGAGCGTCATATCGTCGCGACGACCATCAATTGTTAACTCAAACAATTAGCATTGCACTGGAAACCCCACCTGCACTGTTAAAAGCTTAGGGTGAATTTCACGGCAAGCTACGATGAAATTCACCGTAAGCTTTTAACAGTGTGCCGCCCCTTGACTGAGTGCACCTAAAACAGAGAGCTAAATGAAGTAAATTCCTAGAGTATTTGATTGTATAGCCACCAAGCTTTCGGGTGATCATCCGAACTTTGCTGAAGTGAATTCAACCACTATCAATTAACGCATCGTTCATGATCACATCACATATATCTGCAGTTTCATTTCCCCAAACATGCGGGTTCGTCTCAAAGTTAACAAGAATTTTTAACATTTTTTCCATCCCTCAAAGAGAAACTATATAAAGATGGGCTTACTTCAATAAGCAGCTAGCCTCAAAAGAAGTTTGCAAAAAATTCTCGGTAGTGGTTTCACAGAAAACCAAACGAAGAAACACCCCCTGTCCGCCTCCAACAGCAGGCTTCTCGGCAGCCCCTTCACTGCGCTCGATGAAGCACAGAAAAATTCTCCGCAGCCTTAAATGGAAATGAAAATCCCGGGCCACATTAAGGATGGCGACCCTGCAATGCCCAGCTCCTTGGGGGAAAGAGAAGAACTCTCCCCGGCCACTCCTTCCCCGCCCCGCCCCTCTCCCCTTCTCCCCCTCGGCCACCCGGCCAAGGGCTCGGCCGGGTTTCACCGGAGCGCTATAAACTTCACTCTTTGTGGGGAGACCTAGACCAAGAGGGGGATTGGCTACACGAAAAATTCTAAATAGAAAACGGAAGAAAAAATTAGAGTCCATCGTGCGCTACTCGAGAAAAAGACACA
>NW_026267179.1:605760-610131 GCF_000697945.3 Frankliniella occidentalis
CGCGGTCATGTGTCACCGGAGGGTCGCGTCTTCAATGGCGCGAGACGGTAATCCAATCCAACTTTTGCGGCGGCGACGGCGGGTAACTCTCTGCCCTCTCCCCTTTCCTCCCCCACTCTCACACGAGAAACAAAGGTGTCGTGGCATCTTTAAAAGCTGCCCAAGCGTTTAGCGATTTCACTTTCGAGTGTATGGTTGGGGTACAAGGCAATTTTTTCCTTGTTTGTTTTGTTTCTGAGTCATGGGAGGACTGCTGACGGCAGAGAACACAACCAATTTGCGAACGTGTGGATATGCAAGTTCAGGTCCAGAGGTGGGAGCAAGTAGTATAACGCCGCACAATAATTCGTTCCGCCTTTTGCCTCATTTTCCGGCAAAACATAAACTAGATTAGATCGGACCATGGGTGTGTGCTGCGGCCGACAAGAGCAGCGAGGAGAGAGAGAGGGGTGGGGGGAAGCAACAACAGTCCCCCTACCCGCTAGCGCCGAGCCACGCCGCGAAGCGCCGCACAGAACTGCGTCCGACCAAAGTCCTGCGGAGGGAGGGGGTCCCCCGTGGGAAACAGAGTCCGTGGCCAAGGACCCTTCTTGCAGAAGGATGAGGCGTCCGTGAGGGAGCGAGAGGAGCAGGGGGAAGGAAAGCAGGAAGGAGACAGGAGAACAGCCGAGATTCTCAAGACGGTGGTAGAGAGGGCCAAAGAGAAGGGAGAGGAGGGTATGGCAAAGTGTAAAAAGGAGAGGGAGAGCGGGGAGTGGGGGGAGCAGCGTGGCGAGGGGTAGCGACAGATAACTTGCTCCCACAAATTTACCACCCGGCTGGGAAAATGAGTCTAGGCGGAGTACGCCCCGGCCCGCGCCGCACCGCAGCTCCACTCATCTGCGCCCGAGCCGAGCCGAGCCGCGCCGAGTCGAGCCGAGCAGCGCCTGCTTTGGTTCGGATGAAACCCCCTCGAGCGCTGCTCTGTGTTACGCCATCGTAATACTGCGCGGCGACAATCTACGTGGTGTGGCGTGGCGTGGTGGGTACGAGTAGCAGCGAGTGTAGCACACGACTGCGCCGGGGGTTGCGGGGGCGCGCGCGCGCGCGACTTTATATTCCTTGTTGCAGCGCGCGGCTGCGGTGCAAGATGGCTTCCGTTCCGGGGGATATACTGCTACTGTCGCGCCGTGCCGGGCCGTGCCGGGCTGGGCCGCGGGGGCTGCTGCTAGTAACGGAGTGCGGGCGCGAGGGGTGTCTGCGTGCGTGTGTGCGAGAGAGACGGGCAAGGGGGAGAGACAGAGAGAGGGAAGGAGGGGGCGAGAGAGTGAGGGAGAAAGAGGGAGAGCAGGCGTGCGTTCCTTCCAGATGGGAGGGGCCCCCGAACAGCACCCCGGAGCGCCCTGCCTCCGCACCACGAGCCTCACCCCGCCCGGCCACGCCCGGCCCCGCCGGCGGCAGCAGCGGCGCTCTCACGCACGTCCGCACACACCCCCTGCACGCCGCTGCCGCTGCAGCCGACGGAAAAGAAAACGCGGAGAGAAAAGGATGAGAGGGAGGAAATTACCCTCAAACCTCCTCCCACCGCCCCCTCCCCGCTCACAACTCTGGCTTGCATAAATTCAATTTTCGGCCGATTAACCTCCACTCGCCGTGCGCGGGATGGGGTGCGGGCGGTTGGGAGGGGGGTTGAGGAGCGGGGTGGAAAATGGGAGAGGGGGGGCGAGGACAGCGGATGTGAGGGGCAAGGGGGGTCGCAGAGCGCGATGAGTGGGGGTTATCTCAGTTATCCCCGGCGTGTCTGAAAGAGTCTGGCTCGCAGAGTGGAGCGCCGAAACAAAGTCTATCGATAACAAGGCTGGTCATTATAAAGATACTAATTTATAGGTCGGTCTGGGAAAGCTGTGAGCAAGAAAGGAAAAAAAGAGCGGGAGAACGACCGATTGAATGCGATGAGGAAAGGGGGGGGGGGGTGCTCAGATGCGTCCGGTATGATGAATAAAAGTTTTCATCATCTAAGTTACGGTCGGTCTTACGGCCGGCTGAATGGGCCAGGTCATGGAGCACCCTCACCGCAGGAGGAGGCCGATCGTACCTGCAACAGACAGAAACAAAAGCCGAGCATAAATACACAGAAAAATGCGACTTTAATGGAATATAAAACGAACAACAAAGAATAAAAAAACGACAAGGGTAGCAACAAGAGTCAAAAAAATGCAGCGGGGGGCGCATAAAATAACTCCGGTTGAGCTAACATGAGCCGCAGCCGTGCGTGCTGGCTGGAGCGGAGGGCGGCCAGCAAGGTCCCGCACGGTGCAAGGCAGACGACGGGCAACCAACCATTTTGAAAAAAACAATATCGCTCGCACTCGCACCGACCGGATCACATGAGAAAACAAACTCAGAGGGCCTGTGAAATACCCATATATGGCTTGATTTCGTGTAGCGAACAGGGCACATTTTAAACACGTCTGACTTGCGGCGGTGGCGAAGAGCTAGCGGTCAGCTTGGCGTGTAAAGCAATCAGCCGCGGACGAGGGGGGAGGTAAGAGGCCAGCATACCTCCAGAGCTGCCCCCGGCGGGGCCGTGGCGATCCTCCTCGTAAGGGCCTGCCCCCCGATAGGCTGTACACCGTCTGATAGCGTGGGGGGAACGGGGGGCAGGTGAGGGAAGGGCAACGTCACGCGGTGAAAAACTGCGGCCCAGCACGACTGACTGCCCCCGTGTAGAGCGCGCACACACACGCAGAGTCTGAACTGCCTCTTCGCACCATAACAGGGCCACAGGCCCCCCACCCCTACCCCCTCCCCCGGAGCGCACCCAGGCCGCTCGGCCCCGCACCACGACCAGCAGCCTCAGACTTTGCCATTTCTCGAAGTGATTTGGAGGCGCTGGCCGGGGCTGGGCCGGGCCGGCCGGGATGTCCAGAGTGATAGATTATTCCCGATGTAGCGCGCAGCTCCGCTCCGCACCGGATGGGGCCGGCCCCCCCGGCCACACGGAACAGCCCGCAGTGGTGATGGGTTGGCATCAGTGGAGCCGTGCGGCCCTTCCGAAAGTGTAACTACAGTTCTACACCGTAAAACCCGACTGTGTGGATGACATACACTTGTAGGTGTGTTAATACTAATTTACACACTTGCCCGAATAAACGCGTGCAAATTTTGCTTGGAAATTCGCCAATTTCAACCCACAAGAAGAGTGTACAAAATAGGAATTAGAATGCCGACAAACAAGCGACATTTAAGCATTTATGACTGAAATAGGGAAACCCCACAACACATGAAATAAAGAATCAAACGGTGCTACCGCACTCGCTGTTAGAATGAACGAAACACCTCCGACTTCCACGAGTCCATCACAACATCAGCGATCCGCAGACAGTCTCGCACTGTTAATTCGCTCGTATATCCCGAAATAGGGTAATCCATCTCACAGTAGCAGCGGCAGCAGCACACTCTTTTCATTCAGGGGCCTAAGGGGGCCTCGGGGCAACACGCCGATCGGATTACCAGAGCGGGTCCGGCCCGTCCGGCCCCCGGCGTGGTTTGGGCGGCGCTCAAAGCGGCTCAGGCTTAAACTAGCGCGCCCGCCCTGCAGGGCCCTGCCACCGCCTGGAATCGAAGGCGCGCGGGCGGGGCGGCGGCGGCCGGACAGAAAGGAATCCGGATGCGGGGGCGTGGGCCAGCGTGCGGGCGGGGCGGGGCTGGCGGGCCGCCCTTGCACACAGAATTCACTAATCCCCCTCCTTTTCAGTGATTACGGCCCCCAGGGTGGCCCGGCCGGCCGGACCGACCGAGTCAAGGAGAGCCGCCACCGAGTGGGAAGGGGCGGGCAGGCTGGCACTGGCACCCAGCGCCGCCGCGCTGCCCCGGACAAGCGGCAGGATGGGAGCTGGGCGAAGGGAAGTTTCGCAAACGTGATGGACCTCAGAAATAAAGATCAAATCAAAAGAAAACAAACAAATACAAAGAAGGTGATTTTTATTTACGCATCTTACAACTTGCATATTAAATATGTAAATATAGATTTTTTATAATCGATAAGGTGAAGTGTCTACGATATACTATATGTGGGTTTGCCGTCTTGTACAAGTAATGCCCGACATACATTGCTCCTCCAAAAATTGCGAGGAAGGTCTATCAGGACTACTTCTATACTTCGGAAAGAAATGTTCAAGCAAGTTGATGAATGTGGCGGATTTCACAAGGGGTAAACGGGGTTCTGAACAAAGAAAAGGATGGCCAAGAAATAACAGAACAAACCATAGGAAAATGGTAGACGGCTGTTGCGTGTGGGCTGCGGGGTCCAACGCCCCCTGCCCGTCCACTCTCTGTTGCGAGGCGACAGTCATGCAATTCTCTGCCAGCCAGCAGCATGAGAGTACCACA
>NW_026267179.1:610571-615571 GCF_000697945.3 Frankliniella occidentalis
ATGTCGCTCACCAGATGAAAAAGAATCATTGCTTGCATGAAATATTTTGATAAGCTGGCGATATCTTGACCTGGCGAGAGAACACCTGGGCTAGCGCCTCAAGAGCAAATTGGCGAGGGGCGAGGAGGGGGCGGGGCAGGGCTGGCCCTGCTGGCAGCAGGTGAAGTAGTTGCATACATTTTGAGGTTAAGTGGCACGTCGACTGAATACCAAATACCGAAAATACCGCCCGCCACCGCCACCCCCATGCTCCACTGCGCCCCACCCCTCCCCTGCGGGACGCGTGAGCGCGGGTAGGCTGCTGCCAACGGAAAATAAATTTAAGCCCAAAATAGCCGAAGCCGACGGCCGTTTTCTTGCTTTTTTTCGCAACCACCACCAGCACCACCACGTCCAACCGGGGGCCAGCAGCAGCCGTACGACGTGCTCGCGCACACCTACAGAGACGGCGTGTAGGAATATTTTTATCGCTCGCAAGAAATAAAGAAGAGGGGGGAAAGAAAAGGAGGGGCCAGCAAAATGAACGCGTCACGATGCGCACTGCGCTCGTCCTCCTCTGTCTGCAGGAGACAACGGCGGGGAGGGCCCCGCGACCACGTCAGCCTCACGTCGCGAGACAATCGGCGTGGGGGGCTGCAGGCAGCGTGCAGAGAATTCAGCTACGCTGCGCCGGATCAGAGAGGCTCGCGTCGCCGGGGCTTGCACACCGCTCAGCTTTCACAAAACGGGAAACATTTGGATCGTTTTCCTTCGCAACAAAAGAAACAAAGTAAGGTGTATTACATTTACATGATGTTGCTTAAAATGCCCGCCTAAACAAGTATGCTGCACATCACATCAGTTTGAAGTGCTCGCGTCAGTGGCACACCCACTTTTGAGACTATGACAAATGCACGGGAGTCATGCGGACGACATGCGCTGCTGCTGCGGGACCTCGTCTCGCGTGGGGTGCGCGGGACGTCGTCAAAGCGGCCCCAAAATGAAAGCCTCTCTGCCATTCACGGGGAGATACGACGGCGGCTGGGGGGTGGGCGTGGTGAACGAGTCATTGAGGGTCTAACTTACTGCAGAGTTCTCTAAATTCCCCGATCGGGATACGAAGGCTCGGGCTAGAGAGGAAAGCTTGAGTGGGGAGGGTGGAGGGGGGAGGGGGTATGGGTTAGAGGATGGAAGGAGATGGCCTAGGGGCACGACCTGGTTGGGTAGAGGAAAAGTGGAGAGAAGGGGGGAGAAAGGGGAGAATGGGAGGAGGAGGGGAAAGGGGAGACGGAGATACAGATGTGATGTGCGGCTAATTGCTCCTATTTGCACAAAGTCCGCACGCGCATCGGGAGAGAGAGAAAGAGAGAGAGAGAGGGGGGGGGAGAATTAGATACCGACTGGGGTTGTGACTTATAGAGTTCCTGCCAGCAGTACGTGTACGCTATACGGTGCCGCCGTGCCGTCTGCTGCAACCGGCGGCACGTCCGCTGTCTAGGGAGGAAGGAGGAACATTCGCGGTGAGATCTTTATGAAGGGGTTCGGAGGGCAATAATCACGCGGTCTGAATAATCCATTCGCCTTCGTCAAGGTGGGGGGTGGACCTTCACTGGGCTCAGCGTGCGAGGCGCGCGTCTCATCCGCTCGGCGGCGTTTTCCCTCGGCGGTTTTCCTTACCAAAGGGTACTTTAAGGGCTGAGCGGGACCTCGTTCCCGCGCTGTCCTTAGAAGGGAAGTACCCTTTGATATTAACCTCGATCACTAATGTGCCCACTCAAAGAACCCTTTGAATCGAGAGCTGGCTCAAGGCTCGGAGACGAAGGGAAATCAGGAAGAGAGATGGAGGAAGGGGGAAGGGAAAGGAGAGGGGGGAGGCGTCCGGCAGGTCCAGCAGCTGCTCGTTGGCGGTGGTAATGTCCTTGATGGCCGGCCTCTTCCTGGAACCCTTCAGTGTCCGGAAGGGAATGGCTCGCTCCACGGCTTTCTCGAAGCCCACAACCGCAGCACCTTGCTGCCGCCGAGGCTGCCGCTCCACCGCTCGACAACGCAAAGCGCTCTTGCTGCAACGCGGCAGCAGACTACCCGCGCGGGCCATGAGGGCAGGACACTGCCTGGCACGGCCAGGGGCCTGCAGCTTATGAGTTTACAGATACTTGGAATAGCGCCGGCACCACTACAAACCTTACCGCACGCGGTCAGCGAGCCCGCGGCGGCGCTCAACAGAGAAAGGGAGAGTGTGAAATACGCGCCCACTCCAACTCTGCGGAGCCCCACCTCTCTCGAGGCCGCGCGACGGCAGCGGGCCAGAATGGCGGACGGCGCCCACTGCTGGCTAAGAAGCTGCCGCGGGCCGCGGGGGTGGCTGTAGTGCAGAGGACAAGCGCGCGCAGCACGCCGAGCCATTAAACTAACATTACACTTACAGCAACAACAGAATAAAACTCCTCGAGCGACCCACTTGGCACCCCGCTGCGCGCCGCCGCGCCGTGTCGCGAGGTGAGCGTCGGCAGACTGGATACGGGGCAGGAAGGGAGGCGGACCAACTGCCAGCGTGCATTATTCCGGCTGGATCGATCAACGGTTTGTGTTTCTTTTAAAAAACATGCACAGCCTGTAACCGTCTGCTGTAAGCGGTCGTTTATTGTTATAAAACGCAGGCCGCTTGGCACTTTCTCTCTCCCTGCCACGGGAAGCAAGGGCCACGATGATTTCTTCGCCGACCTGCTGGGTGGGAAAAATGCCACCGGGGCTGCTGTGCGGGAGGTACGAAAAAGAGGCGGCATTATGTGTGTGTGTAATGTAGAGTAATAGTCGATGAGCGGCACATAAAGAACCCGGGGGCACTGAGCCCACCCGGGGGGCCTCCTGGGGGGCCAACTGTCCCCAAGAGCCCCCGGGGCCGCGCCAGGGGCCGAACTAGGGCGGGCCGAGCCAGGGTGGCGTTTTAAGCCCCCGAAATGGACGGCCAGACGAGGAAAGTACCCCAGCAGGGCGCGGCGGCGGCAGAGGGTGCGAAAGAGAAGACAGAGAGAGCGAGAGGGCGACAGAGAGAGAGAGAGAGAGAGAGAGAGAGAGAGAGAGAGAGAGAGAGAGAGAGAGAGACGGAAGAATAAAAGACTATCGTCACGATTCGCCGAGAGCTGGTGTGCTGCTATAGGACGACCCTCCTACCGCTTCGCGCGCGCGGAGCAAGTGGCGGGGAAGAAAAATACGAGGAAACGTGCGAGGCACCACAGCAACAGAAGGGCAGGTGTGGGCGCCGACGACGCGAAGGAAAAGGCTTAAGCGAGAGGATAACGATTACAAGCATGCTCTGTTGTAGCGCAGTGTCTCTTAGTCGAGGTCATAGTACTATGTCCTGTTCTTGCACATACGTGAAACAAACGTTTAGTTGTACGCACTGTTGGCGTGTAATAAGAAATTCAGTGAATGGCATATAGTGTTAACGTCTTAAATACTAAGTTTATATACATATCCGTACGGTGTAAAAGAACGCTTCATATTATGTTCAGTTCCTTGAATACAATACGCACATAGAAAAATGACACAGAAACATGGAGCAAAAATGCATCATTGTGAAGGAGTTGTAAATTAATGAAACCCCAATAATCCCCCCCCCCCCCTTGAACAGAAACGGAGGCGAACGAAAGGACTCTGGGCGGGAAACGAGGAGAGAAAACCTCTACGATAGTCTGCACTGACTCGAGCTCCTTGTTGTGCGGTGTATCGCCTCTTCTCTACTGCCCCTTTCTCTCTCTCTTGCTCGGCGCACACAATCTCCCTTATTGCGGCGAGGGGTATTTACATGCATACTCTGTTACGCAGCGCTCCGCGCTCGCGAACCGGCTGGCTACACGAAATAGAAACATATTGTTGGAACGCGCGGGCACACAGAGCGCCGCCCCCGACATTCTTAACGACTTATTCTTATCGGTGGCAGAGCATGTAGGCCTCGCGGGCCGAGTTTAAAAGGCGGAGAGGAGATTTTCGGGGAAGGGGGTCGCGGCAAGTATAGTATAGGCGGGTGTGCGAGAGTGTAACACAGGGAAGGGGAGAGCGAGAGCGAGCGAGTTGGGGCCCTTCATTGTGGAGCCGCAGCTTCATTCTGGGAAAAGACAATGTCAAGTCAAGTGAAAGGAAGGGGCGGCAAAGCGGAAGCCCTATGCAGCGTGGCGGGGCAGGCGGGGCGCGGAGAGGGGCGCTCAGTGAAGCACTCACACAGATTCCATGTCCCCTGCTGACTCCAGGCACACTTCGGCCGCGCACTCCGGCCTCGCCGAGCAGGCAGCGCCGCAGTAGCAGAGAGAGGCCTCGTCGTGACGCCTACTTCAAATCAAAGACCTCCACAGTCATCTGAAATACTTAATTTCTGTTTGATTGTAAAATCCGAGGGTGGGACTGTTGTATTTTGTGAATTCTTATCGGCGTGTATGCCAGCACTGATAAATACAGTGTTTCAGCCCTTCAGTACTTTATCAGAAATGTTGGTCAATGTGGTTCGAAAAAACTGGAGTGACACTAAAATTGCAGCAGTGCTGAATTATAGATTTATATTTGTCCCTTGCCATTGCTAGCACATAGGTCCGCTCACCAGGATATAACCGCGCCCTGTTCCATACAGCACTCGTTACCTCTGAACGACACACGTACCCAAGCAGAACTCACGTTATTTCCCAACGTCGTCGCGTCGAGACAGAGAGACACTTTCTTCGCCTCCAGGAGAAAAATGTTTTTCCATGCCGCGCTCGGGGCTGCGCGCCCGTCGTCGCGTCGATCGGTACCGGGTGTGTACAGTACCTTTGTGCCGCCACATCTTGTGCAGGCCGTGTCTGCCGGAAAAGGAAAACACTGAACGCGCCGTACGGCGCGCCACAATTCAAAAGGAAAAGGCGGCCGCCTGATGGAATTTAGAGCAGCTATCGAACGTGGCAAGGCGAGGCACTGCTGCGGCGACGACTGTCTTTTGTTTCCACACCTGGCCGACACCGGAGGGGAGGCAGAGAGAGAGAGAGAGAGAGAGA
>NW_026267179.1:616918-619608 GCF_000697945.3 Frankliniella occidentalis
CGTGGCGGGGCGTGGCGGGGCGTGGCGGGGCGGGGCGTGGCGGGGCGTGGCAGAGCGTAGGGTCCGCACCCTCTCCAGCCGGCAGCGCAGAGCGCAGAGCCCAGGCCCACCCGAATTCCTGAATAAGTCCCACTACTACGTTTCTGCGTTCCAGGAACCTCACATTGTTCAAAGCATGTTGTGTAAGTTCGGCTTGTTTCGCTGGGATCCCCGGGCGGGCCCTGCAGGACGACCCCCGCCACCCGAGAGATTAGGGTCGCGGCGGCGAGGCGAGGGGGGGGTTGGAGGCTCCAGCAGCGTGCCCCTGCATCATGTGCTTTACAGGAAGGTGAGCGGCCCAGCTAGTAGGGGGATTCAGCAGGAGTACTAAATAAAGGAAAAATTCCTCGACAGGCCGTACCACGTGTGCACTACCTCTGTCCAGCCCCGCGACCCCCCTCCCTCTCCTACAGGAAACACAAAAGCCCCGTAAAACAAGAAGGGAAAACAAAGAGAAGGGCCACAAAATGTTACTGCATTGAAATGAAAAGGATGACACGCGGACCGGCCGGCGACACCAACGGCTTGATTGGACGAGTCCAATACCTGGGCCCGCCACGCCGCCCCATTCGGCCTTTACAGCCGCTCCGCAATAAAAGTCGAAAAAAAGAAAGGAAGGAAAAAGAACATCCTAGCGCTCGGGAACCTATGACGACAGCTCAATTGAGGCATCTTGCGCCAAATTTCGGACGGCAATCGAATAGGTTTTTTTCGTTTTGACTTTTACGACACGTACCGCGTGAGGGACGCAGGGGGAGAGGAACGGACGCCGCTCCCCCTCGAGACTGAAGAGGTGTGAATGTCCGCCCCCTCCACCTCCCCCACCCCCCTTGCACTATTGTGGCGCCCCCTCTCCCTCACTCCCCACTTGCCTCTGTACGTCCGCGTTTTGAATTTTCATGGCCGCGCCCTCCTCTCCATACATCTCCATACGCTCCTTGCGGACGCGTAAAACAGAGCCGCAGGAATTTATGCCCCAAGTTTTATTGTGTGTCCGCGCAAGGCAGCGGCGGCAGCAGCAGCGTCGAGAACGGCCTCCGCTTCTCCACGGCCGCGAGCGGGGCGCGCGAAACGGTGGTGCGGAAGAACGTGGGTTCGAATACCACGACCAAAAACTCACCTTTTCTAACTTTTTTTGAACGGTTTTGTATCACTGTTTGGCAAAGTGTCGACATCAACCGGCGACAAGAAAGCTACTACTAGCACTCGGGAAAAATAGAAAATAAAGGACACTCGCACAGACCACAAATAGAACCAGAGAGACGGGAGACGGTGCGGCTGCTGCTGCTGCTGCTGCTGTTACATTTTCATTTCCTGTACTATGGGTAGTCAGTTCGTTGGACGCGAAGAGGACATGGGGGAAAGCGACTTTTGTGAGCGAAATAAAAGCTCGGGCGGGCGCGCGCAAACACACAGACACACGCACACTAACACAAATACACACAGAAACACAAACGCACACCAACACACACACACACCTACACACACACACACACACACACACACACACACACACAGACACCGCCTGCGGTCAGCGGCATCGGGCTGCTGTCGGGCCACGTGCCGCGCGGCGGGGCGATAACGCAACTCAGCGGGGCCGAGACACGTACGGCACGGGGGGCAGGAGGAGGAGGAGGATCCGGAGAGCGTCGCGACGCCGGCAGTAACCTAAGCGCAAACAAAACACACACGACGGCGCGCCAAACCACACCGACGGATACGAAACGGCGGATTCGCAACGACGCTCGTGCTCTTAAAATTCATCTTCCGTTCAGAAAAACAAAACAAACGAAAAACACAATTTGCATCCAACACTTAAATAGTTTCTTGACTAATTTCGTGTGGCCTCCTGGTTCTTGTCATAAGTTTACTTCAGTACACCACGAAAGAAGTTCGGGGTGAAATCAGTATGACAGCGGGCATTGAAAAGAGGGAAGAGAATGGGAGAAAGCCTGGGTAAAGAGGGAAGGCGTTGAGATAAAGGGACGAGGGGGAAGGGGAGGACGGGGGGTGCTGGAGGTCCGCCCCGCTGGCCTGTCGCCCACAGCCGCTCCCGTGCCCCCCGCACCCCCTGTCCCTCGGCCTGTGCGCTGCATACGTCTGCAGACCTAATATATCACGGCCACAAAACAAAACGCTGCTCGTGATATTCCTTGTTGGTACGCTGGATACCAATAAGGCCGAAGTATGCCGGCCGCAGCAAGGCAGCAGCCCTCCGGAGGACCGATCGGCAGGGGGGTAAGGAGCCCGCGCCCCTCCCAGGGGACCAGTAAATCAGCAGCCGTGCGGCCGTGCTCGTGGCAGCGGCTCGCGGCTCGTCCTCTCCCGGCTGTGTGGCGGCTGCAATTGAAAAAGCGTTAGATTTGAATGAGGCTGCTGTCATGCAGGTCAAAACGAGCCATAGCCGAAAGTACTGAAAAACTCACCACCAACAGGCTTCTAGATCATTAAAGACACTACAAGTAAAGGAGTGACCAAATACGATGCAAATAGAGCGATATTGTGAAGCCAATTTGACGACTCTTGGGAGAGCGATATTAATTACATCGCTCGTTTGGAGTAACTTTTCGCGACATTTTTGGTTACGAATAAGACTCATTTTGAGTCATTTTCGCAAACGTCGCTCGTTTAGAGTCGTTTCTGCGACATTT
>NW_026267179.1:620938-632313 GCF_000697945.3 Frankliniella occidentalis
CGCCACGCCCCGCCCCGCCACATCACTCACGCTCCGCGACGAGGGCTGCAGCGGCGGCACGTAGCGGGCAGAGTTCCTTGCTGCACTGCTTGGCGCCAACGCCGCCGTCGTAGGAAACGAATGGTGGTGGAGGGAGAAAGAGAGAGACAGACGGAGCAGGGAGAAAAGGGGTGATGCTGAAATGGAGTTTCATTGTTAGACTCACCAACTCGTTGGCTAATCGCAAGAGCAGGTCCGAAAAGGAAGGAGGAGAGAGGAGGACGAGGACGCCCACGCCACGGCAGCACCAGGTCGCCGAGAGCGAGTGCGAGGGAGAGAGGGCGACCTATCAACCCCGGGCTCTCCCGCTCTCCTTCCACCCTTTCAGTGGCTCCCCTGCGTCCCTCCTCACTCTTTCTCTACCCCGGCTCTCTCCTCTCCACCTCACCAGAACACCTCAACCGCGCGAGCGCACAAAAATTTATGTATGTTTCACGTGACGAGAATTGTTTCGAGGGTTTCCTTTTATTCCCGCGCAAAGCAAGGCGGTCTGTTCCGCCTGAGCACCCCCCGGCCCCGGGCGCGGGTCTTTAGTTGAGCGCGCGGCCTCGCTCTAAAGAAAATAGCGGCGAACCGGTACTCTTCAACCGTCTGAAGGATCAGCCGGGGCACGAAGCAGTCCATGGAGGGGCCTGGGGACACGAGCATAAGCTCCCCGTCCCTCTACAAGATGTATCCCACGATACCACAGCCTCTCTCTACATGGCGGCGCGGGTAGTACACGGTGCGGCCTCTCCACGGGGCAGTGGGTCTATACAGCCTTAACCCCCGCTCGCCGGGCCGCGGGTCGGCTGTTACCCCTTGAGTAACGGCGGGCAGGCGGCAGCAGGGCCCAGACCCAGGGTCACGCCCCGCCACACCCCGCCTCACCACGCCCCGCCACAGTCGTATCGCGGGGCCCCATCAGCGTGCGGACTCGTAAAGAGAGAGCCTAGCCCAGGCATTTTGCGGGGATTTGACCCAGAAAGGAGAGGGAAGAAAGTAGTGCGGCGCGCCTTCAGGTTCTGGACGGCCCCTATCGTCACACACCCGCCTTCGTTAAGCGGCGCGCCACATATCCGACCACTTTACGAACTCCCGAGGAGGGGCCGAACACAGCCGGACACACGGAGAAAAGTGTGGGGCGGGAAGGGGGGGGTCTCTCTCTTTCTTCTCTTTGATGTTTGTGATAGGCGGGCGCAAGAACGCAAGGGAGTGCAAGGGAGAAGGAGTTGTAGCTTTCTGCCCTCTTTATTCCCTCTCTCTCCCTCTTCCCAGCTGAAAATTCCGCCGGAAATTATTCCATGGAGTTCAAATCCCTTGAGTAATTTGGTTACATCCATGTAAAACTTTCCCTGGAACAGTGATTCCACGTGAAAGCATTGTTCGATGGAAATGGATTCCATGGAAATAATATGGCATCGGTAGTGGTCCCTGGAAATTTCTTCCATGGAACTAGCATATCGCACTTAGGTTTTGGCGACACATGATTATTTTTTTGCTTGTGATTGCACGGAGATCCAGATCAATGAACACAGCACATTATTGGTAGCTTACATTCGACCAAAGACCAAAGAACATAAAGAATCAATAATTTTGAAACAAAATACCGTCCCGCGGTAGCATGCTAAGGTTATGTTTGAGGTTAAAAGCTACGGGTCTCTGCGAAAATCTGTTTATTCTGCTTTTCAAAACCGTGCTCCGACTTTTACTTACTGGGTAGATTAATGCCGACGATATCAAAGAAACCATCGATATCCTCAATCCTCATGGGCAGTCCTCACAAGAATATACAAACGAATGTAACGAAACTTCATTCCACGAGTTGCGCGCGTCGGCCAGCGGCAGCAGCAACGAGCGGGAGGGCAGGGCTCTGTTACAGGTTAGGTAGGTCGGCTCACCGCCACCACCAGCTCAGGCGAAGTGACAGTCTTTGTTTCGCTAGTAAAAGCATCTGGTTCGGGGGGCCAGACGTAAAGAAAGGTCGATCTTTGGCATGTGCACTATGTTCCGACTATGTAAGTAAAAGTAAGACATTCTGTAGGAAAAAAAAAATCTGGAACGACGACAGATCTAATTACGAGGACTCGTTTCTAATAACGTAATCACATAACAAAGGAACAGTCTCGGTTTTTATCCTAACTCCCTAATTTCCCAATTTTGAACTCATTTCCCTCATTTACTTTTTTGATTAGTTCAATAGTCTAGTTTGATATGAGAAAGCGATGATTCTTTTCTCCAAGCATGTGAATTTGAAACAGTGAAGTTATGAATTTCCATGGAAGTTGAGATGGTTTCCGCCCACCAGTGCTTTGCGTACAAGGATGGGGTTTCCAAGGAATTTCCTGCATTTCCACGGAATTTCCATGAAACTTAGACGTTGCGTGGAAATTGCCACCACTCAGCGTGGAATGCGTTTCCTCCATGGAAGCAATCTCCTTGGAACATGTGTTCCGTGTAACATTACGAATCCCCGGAAAGTGAATATCCGCGGAAAGTGATTCCGAGGGCAACTAGAATTTCCCATGGGATTAAAAAAAATTACGAGGAAAACGAATATTATCCAGGTAACGTCGAGAATTTCCGTGGGATCGTCATTTCCGGCGGAAAAATGGAAAAACCCGTAGATAATCGCGAATTTCCACCGGAAAGTGACAAATTTCCGGCGGGATTTTCAGCTGGGTTCCACACTGCTCCCCCCCCCCCCTCATACACACACACACTGCAGAGCAGGCTGATTTGTACGGGGGACTTGGCGTGGAAATAAGGAAAGGGTGAAGAGAGGGAGAGAGGAGAGGCAGCAGTAGGCGGAGCCCAAGCCTGTGCGAGAGAAATAGGAACGCTGAACTGGCTCGAACCGTGATTTTCGCTCCTCACAACTACTACTATCACTATCCGTTCCACCCCTATCTCACTTCTCGCTCTGCCTCTCTCTTTCACTCCCTCTCTCTCTCTCTCTCTCTCTCTCTTTCTGCCTCAGCCTCTCTCCCTCACACACATTATCTTTCCCCTCTCCTCACTCTCTCAGCCAGCTCCTTAAACCATCAGCCAATTACCCCTTCCTTAACGCTCCGGCGCACGCCACGGGCCGGCCGGGCTCAGCCCCGGGCGCCCCTACCGCTCAGCCCCCACCCATCCCCCAGCCCCGCTCCCCCTAGACCGACTCAGCCTCAACTCAGCATCAGCCCCCGATTGATAGCGCGGTGTGTAAATAGTGATTACTAGTTTTCCGGGGCATGTTTGTACTCGGGAGCGCATCTTCGCCCACGTCGGCCCGACTGACTGGCTTCTTCCCTGCGTTTGCCCCCTAATCCACCCAGAAATATCAAGATCAGCAATAAACTAATGACAGAGATAAACACCAATCCGCAAAGCAAAAATCGGATTCGTGGTGCTATATGCCAATGCCATTATTTCAAGAGAGAAGCAATAGATTCAGTCACACATTTCAGGCGTGGTTGGGGCTTAGCGGTTTAGCAAACGCATTTAAAAAATGTAAATTGCCAAAGGCACTAGTATTTATCATATCAGTATAGCTCATTAGTACTTATAAAAAAAAATGACAAACGCAACTCAACTTAAATTTCGTGACTTAGCTCCTTTGTCTTTCCAGTGACGACGCGATATCAAAATCTCCGAGCGGTGCCGCCTCGTCGTCGACGGCCCGCGCCTTGGCTCGGCGCCGCATGGAGCCGCCTGGCGCCTGGCGCCTCTCGCCGTCTTAAAGCCTCGTAAGGACGTAATTAGCGGCACTGCGCGCCCAAACAGCGAGATGAAAAGCACACATGCACTTCGCAAATACGCATGGGCGCGCGCGCGCACACACACACACACACTCACACACACGAGCGCGCGCGCACTCACATACCGCACAAATTTGCTCGTTTGGCGCGGTGGCGGCGCGGGCTCCGCCAACCCAACGCGCCGACACGACCCCTTTCCTTGCGAAACGCTTAAACCATCCCGCACACACAAACTCGCAAACTTACACAATCACACACACACACACAGCGGCGCGGCACAGCGCCTGGAAGAAATGGAGAGCGGTGGCGCGCGTGGCGCTCAGCCAACGACAGACACCCAGTTCCACTAAGTTCCTCTTTCCACAGAATATATTTTACGAGGGAAAGGGAGGTGGGGCTGGAGAGCAAATCTAAGGATTACCGAAGCACAGCGACGCGTCACCAGGTAGAAGTTCCATCTAATTTGGTCAAACAGCCGGTGATTGATATAATTTATATGGAGTGACCGGTATGCCCGAAATTCATCGATCCCATTATGGAGACAACAAGGATTTTCTGGAGGAAAAAAGGCACCAAAATAACACTGTTAAATACCTACAAATTAGTATGCAAGCTTTGTTAATTATTGTTATGGTTAATAATGTATTGAATTAAAGAGCGTGTTATAAAAAGAAAAGCCTTTACCTTCACTCTGCAACACAACGAGACTATCCGCCACGTTCCCGCCTCCTTCCCCCCCTTTTCCCCAAATGATCTTCATCCCAGCAGGGCCTACCGGGCCGCGCGGCGAGAGTAGTGAAGATTAACGAGGCCGAGATCAACATTGATTCGCCTTGATATCATGATTAACGTTCTTTCTCGGGCGACCCCCATAACGATATTGGGTGTGCGAGGCGCCCTGTCCTGGACCCTCTGATGAGGGACGACCCTGCCACGGCGGCAAGGGCAGCAGCGCAGGTGCGCCATCGAGGGGCATGAATACATCATGACGACATCGCAACACCTGATGATCAAAAGAAAAATAACGCTGAACACGCACGCGCAAAAAAGGACAAAAAACAAACAAATAAACAAATAAAAAGCACCAATATTATAACGCGACCACAGTATAGAGACTGGTATGCAAATATTAAACAAAAAAACAAAGACGGAGTATTGACTAAAACCCGACTCCAAAGCTTCCTGATGCGGAGAGAGAACTTTTACATCAAAACTCGTAAACCCCTTTTCATTTGTTTTCTCCTCCACATTTCCGAGTAAGTAATTTAGAGGGTGAACGTGCCAACGACGCGGCGCCGTGCGCTGTCCGGTTTATATTACCCGGGCGGGGGGACGGCCGGCAATTGTTTAAAATGACGACGCCGAGGTCCCCGCTGTGTACCTTCTTTCTCACATGATTTAGCCGGCCGTAACGCGTTTAATACCCCTGCTGGGGAGAGTACCCCCGACAAAGGGGCTCTCCTTTCATCACAGCCCACCAGCGCGGCTAAGAGGTTCGCGCAAAAATTTCAAGCGCGCACGTGCAAAAAAAGGAGGAAAAACAACTAACAGCTTTGCAAACTAGAAACAAAAAAAAATGCTAGTGTTATGGTTTAACGATTCAAAGAATAATTCCCGTTTAGACCGAGCCACGAGCAGCGTGGTGTAATGAGGTTAAAAAAGGGGGAAAGAGAGCCGAGTCGCTTGCAGCACCGGTCTCCACTACGCACAAAGTGCCACCATATTTTCCGGGTAATTAAAATACCTGAGTAAAGCGGTTACTCACCGGCCGAGGCGACTCACGCCAGCTGCGGCCGAGCAGCACAAAACGCTTACCTGCGGAAGAAAAGAGAAAAAACAGACCAGGTTAGCATATGACAAATAAGGTCACTAAAACTACTAAGCAATTATTATTTGTGCTCATTTTTTTTTACAGTGAAAAAAGGCGTTGACCAAATTGGCGTATCAAAAGAAAACGGCTGCAAAACGTTCGCCTGACCGGCCCGACTCATTTACTTGCGGGGTGTGCCCTGCGTGTTAATTGCCAACTGCACGGAGTCAAGTGCAAATCTGCAGTAAGGGGCCACGCCCGGTCACGAACGTACTTCGCAGTTGCACACACACACACACACCTACACACACACACACACACACACGGTGCATCGTTGGTTCCCAGGTCGCTCTGCGGACGTGAGGGACGCAGTGTCCTCCATAAACTAGGTTTTAGAACCGGCAGATAGTCTCTCAGACCTCCCCTGACCCATGCCCCCTTCTCCCTCCTCTTTCGCTCTATCCCTCTTCCTCTCTCTCCCCCTGTCTCATAGAAGTGCTGCAGCACATTATTGCCGCTCGCTCTCCTTTTCTAACTCCTCACGGCTGGATTACCCTTTCCTTGCCTGTCCATAGCCTTGTTTTCGGGATGTTCTGCGACGACCTCTTCAAATTGGCAATCGAATGTTTCCGATCAGACCCCCCCCCCCTTTACCCCGCCTGTTCCCACTCCACTCCCATAAATTCGCGAACAATCTTCATCTTCGGCCAGGAGACGGTACTCCTCTAGAGGCAACCCTTCCAGCGTATGCCGCGTGCGGCTCCAGTCCACGTGCAGAGCCGCGCCGCGAGCCACGTGCTTAACAATAATTGCGTCTGGAACACAGAAACTTGCTAAGCCTGGAGTGAGGTCGCGAGTTGTCTGCAGAAGTTCACACCTCCCGAAGTAATCCGCGGCCAGCGCCGCCGGGTTATCGAGTCTCGGCAGAACCCCGCCAGAGGTCACCAGCGAGAAGGAACTTAGCCGGAGAAGCCGGCACGAGGATCAGCCACGCAAGAGAAGGTAAGAGGGACAACTTACACAAAAAAAAATCAACAACATGTATGTGAACATGCAATTAAAACACTTGACCAAATCATAAACAATCCGTTCCATAGTATTGTGTTGCTGTTTATACCGTATAGACATCACTACGAAAAAGTCATCGCGTCGATAACCTCGATTGACTGAGAGTTGCTTGGTGCAAAATCGCAATCAAAGTTACGATACGGACATCAGGTAAAATTAGCACCACCAACGTGTGCAAGTTAGGAGTTTGCACATAACATCCTTTTCGTTTCAGAGAAATTTTCATTTAAAAAACGTTAAACAGTCCCCGAGGTTTTACAGACCCTTAGTGTGTTCTCTTCGCGCAGGAGCCCGTGACACGCCTCCTCCCGGGCACGCGTGGTGAAGCCCGGCCCACATCTCTGCCTCCCTCCCGCCTCATCCTAACAACGCCCCATTCTGGCCCGCGCCCCCACAGCACCCCGCTCAGCGCCGCTGCGCACCGAGGGCAACTTCATCTTGGCGAGTGCGAGTAATCCAAGGGATCTTGCCTGTGGCGCCCTCTCTAGTGCGTTCCCTGGAATCACCCATGATGCGCGCGCAACTTCCACGGCACAACCACTCGCCCACAACGGGTTCTCTTAAAAAGGGGGAAAAGAAAAAAAAAGTCCTCTACACCGAAAAAAGCCCGTTTTTGGCAAAATGAGAAAAAATGATGAGCACCTCTCCATATTTACTTTGCACCAAATGCAAATTAATAATATTTCTTGAGTGCTTCAGGCGCATTTCATTGTGCCATGAACACGCTTTGTTTGGGTCGAATGAATTTTCAAATTATGGAGTATTTTCTTTTAAAAAAATACTAGTTTCGATGGGCTTCGCCCAAATACATAGATGTGTAAATAAAATTATGCACAAATATTTCAACAAAAATGAAATGCAGCAAGCGCGACTGTAAGCCGAGTTTACCTTCTTGCCAAGCACCGCGGCTACAAACTCCTTCCGACACAACGGGAAATGCCTCACAGGGACGACTCTCCCGCCCGCCGCCGTGGCGTCGTGTGCGTCTGAATGCGCGTCAACATGCGACTCGCACGACACGAGTCACAGAGCGACGCGCTTCTGATGAGGTCCCTGCCATGTTTGTTTTCAACGAGGCTGGCGCGCCGAGAGGCAGATGGAGAAGAAGGCGGAAAAAAGGATGGGAGGACGGAGGGGGGGGGGGACAAAAGACGAGAAAAGGGGGGCCAGTGCAGCACGGCGGCACCATCATCGGCCGGAACTTTCTCCACCATTTGCAATGCAAAAGGGGAGTGCGGTTGATAGATGTGAAGGGCTTGAAAGCAGAACGCACTCCACATCAACACCACCGACCGGCACTACCACTGTAATGTCAAGTATTTTTTTTCCCGCCGAAACACACACTCCACCACACGCCACATTTTCCCACTAATTGTTATGTTGTTAGTTTGTTTTCTTTTTGTATCGGACTTTAGCGGCTCACATACATGCCGCATTCGATCCGATAAAATTATCAAAACAAAGGCACAACAACGCGGCCTTCCGCCCGAAACCGAAACAAACTAAACGTCTGATGTGAAAGTCAGCGCGCGTAAAAAAGACAAGAAAAAAAAAACGAATGTTCGGCCCCTGTGAAAAATATTTTACTAAATTTACAACATATTTTGTATTTGCTTTTTACAGAATATGTTGTCAATTTATGACAGTCCATCCCTGCTCGTCTATAAATTCTAGTCGATCACAGTGCTTGAAATATTGCAATTTTAGGGTAGTTTTACAACACATGTGTCATGGCAATATTTCCTCCTTGCAATCCTTACAAGAAATCCGCCCAGTGGGCGCGGGGTGGTCGTGCCGACTCAGCTGACGCGTGCTCCTTATAAGGCCACGCGCGCGCCACACACGCCTAATATAGCGTTTCGTCCAGGGTGTATAAGCCCGGGTCGCTCACACCCTCGCCGGGCGGGCGCACACGACAAAGGGCGAGGATTAGGGCCTGCCCGCTGCTGCTGCTGCTGCGCGCCGCCGCTGCTTAGGAGCCCCGGAATTGTCTGTGCGCGTGTTTTATACGGCCGGTCATCACTCACCGGTTAGGCCCCCGTGTGGCCCGGGCGCGGCGTGAGGGGCGCGGGGCGGGGCGAGGTCGGGTGCGGCGGAGATCGCAGGAGACAAATGCACGCGGGCGCGCGAATGCACACGGCGGGAATTAGGCGCAGTCCGTTAATTACATAAGGAGGATGAGGAGGCCACGCTGCTGGCTCCCGAGCGGTCTCCGTGACCAAGCAGCAGCAGCAGCAGCAGCCAGAAGCACTGCTTCCCTCTCCTTGCGCAGCGCCAAACGAGTGGAGCGCGGGCCAAACTCACCGGAACAAACCGAACGCAGCGGCGGCGCACGCCCACTGCCGATTAAATTTTATCGCATTTTGAAAGTTTGCGCCGCCGAGGTGGAACTAGAAGCCCAGTGAGCGCGCGCTGGCGGCTGGCGCTACCTCTGGGGCGGGGCGGCTCAGCGCCCGCCGGGTAGGCAACGACGAAGCAGCCGTGTTCACGCGTTGCCTACCCACCAGGCGCTGAGCTCGACGACCTAAGCCACCTCCGCCTCACGTCACCTCCGCCACCAGCAGAAGGACTTCTCCATCCATCTCTTCTTGTTTTGCTTCCGGTGGGTTGGAGGGAGACAAATGCAAATCACAGACAAATCAAAACTTTTCGTTTCCCGCCGAAATGGGAGTAGCGCGGCGCGTAGCAAGACGAAACAGGAGGCCTTTGACACTTCTTAAAAGTGTAGGTAGGAGACATCCACGGGAACTGCGTGGGGAGGGGAAACAGAGAGAGGGAGAGATAGAGGAAGGGGGAGGGGAAGGGGGAAGTAAGGGGTACAGCATGAGTTTGCATACAGCGGTATATGAATGGAGGCAACCCGTTGTCCCTATTTTTCACCGGAAATAAACCATTTCGGCGAGCGCATCAGAATAATAACGGAAAAGATGAATGGCGCGCACACAGCCGACCGGACCGGTCCGCGTATAGAGTCACCCGCACCAAACAAACTAACGTGCGTCAAAGTGAGATAAAAAGCCAGTGGGTGTAACGCCCAAACGACCGTGCCGCGGCCCAGCTTCCCTATCGCGTTGGCAGAGCGGGGCCGGGCACAGAGAGAGAGAGAGAGCGACGGGGAGTAAGTTCACCGGACAAACAGAATGAAACTTGATAAGTTTTCGCCACCGCCGCGCGTCTTTTTCTCCCCGCGAGAATGACAGAGCTTTTAAAGGCGGCGACAAACGGCGCGGAAAATGGAGGGGCCTTCCTCCGCGCGGTGGATGGACGTCCTGGTGACGCCGTGCCAAAGGAGGGGGACAGACACGGCGGCGCGAGGCACAGCAGCCTCGACAGCAGCGGCAGCAGCCGCGGCTGTCGTGGAGTAGGGCGAGGTTTGAGTTGGTAGCGGGGCCAGTTGCGCTGACAATCATAATGAAGAGCGACACGGCGCTAAAACAGGATCATCAGCGCGGCCATAGAGTGCCCCGTCAAGCCCCG
The DNA here is from genome assembly GCF_000697945.3 of Frankliniella occidentalis. NCBI lineage: Eukaryota > Metazoa > Arthropoda > Insecta > Thysanoptera > Thripidae > Frankliniella > Frankliniella occidentalis. Next base: position 631,055 of record NW_026267179.1, read on the forward strand.
TCTACCTGCGGCACTCCGCCTGCCAACAGTCTACCCGGCCGCCCGGGCCCGGGCTGCCAGCCGAGCGGCAGCCGAGCGGCAGCGGAGCGGCAGCCTACGCTCCCGTGAAATCCCATCAATGGAAATCTGATTGTGTTTCGTGTCGTGGTGGCGAGGCGTGGCGCGGCGCGTTAAACCGCCTCGGGCCGCGCTAATGCGATACGCTATTTATTATTATAAGGTGTATCGGCGGCGAGCCGGGCTGGAGCGAGGGAGCCTGGAGGAACACGCCCCGCCACTCCTTGCCCCCCCGTGGGCTTGTTATACCCAGCCCCGGCCGATCAGGCGGGCCACGCGAGGCGGCATAATGACGACGGGGTTGATCACGTTGGGTCGAAATCAAATAATCTTATGCGTTTTGGGCACATTAAAATAATGCCACAACCAGGGCCCGGCGCGGAGAGGATTGGTGGCGGTGGCAGGGGATGGGGGCGGCGTCGCGGTGGGGGGCGTGGGAGCGGGCGCAACTTGTCCGCCGGAGAGACACTTCTTGAACGCGGTTTTCTGGAAAATTACTTTCGAGTAAGTTAGCGGCGAATTCCCCCCTCTCTTTCTCCCGGGAACCGTTTTTCCTCTCGTGTAGGGGGACCACTTTTATCAGTTGGATATCACTGAAATGTAAACGTTGGCAGAGCCGAGGTTCGTTTCACATGCTTCGTCCTTTTCTTACGGGGGGCGCTTCTACACTTGATCAGATGATTTCTGATCGTAAAAAGTAAGGTTGCTGTCGACTTTTTCACCGTATAGCAACTCCTTTACATTTCTCAGCCCCAAGCCAAGACAGTATGTACATGCATTATCTGCAGATGATTTCACACTCCCTTCCGAGGGGGTACGGTACCCACTCAGGTAATAGTCGGGTCAGTCGTTCGCTAATAGTTAAGGTAATACGGGTAGTAGTCAAGTAATAGGTAATAGTCGCCAAATTGAGGTTTTTGGTTTGAAACTTCGTTTTATGGGGAATGTGTGATTTTTGGAAGCGGCAAATATATGCAGGCCAAATAGGGCGTTAGGATATCTCCTAAATTCTGCACAGTCGAAACAGCCCCCCAGTTTTACAACACATATGTCATGGCAATATTTCCTCCTAGCAATCCTTACAAGAAATCCGCTCAGTGGGCGCGGGGGGTGGTCGTGCCGACTCAGCTGACGCGTGCTCCTTATAAGGCCACGCGCGCGCCACACACGCCTAATATAGCGTTTCGTCCAGGGTGTATAAG
>NW_026267179.1:632363-638103 GCF_000697945.3 Frankliniella occidentalis
TCAATTTTCGTTAAGTGTCGGTGATGATGGTGCGATGATGCAACGAACTTAAAACACAATAATGAGCCACTCTTCCCGCGAAGAGCTATTTATGAATTTTTGTTTTTGTACTAAATTTTGACGAAGTCTAAGTTTAAATTTTGATCTACTCCCCCTCCAGGTAGAAGGTTGGAGGAACAATGGTTAATTTTTTGAGAGACATTAGTGCTCCAATTGATCACAGAATAATCTGGCGTCAAAATTCAATCGTGATGCAAATATTTTTCGCTTCTAATAGTCGTGTAATAAGTGTGTAATGGTTGTATAATACAGGTAATAGGAGAGTAATAGAGGTAGTAGAAAGGTAATAGAGGCAATAGAAAGGTATTAGAGGTAATAAAGGTAATAGGGAGTAGTCGGGCCACGATTTAAAAGAGTGGATAGCTCCGCTCCCTTCTGTCAACTTCAATGCCACCTGCCGCCGACGGACACCGCAACACCGGAGGCGGAATACACCACAAAATAAAATGCTCAACCTACGGTTTAACCCGACACTCTTGTTCTAGGAAGGATTGAGAGTGGAGTGTGGGTGGGGGAAGGGGTTTAGCCCCCAAGAAATCGGAAAAGAACGCGTCGATGCAGGCAAAGTTTGCTCAACCCCATCTAATTAGGAGAGGAAAAGGAGAGGGGGGGGGGGGCAGGAGGGAAGCGAGCAGCGGGGAAAGACAAGGAGAACAAGTCTTAAGCACCCAACTACTGGCAACACGAAACGCATGCTTCGGAAACAAGGAGTAGTCGGAGAGAGAGAGGGGGGCGCCCAATCCTCTCTTCTGGAATCCCCCACGCCGATCCAACTGTTGGCCGAGAGGTGAAATACGATACAGAGTAGGGTACTTGAGAATCATCACACGAGAGCCACCTCAGCAGCAACCCCCCCTCCCCACCACCCCTTCCTCAATTCTCTTTTCCCGGAGCGGCCGAGGGGAGCTTAGCCTACTCAGGGTGTTACCACGAACCTGAATATAATAAGAACAATTCCGTTTTGCTGCGGGGCTATTGTACTACCAACGCCTGCAAAGGAGAGAGAGAGAAAGAGAGCAGGGGGGAGGGCTGTGAGGGGAAGGGTAACAGAGGTAACAAGCTGGGTGCTGGTGGGGGTAGTGAGCAGCACCAACATTTGTTGCGATCGCCCGAGGGGAGGTTAGCCAACAAAATCCAGCGATCGGCAAGCCCAAGGCGGCCTTAGGGCACGCGCAACTTGGCAAACGACATTATACCGCGTGTTCGTTCCTTGTTCTTCTTATCTCTCCCTCTCACTTTGGCCCGTTCATCAAGGATTGCCACGTGGCGCAGGGATCTGGGGAGGGGGGGGGATCCACCCCGGGGGGCTCTACCCTTCCGGTAGTGCAGACCACTGTCGGGAAAAGGCTGAAATGAAGATCGAGCCCATTTACTGACAGTTTCGAAGGTTTTGGTGCGGCAAATGTTGACTTGAAGCGAAAGTCGCAACGATGAGTCGTAGATAGGCAGGGGGCGGGGGGATTGCATGTGGTGGGCTGGAAAGTTAGATCCGTGCGAGTGCGGGTGAGAGATGCGAGGCGGGCCGCAGGGAAGGGGCAGCAGGGGCGCTTGTAATTGGAAGGTAAGCGAAGTGTTATCTATCTTATCGCAAGACACGCAAAAGCGTATCGCGTAGTGGGGAGGAGGGTTCGGGGCGCTCGCACGTCGGAGTTTTTCGTGGATTAATTTAAATATTCGCGGCAACATTGTTTGGGGCGGAGTAATAAATCCCTGGCCTGCTTTATCTCTACAGGTGAAAAGGATTATTAAGCCCCACGAAAGAAGATACATAATAGTTGCGCCACGCGACGACGGCGCGGTTCGGTACGAAGCACCGCTTAAATAGTCCAAGAAAGTTAGGGTTTGAGGTGGAAAAAAATCGCTCACACTTTTTTTCAACGGTTTTCGACTCATTAGACCTTCCTTTACAACATATCAAAATTCCCCAAAAATCCCCGAATTGGCATTTTTGTAGTATCCTGTGAAACATTTACTTAATATTATGTATTTAAGCAAAAATTGAAAATCTGTTCTGGTCGCTCGGAATGGTTTCAAATTACAAGTAATGCTAGTTTGTATCAGGTTTAGGATAAAACAAGACAAATGCCCCAGGAAACCACTCAATTTAAGTCGATTTTGGTGTAAAAAGGCCAAAAAGGTCAAATTTTAACCGAAAACTATTAAAATAGGAAAGAATCCGTGATGGAGGTTCGGTGGTGGTTTGGTGATGGCAGGACCGTGTGTGTGTGTGAGAGAGAGAGAGAGAGAGAGAGAGAGGGAGAGAGAGAGGGAGAGAGAGAGAGAGAGAGAGAAAGAGAGAACGCACTAGGGAAAGGAGGGAAGGAAAAGAGAAGAAAAAGCCGAAAAGGGCAAAGGGATGGGAAAGAAATGAAGTAATTACTAACGCATATTAAAATGTTCGTTTTTTTAAAAGTGGTTATTTGTAGCTCACAGCTTGCCTCTAGCAGCCGCCTGGGGCGTGTAAAGTTAAGCACGCGTGAGCGTTCACGTGAAGTGAGCGCTCACGTGAGAGATGTGCGGAACCTTATACCAAGCGAAATTGCCAATATTTTAGAAGAATTGCCATCTCCGTACTCTCCTCTTTCCAAAAATGTATGGGTTTGTTAGTTTTCAGGACATTTGGCTTAGTAGTATAAGTTAGGCACGCCTGACCGCTCACGTATGAGATGAGCGTGGGAGTGTAAAAGGAGAGGGGCCCTACATGATGCGCCAGCAGCCCAGGCCCAGACGGCTATTTCGTACTATTCAGAATTTCTTCTTAGCTCGCTTCGCTCGCGGTGATGGTGACTTCTTGTGTTATTTAGGTGTGTGGGTAATCACAAGTTTAATTTGTATTCTTCAGAATTTTTTTCGCTCGCTTCGCTCGCGATGACTTTTTATTTCCCTTTTCTCTTTGCTAGAAATCCGTAGAAATCCCACTTTAAAAATCATACTTTCCAACAGGGATGGAAACGGTAATGAAATTATATTATCGCTTTTTTGGCTCCTGTTCAAAAGCTATGCGACGTAATTAACTTTCGACACCGTGCATAGGTAGAGTGGAAAAGGATTCATCTGATCCCATCAGAGTTGTTCGCAAAATGTGCTTAACCTAGGAGTTGTGGCAATTTTTATCTAAGAAATTAAATTACCGGCACCCTAATATAATTTCTTGCGAAAAAGTGGCCACATCTCTCCAGAAAAGCAAATATTGTGGGAAACTCCGTTTGGCTGGGATAGAGCCTTTTCTAATATATTGCGGCACGGTGTCGAATGTTCATCAAGGCCCATAGTTTTTGAACAGGAGCCAAAAAGGCAATAATATAATTTCATTACCGTTTCCATCCCTGCTTCCAATGTTTTCTTTCGATCGCGAACGTTCTGCCTTTATCTGACTTTGGGGCATCAAAAGCCTAAAGACAAGTGTGCTTCAATATTTTGGAAAATGAGTGCTTTCCCTCTCAAAATCGGCAAATTTTTATTAAATTCCCCTGATGGTTAGGTAACTATAACATGGCACATTCTGCAAAATGCCGCCCCCCCCCCCCCTATAATCTTTCGCTGGATCCGCGCAGGCAGGCAGGCAGGTAGGCAGGCGAGATGATGGCATAAGTACATGTGTCCAACACGGTGCACAGTGCACATTAAAGAATTAAGGAAACGCGACGAAAGGAAACAAAACGGAAAAATATACGTAAACGTAGACATATAGCCAAGAAAAGAAAGAAAAAAATCCGGAAAGGAGGGTGGTTTTAGGTCGAGGAGGGAGGGTGTTCTAACGGTCTGACACACCGCACTCAGAAGCGATGGACGCCACTGAGTGCGCGCTCTCTCTCTCTCTCTCTCTCTCTCTCACACACACACACACACGCGCGCGCGCGCTCACACACACGCAAACACAATCACACACACACACACGGTCCTGCCACCACCACCAAACATCCATCACGGATTCTTTACTATTTTGATAGTTTTCGGTTAAAATTTGACTTTTTTTGGCCCTTTTATACCAAAATTGACTAAAATTGAGTGGTTTGCTGGGCTATTTGTCTTTTTATATCCCAAACCTGATATAAACTAGCATTACTTGTAATTTGAAACCATTCCGAGCGACCTGAGCAGATTTTCAATTTTTGCACAAATACATAAAATTAAATAAATGTTTCACAGGGTACTTCAAGAATGCCAATACGAGGATTTTGGGGGAATTTTGATATGTTGTAAAGGAATGTCTAATGAGTCGAAAACCGTTGAAAAAAAGTGTGAGCGATTTTTTTCCAGCTTTGGGCAGTTTTTGAGCTATCTTTCCTGGACTAAAAGGAAAACAAACTGTTAAGCCTCGTGCAGTCGTCACAGCAGGAGCCATTATACCGCAACAGAAAATTCCAGAGAGGCAGAGGGATGTGAAGGGCGGAACGGCGCGGCAAAAAGGTAACTGAGACAATTAAATCTAAAATTCAACTCAATTTAAGAAAGTTTACGAATTTCTATAAAACTATATCATTGGAGCTATTTTGATGCATTTACACTGGTCGTGTCCGTGGGAACCGGAACGGCGGCAGTGGTGTGAGCAGAGCATCGGGGGCGTAGGGGTTAGCCGACACTCCAGTGGAGGAGGTCAAACTTCCAAACTTGTACAAGCCCGCAGCATCCGAGCGGGTGAGCGAGAGAGCGAGCGAGAGAGCGAGCAAGTGAGGGAGCGAGTGAGAGAGCGAGCAAGTGAGGGAGCGAGTGAGAGAGCGACAGAGAGAGATAGGAGGGGGCGCAAAAACAGTGAGCCTGAGCCTTGCGCTTGCCGCTGCCCCGGGGTAGGGTCCAGAGATACTTTGCTTTTGGTATCGAGAAGCACCCCCTCCCGCTGCCCTGGGGACTCCCAGCGAGGCCTCCGGTGGGACCCAGGCACAAGGGGTGGGTGGGGGAGGGCTGCTCAGCTGCGGCCTGCAACCCTTTTTATTGCCGGGCGGCCGGACCCACAGCCCCGCCCGCCCCGGGCAGAGATGCTTCTTGCAGCGGCCCGCCATGGTGGAGAAGAAGGCCGGGCGGCCCGCTGCAAACACGGCCGAGTCCTACTGTTGGGTCCCCTCCGGCCCCCGCGCCACACCGGGGCCGCTACGCCACGCCACTGCCACTCCGGCCGACGTGGCGCAACGAGGACCTCCCGCTATTGTGCATACCTCCCGCTAAGGCAAGGACTTGGAAGACCGAAGCATAGAAATTGAGCCGTTTCGTTCGCCCGCTTTACTTTCGAGTGAGTGCAAGACCCCCTAGCGCTAAGAAAAGAGAGCAGTGATGAAAGATGCCTGAGAGCAAGAGCAAGGAAAGAGAAGCGAGTGGAGTTTTCTGTGCTGCGGCAATTTCTTGTCGACCATTTGGCATGCCCTTTGTTCATATGCGAATCGAGCGAGGAGCAAGCGATTGGTCGTGCATTCGCAAAGATGCGATCGCTGCGCTGTCATCGGGGACAACGGCGCAGCCATAGCGACCTGCCTGTCTAGCGATGCATTTGACTTGACTCGACTAGACTAACCTTTGGGCTACGTCCGGGGAACGGATGAATCAAAGAATCAAACAGAAGTCGAATAAAGCAAGAGTAGAGTTAAGCGATTTGTTTTACTGAAGCGCAGAAGGTGAAAGGTTGAAAGGTTGGACGTACGCCACGCCACCCAGTACAGAACTCACATTAGCACGCAAGAGAGAGATG
>NW_026267179.1:638158-638817 GCF_000697945.3 Frankliniella occidentalis
CAGGATTACTGCAAAGACCTGCGGCTTCTGCAGGTCCCCTCTGCACTGTAAATTGCTAAAGAACAATAGGTTCGTAATGCAAACCAAAACCTTCGTAGCTTACGAAGGATTTTGAAGCGTTGTATGACGAACTAATTGTTCGTGGGCTTACGAACAAATAGTTCGTAATGCAAACTGATTGTTCGTAAGAACCTGTCTAGCCTTACTAACAATCGCTTTGCAATACGAACAAATTCTTTGAAACTCAAAGAACGGAAATTGTTAGTAACGTTGCAAAGCATTCAGTTCGTACGCTTTTTTTACAGTGCGGGGCCCCGGCACGGCGTCATTGTGGGGGTATAAATAGCGAAAATTCGTAAAGAACATCGTAGGACTAAGAGGGTGGTTTCGATCTGATATCTTGGAGGTGGCGGTCTGGAGGTCGTAGAGTGCCCCAAGGTGCCTGATAGATAGCTCGAGTACGGCTAAGCTCAAAGAGAGGGGGAAAGAGCCCGTGGTATCGATTTAAGGGTACCGGTACGGCTGGGCGGTCCAGTAAAACGCCCCTTTCCACGCTACTCCTTGGGAGGAACCAACTCCAGCGCCTGCCTCACCCTCAAGGGCCCTCAAGAGCATGGGGTGGGTGCCTGCTACATTTGCTTTCCTCTCTCTCTCTCTCT
>NW_026267179.1:639737-651255 GCF_000697945.3 Frankliniella occidentalis
GCAATGAGGAGCACCAAGCATGAGATGATTGCGTTTCAATCCAATAACTCCTCTCGGTGTTTCCGATACACGTCATTGCCATGCCCGTGCCCCTCGGCAGCGCAGCGGTCCACTCCACCTTGCATTGCCTCGCTACGGAAGATGGAACAATGTCGGGGGGCGCGGGCGGCGGATCGCGAAACGAAACGGGATGAAAAAGAGAGAGAGAGAGAGAGAGAGAGAGAGAGAGAGAGAGAGAGAGAGAGAGGGGGGGTAAAAAGAGCAACTGCAATACAGCATTGAGGTTCCCGCTGCTCCGTATTGCGTTGGCAAGCGCATCAAACAAGCTGCAGCAGTGCAATCGAGGAGAGGAGCAGAGGACTTCCCCTGGAGAGGCTGCCGCCCGCCCGCAGCCCGCCCGCAGCCCCAATGCAGGGGGCTCCTTTCCTATTCCGGTAGACCTTTGCCTCTCTCCGTCGCCACTGCTTCTTCCCCGGTGGAGGGCGGCGGCAGCAGGCATATGAATGCAGTATGAAGCGGCGAGAGAGAGAGAGAGAGAGAGAGAGAGAGAGAGAGAGAGAGAGAGAGAGAGCTGTGGGAGAAGGAAATGAAAAGAGAGAAAGAAGGTATAGGAAAGAAAAGGGGAAAAAAGGGGGAACGTCGACGCGCCGCCAAGTTCGCGAGACCCAGTGCCCTTGCATATATCTATCCCTTTGCTTTTCCTTTCATGTGCGCCTCGGCGTATCAGGTGGCGTGGCTCGGCAGTAACTCACCCCGCGCGCCCGCCCAGCCGTTTGTCATGTGTCGGTCTTTTATATTTGCCACGAGATGCGCGTGCGGATAAAATAAATAAATAAAAAAAAAGCACACAAGCAATAATAACCAGGCATTTTGAACGTTTCCTCGACTCTCTCCTCCATATCCATCACTTCAACGTTCAGGCAAACCGTCGAGATAAATATACAATGCCTTTAGTAAATTCGGTACAATGATCGAATGTAGCAAACGTGATTCTAGTATTGTTGTTGTTTATCTTCTTTGGTAAAGCAGATAAAAGGCGCAGCCGCTTGACGACACGGGACTGAAGGCTCTCCATTTAGGCCGGATGGCAATAAGTCCCGTATATCTCCGGGCTATCCCTGCGGCTCATCCCTGCGCCCACGCCACACGGCGGCAGCCAGGCAGCAGCCCACGCCGCCCTTAAGACCTTTCGCTCCCAGACGTTATTTTCCCGGAGGCCAAAGCCACGCCAAGCCCTTTCCGCTCTGCCGCTGCAAAAAGTCGATTGTTTCCCCCGAAACGTCCTAATGCGGAGCTGATGGAAAATAAACAATATTCGCTATATAACCCAATATTCCGCTCGCCCGCCCTTTGTAGTCCCGGACGACCAATCACCTTTTTCTGTAACCCCCTCAAATTCCTTTCGCCGGGCCGGTGGCGCCGGTGGCCCCGCCCCGCTGATCCGGCCGGATCCCTCCTCGCTTTTGTTCCTCTGCGGCGAGGCGAGGTCGGGGAAGGAGGGTGGAGTGGGGAGAGGTAGAAGCAGCCTCACCTTCCTGGCGCGCGGAGAGCACCGGGTGCGAGGGAAGTCCGGCCAGCAGCAGCAGCAGCGGCAGCAGCGGCATCAGTGGCACCGGGGCGCCACCGCGGCCGCCGCGGCCGGGGGGGCAGAGGGGGCCCCCCATCCTCAGCGCGGGGCCTGCGGGCGGGCCGCCTCAGCTGGGGCGCACATCGGTCTGCAACAGTGGAGAGAGAGCACATGAGTATAAGAGCGAGTTAGACACACAACAGCAATACACTGCAATAAAAAAGAAGAAGAAGAAAACCACAAAACACTCGTTCAAGAGTTTCCCTTTGTATCCCTCACGCTATGTAGGGGGAAAATATACAGTTTTAATTAGTGCTAATAATTGACAGCTTACAATAAGCTGTGGGTAATCTTTCTGACCAAACTGGAAAATTGCCAAAATTAAAATTAAAATCAACCAAGTTTCTGTCACAAACGCTACACCCGGCTACACCACTCAAGCAAGGAAAACACAGAGCGTGACATATCTCGCAGAGGACGCCATGGTCCTGGCTCCCTCCGCTTCCCGAGAAAATCTCACTTCCTCTCTGCAATGCCATCTGGCCATCTTCACGCTTTAATTGCGAGAGGGGAGGAGGGAGGGCAGTGGGGTGGGGGGTGGGGGGAGCGCGGTGGCCAGGTGATACGGTGCCCTCTCCGGGCCCGCCCGCGCCCGCCCCCGGCCCCGGCCCGGCGGGTGGTCGGTCGGTCCGCGGGGTAAAAGGGGTGGCGGTGAGTTACAAGGTATGGCCACCATTTCTCAATGATTATAATCCCGCTCGGAGCGACGCCTCGCCCTCCTTCCCTTACTGGCGGGGGTGCGCTTCGCTGCGCTATTTTTTCACCCCCTTCCTCTCCCCGCGGTCTCCTTCTCCTGAACCCCGCCCTTGCTTTCTTTTTTTTTTTTTTCGTTTTCCGCCCACCACCGTCTTTGCGCACCGGCGCGGCGGCGGCCACGGAACGGAACGGTGGTGCGGCCCGCCCGAGGCGGCGAGAGGTAAAACAAGGCGTTTGCCTCCAGTTACACGCAGCGCACATAACCGTTACGCTACACGCACAGTATTACTCCGATAGGCAACCCCCTCAAGGCGCGCCTGGCAGGCAGGCCAGGCCGTCCTCTCAGAGCGCGCGCGGGCCGTTGGCACGTCCTCTCACCGGTCGAACCCCACTGACCCAATCTGTTTACATGTGGCCTGCTGCCGCTCAGCACCGCTTCCACGATATGACATCGCGGTTCAACTATGTCGTCCATAAAACCCGAAAAAAAATAATTAAAAAATGCTAATTTGAAATTTTATTGCAATGTTTGGGGAGTCGTGCACTTGAGGTCGCTTTAGGTGAAGTTGTTTTTTTCTTGAGGATGAGTCTTCTTTTGCACAGCCCTCAAAACGGTTGTAAGGTGCGACCATTGTCTCCCGCATGACCAATCATTTATCAGAAGATTAAAACAAAGACGGGGAGGAGAAACCCCCGAAAGGCCCAAAAGGCAAAAAAAAAAAAAAAAAGAAAGAAAAAAAAACAGTCCCCAAGAACGAGAAGGGAATTTCTATGCAACGAGGGAGAGGCTGAAGAAGCAGTAGAGTAGAAGAGCGAAAAGAAAGCAGAGTACCGCGGGTGGGGTAGGGCAGTGGTAGCGGGAGTGTGGAGGTGTGCCGGGCGGGGCGCGAGTGGCGCCGGTACCCACCGACGTTATGTTCGACGTCATACATACCTGGCGAGCCAGGCGCTCAGGCGGAGGCGTTGCTGCTGTTACTATTACCATAGCGAAGGTAAAGGGGAGCAGATAAGATAACGCCTGCTGGAATGTCTGGCCTGCCCGGTAATTATCCCCCACCACCCGCCGCCCCTGTCGCCTTCCACCACCTCCGGCTCGCCTCCACCGCCCCCCCTCTTGCCGCTCGCTCCGCTCTCGCCGGAGAAAATCTTTGAAAGTAATAAGCGTGCTCATTGCGCTCCTGTCGGGATGTGAGCGGGCCGAGCGTCGCGGTGGAGACGACCCCCGAGGAGGAGACAACCCCCGGGAGGAGACAGCAGCGCTGCCAAACTAAACGCTGCAGCGCCGTTAAACAAATTGCTGGGCGCCTGCCGTCCCTTCCCCTTGTTTCGCCAGGTACTCAGGAGAAGGCGACCCTCGCCTTCCTCCTGCGCCGCACAGGGGGAGCAGCGCGCGAGGGAAAACGACGCTCACATTTCCCTCCATAACCAAAAGTGGGGGCCCCGCAGGAGCGGGAGGACCCAGTTACTCTTTACCGCGCAGTTAGTTGGGATAATGCAATGCCAACGTTAAAAGTAGAGACTACTTGTTGGAAAAGGAGAGAGAGAAGCCCCGACGGATTATCCTCACACCGAAGAAACACACGATTGTCAGGCCGATCATCGCAGACACGTGAAGAAAATGTAACACGACGTAAAAATAATTGTCTCAAATTGAATTTCATAAATATCGATTGGAGAACAGTACTGTAAATTTTCAAGCTAAAAATGATTTCCCGCGCAGACAATGTTTCCCATGCCCCAAATGGTCTTCTCTGACAGTCGTGACTATCCGCGAGATGAGAAATTAAGCACATCTAGCCGCTCAAGGCGCTCAAGCTACAAGGGGTGTAGCTGCGCACCATTTTGCTCTACGACGGCAGTTCCCGACCCCTCACCCCGGACGCCGAGCCGGGTTCCCCCCACGATTAAGAATGTTCAAATCGCGCGCGCGTCACGTCCTGGGATAATTAAGGCGGGGGGTCCTTGTCCGCCTCGATTCAAAGCGGTACGCAGCCGCGGCGCCGCGCCCCCGTCTCTGCCAATTAAAGTCACGCTTTGTCTTGGCGAGGCGGGCCGAGCGCGGGGGCTTTCAGTCTGACAGACATTCGCATGCATTTCTCGCTCCTTTTAGTCGAGAGACGAAAAAAATATATATAAATGAAGCAGCGAAGATAAGCAGCAAAGGGAAGGTGTTCCAGTTAAGCTAGTGCAAAGTCTGACGGTTCAGAGGAGTTGTTGGTACGGCGCGATCGTGAAAGAAGTCTCCTTACGCGCGGGACAGCCGCGCGCGGGTGCTGGCGGGGAGGCTGAGCAAGTTGATGGCTCCAATTATCTCGTTACAGGGAGCGTGAGTGTGGGGCCCAAAGCCAAGGCCCTGGGCCAGGCTGCTCCGCCCCACCCCATTCCCCGGGCCCTTTTTCATTTGGCAGATTAGGGTCGTGGAGGAAGGGTAAAGGAAGAGGGTCGGATGATAGGGTTCGGGTCGCCAAGACGGCGACCAGCAGCGAATTGATGAGAGACTACTCTACGTCGCGAGTGCGAGAATATGTACATGACGCTGACGGTGCATGGGTGCCTTTGAGTAGCCGTTCACAACATTAGAAAAGCAACAGTTTTAAGTCGCAACTTTGAAGGGGTACTTTAAAAATATTAAGTGCCTCTAAAGGCACTAAAAAGGCCCAAAAGGTGCCTTTGTTAATATTAATTAAACTCTGGACACATTTTTGAATGTGTTGAATGGGATCGACTTAACCCTTTTTTGTTTTTCCAGTGAAGTCCAACATCTTTCATCCTCTTCCTGCTTCCTCATTTTGAAACCTTCCGCACTATCAGCCACCAGCGCCGTGGTGATGAGTCCCTTTCCGCTCTCGCTCCCGCTCTCTCTCTCTCCTTCTCGCCATTCATGAGGACGGCTGGTGCTGCTGCCTGATTTGCGCTTGATTAAAAATGCCCGCTGAGCTGAGATCGCAGCGAGTCGGAATGGGACGGCCGCCGGCAGCAGCGCCCTCCACCTTCACTATTTGCCTCAATCTAGATGTCAGCGCCTTGTTTTTTTCTCCTCTCGCTTCCTCTCACTATTCCTCTTCCCGCTTATCTCCGCTGCCCGTCTCCTAGCCCCGCCTGCCGTGTTTCATCACAAAGACGAAACATTTTTGTAAATCTTTCCTCTTTTTTTTAGTTGTTTCCTGCTGCTTTTGAAAGCAGCTGCTGGTTCAGAGGGCTCCGCTCGCTCCCCGGCGCGGCGGCTGCAGAATGATGTTGATTATGAAGGTAGGAATCAAACGAGAAGGCAAGTCAATCCCATTTCGGGTACGCGCCCTCTTTGTTTGAAAAAGGGATAAACCACGACAAAGGCCCGCCCACAGCAGCACTCTACTCCTATCTACTCCTCCCCTCCTCACCCCTCTTTCTCTCTCTCTCTTGCAAGAACCACTCGACCCGCCCACTCCCACACCTTTTTCCCAATCGTCAGCTGTCCTCCTCTCATGACTGCATTAGAGCCGTGGCCCGTGCGGTGCAACTCGTTATCCCCTTCCACACGCAGGAGCTGCAGGGGCCCTTTTGTGCTGCAACAAAAGTTTTCATGACGCCCTACAGGAGCCCGTCGTCCCTCTCTCCCCCTACAGGACGAGGGCCTGCAAGGACGAGTGGCGCCAGCAGCAGGCGACGACGGCACGGCGCGGCGTGGCGCGGGCACGCGAGGACGACAAGAATGCCTCGTTTCGTAAACACAAGCGACACAATACGCCACCTCCTTCCCTCTCTTTCATCAGCGCGTCCGGGAGGGACAAAGTTTTAGTGACCCGACTGTTTGGCAGAAGCAGCAGCGGCGCGCGGCAGTCTGCTCCTCGCACACTCACGCAACATTGTAACAATTGCAAGGCATTCAGCGGCCGGGAGAGGGGGAGCGGCCCCGGCCAGCTAGGCACACGACGCTGGCTTGTAAAACTTCCTTTGTGATGTGATGATTTTTATATGAAAATAAAGTGCTTTGGTCGCGCCTCGCGGATACGCGGCGGGTCTGGGAACTGCAGCATATAACGCACTAGAGGCGGCGGCGGGCTCTTACAACATTGTCTGGGGGCTCCAAGACCTCGGTGCGTGCACGCACAGAAAGTCCAAGTGTGTTAATGTCACACATATGCGGTATTGAGCTAAAAAATTGACACTCTTGTAGATTAGCGACAAGATATTTGCACACTTGCAGCAGAGAGAACTGCCACATTTTACTGGTATACGAATGAAGCTTCGTTCCTAGGACTACTCGCTCGGCTGCAAAATGCAAATATGTCGTAACACAAACACATTTGCGAAAGTGTGATTTCGTTCGCTCACTTGCAGGTGTACGAACATTATTCGCACATTTGTATTTTCAGGGCAGTACCTATCGCGCCCTCCGGGCTCTCCTCGAGCGCATCACGGTAAAATTTACATCTTGGAATCCAAGCGATCTACTTGGTTTTCAAGTCAGTTTTCAAGGAATCTGCTTGAACTCCAAGATATTCCTTTGAACCGTGATGCTGATGCACCCGAGGGCCCGATAGCCAAAGAGACCGCCACATAAGAAATGACGTGGCCCCGCTTTCCCCTGTTGCTGAAATAAACCCGAAGATATCCGTGTTATTGTTTCATCAGGAGGGCGCCGCGTGAGCAGTGCACTTTCATCAGAATATCAATAGCGACGCCTGGAGGGTACGAGGATTAAGACTTATCGAGCAAAACCCGCTGCCACCCTCAGGATGCGGCATATCATCCCAAACCTAATAGGCTGCTCCGTAATCATTGCCAGTTTTACGTCACAAACATAATGCAAAGCTAATTTAACGAACACAGCCGGCAAAACAATAAATGAAATGTTCTCGCACCCCGCCCCGCCCCAACGAAAGACAATCTTAACGTCATTGGGAACGTCAACGGGAAAAGAGAGAAAAAGAAACATCCGCCCGCCGTCCTTTGTATTCCATCCTACGCACCCAAGAGGGTGCGAAGAAAAATTAACGGAGGGTGGAAACTCTTATTTTTCACCGCAGTGCCGCTCAGCCTCAGTCAGGGGAGGGAGGAAAGCAATGACATGCATCATGGCAAGCCCTTCGCCAAGACTGGCAGCTGTCTCTGTTGTGGTTTCCCAAAGTGGAATAGCAATGAAGGTGACGGCGCGAGCGAGGGCGAGGCGAGGCGTGGCGGGGGAAGGAGGGTCGGGGGAGGGGCAGTGCCCACCCGGACGGGCGAGGATGAAGGAAAGTCATCGCAAAAGAAATATTGACGAAATCTTTGGGCGCAGAATTTTAATTTGCTGAGAGAAAAGGCGGGGGAGGGGGAGAAGTGAGGCGAGCCTCCATCCCTACCCGCCATTTGCCACTTCCCCCATCCTCCCGCTACGACGCCCACCACACTCGAGTCGGTTTCGACACTTTTTTTCTTTTCTCTCGAAACGCTTAGGCTATTGCGAATGCAGAAAAAAAGAGTCCGCTCTCATGTCGCTTTGAGATTTTGACGAATCCGGCGAGAGAGGCGCGTTGCTTCGTTACACGGCGCAATCTGGAAACGTCGCTTTCTCTTCCGTTTTTCTTGCCCACTTCTTTTGCTGCTCGAGAAGAGAAGCAATGGGAGTGACGAGGAGGAGGTTAGGGGCAGGGGGGAGGTGAGGCGGGTCGTTTTAGACAGCGCGGGCGAGACGGACCTGTGAGTGCAAAGACCCCATCAGTGCCGAGACGGCAGCAGGCTGTTGCTGTTGAAAACGGGCTCAATAAAGCACTATTTACCCAAAGTTTGTAAGAGAAAGGAATCAGAATATAATCATTAAAATTTTATTTGACCGTTGCACACAATCAAACAAAAAAAAAGTATAGATGACTGCATTTCAGCTACTTTAGTGTCGCCCACCCTTCCGCACCTTCTCTCCCTCCCCTCCGAGCCCCCGCCCGCTCCCAGAGGGGCGTTTTGTTTTCATTGTGACTTCCGCGACCATGCGCTGGGGATAAGGAGGAGGAGGCGGTCATGGTAGGGGAAGTCAATTATCATAACTCAGCCGCACCACAATTACGACCGGGCGACCAGCATTTTGTTTGTGCCCAAAACAAACCCAAAGTGAAACCCTTTTCCGCATCGACAAAGCAAACACTGAAAGAACAGAAAAAGATAGTAAGAAGCCGCGACGCACTGGCCAATACGTTCTTTGCGCGTCTTCAACGTGGAGCCTACGAGCTCTACAGTAAACAAAGTACAGAGATCCTTTGCCTGGCGTTTAAACATTTTTGTAACATCTTCCTGTACCTTTGGTGTACAGGATTTTTGCCAGTGGATCCGGCATGCCACAAGCGCGCGCCTGCCGCGCAGCGCCGCCAATACTCGTTTGTTTCCTAAAGTTGGAAACGAGCCCGGCGGAGCAGTGAGGGAATAGAAAGAGCACACGAAATGGCAAATGGGGTGCCTAATTGTACTGCTTTTACTCCGAGACGGTTCGTGTGCCCTTCGACTTGTTTTTGCCATTTTCTCTTCCAACGTGCAGTATAAAACTATGTGCCATATGCCACAAGCGTAGACGAATTAAAATAAAAACCAGCACGAGTTGTGGAGCCCTAACTCGGAACGGTGTAAGGTGCGTAGTGGCCGGGACTGGGGAAACACCTCGGGTCCAGCTCTCCAGCACTACAGTGTCGACTGGATCCGATAATGCCTCGAGGTGGGAAAGGATAAGGGGGATGAAGGGGAGAGAGAGAGGGTGGGCGGAAGAGCAGGGAGCGAGGGAGCTGAAAAGGGACAGCAGAAGAGCGCGTGGGGGAGCATCACAGCACAACAGCCAGATGACCACGGGGAGTGGCCAGCGGAGGAGAGTGGCGGGGGATGCATTCGAGCCACCAAACACATTCTTCTCCACCTGCTCGCAGCACGACGGGCACGAAGACTTTTACTCACTTTGCTCCTTTTTTAGCCCGCCCTCCCGCTTAAAAAAGCCACGTCAGTAGGCTTATGCAATAGCCCATGGTAGCCAGCTGTCTGCCCCTCAATAAGGTAAAAATTTATAGTGGCATCCCTAGTGCGAAAAAAAATTCTTTACAAATTCACACTGCGTGGACAAAGGCGAAAATTATATTTAGAGAGGGGGGTTGCAGCAGTGAAGTGAAGCGTCTGCAGACCGAGGTAAAGAGGAAGCCATGCAGAGTAGAGTGGGCTAGACGACTATGGGGGCTCGGCAACATAAAGACTGGCCCGCCTCAGCACCTCCTTCCCCTCCACAAATCGCATTTTTGCCTCGCGCACTGGCGCGGGTTGCGCGCTCGTTGCTGCTCGCCGTCGCTGGCCCGCAAAACGCAAGCGAAATTTAATTTTGGTTTTTGTTTGGCCCCGGCCGGCAGCGGCGGCAGTGCCGACCTGGTCGGGTCTGAGCCGCCCGGCCCGGCCGCTTAACACAATCGCATTACTCGCTTTGATTGGAGCTCCCCTCCGCCTGCCCGGCCGGCCGGCCCGGCGCGCCGCACTCTCAAAGAAAAACACCACAGCGATGGACGCCAAACCCGCCACCCGCCCCGCCCTGATGCGCCGGCCGCACCCCAGCCAGGGCCCGGAACGCAGACCAACGGACCAATGGCGGTTTCGACAGACGAAACAACCTGCTGTACTTTTGTTTTCAATTGAAAGAAAATAAACCCTGTACGAACCTTTGCTTTAAGCTGATAAAAGTGACCGCTCATCAACAAGAATAGGCAGTTTCCCACGACAACACTCACCAAATTGCTTTTGTATGCCCCTTCTACCCCGCACGTTTCTTAACCTGTCTGTGTCCCCCAAGAGGACACACCGTCGCCCTACCTATGTGTTAGCCTCGTAACTGCCAATCCAAAATGGGGACGTCGTGCCAATCCACGTTAACATGGAGAGGAAGAAGCGGGACCGGAATAGAGAAAACGAATTGGGATGGGCTGGGGGTGGGGGGAGGGGGAGCTGTCACTCAGAGGACACGGGGAGCGTGTCCTGTCGTGTCCTGCTGGGAGGGAGGAGAAGGAGCGGGTGTCGAGGGGAGGGAAGAGGATTGAATGAGAGATACGAGGGAAAGTCGTTCAGGTGCGAACAGGTTCGAGCAAAAAGCGCCGAGGGGCAAAGCAGGCTTTGGGTGGGGTGAGTCCAGGGGCCCCTCGCAAGAAGGAGAAAGAGAGGGGGGATAGAGTGGTGGTGGGAAGAAGGGGTTGCGATGGGTACAATCAAATTGGGAAAGGGGGTATGAAATTCGACAAGGTGCGAGAGGGTGTGTGTGTGGGGGGAGGAGGTGGGGGTGGATATGAGGTGCCGCAAGGGCGGTAGAGAGGGGGGGATTGTCAGGTGGAAGGGGAGGTGTGAGTAGGGTAGGGGGCAGGGGGCAGGGTACGTCAGGTAAAGGGGTGGGGACACGGCCACACCACTGGGTGGAAGGGGGAATACGCGGAGGAGATTGCAAGCACGTTTCCGCTGTTTCGCCAACGGCACTGATTTTATCGACTTTCTAAAATAAAATAGGTAAAGGAGGGCGGCCGTGCGAGCGAGCGAGACGGAAAGGAGAGTTAGAGGCGGGTCCTGTACTACTACAAGGCGTTTGTTCAACCGGGGGAAAGAAAAGAAGAAACATTCCGAAATAGTACAGCCTCTAATGTTCCTCCCCGCTCAGTCGGTGGTGCTTTTCGCGCTCCCGCTCCCGGGGCCGAGGAGCGTGAGCCGAAAGGAAATGGCAGCCCACGAGAAGGGAGGGGGAGAGAAAAGGATCCGGAACGAATTCAATCTATAGAGTCTCCGGGATGTCTATGCCTGTCGGCCATACACATATACCGCCTTACCGTCTCCAGCCGGTCACTATTCCCTGCGAGTGTGTGCGCGCGCGCGCGCGGAGTCTTTGGCATGGAGATGGGCGTGACGCTCGCGGCCACAGAGCCCCCGCTGCGCCACGCCGCTTGTCTCCATCGCTCGCTAGCCCGGGGGATGGGAAAGGAGAGGTCTTTTAAAGCCGATGTGTTGGTCACCAGTGGGAGAGCAGGAGGGGTGGGCCCTATGGGCGCGCGCCGCGGCAGGGAGGAACAGAAAGACAGACGAGCAAACAATGTCGCTCATTCTGTTTCCCGTCGACATGCCGATGTCGCCTTAATGCCCCGGCGCGTCGAGAAACAGTAAAAGAAGAAAAATAAAAACTTTCTGTATCTTATTCATTGGACTTTCGAAAAGCTAATTGAAGGCCGTCGACAAACTCATAGA
>NW_026267179.1:651753-656729 GCF_000697945.3 Frankliniella occidentalis
ATTGGACTTTCGAAAAGCTAATTGAAGGCCGTCGACAAACTCATAGACACCAGTTAACCAAGTGTGCAAATTGTGCACTTGCAAATTCGTCCAATTCTGTAAATGAAATCCTCGTAAAGGCGCAACAGCTAAGTTGAACAATTGAGCACTTCCAAGTGCACCAACTGCCATGCTGACTACTTCCAAGTGCACAACTGCCGAGATGGACAATTACAAGTTGCATAGAACACGCAGACGAAAGATTTTCGCCCACGTTCTATTCATACACCACAACCATGCGGAGCGGCACCCCACTGGGCTGGGCTGGAGCGGACCGGCAGCTCCCCTTTAAGAGCAGCCGCGGCAGGCAGCGCCACGCCATGGCAATGCCGACGCACACCCACCTCGGACATCAACCTCCCCCCCGACGACCCCGGAGCGAGGGGGGTAGCAGGGCGCAGGGCGGGGCAGGGCGGGGTGGGACCAGGGCGGGGCAGAGCGCAGCGCGCCAGCTCCATGCAGCTGCGCCTCAATGGAGGGGCCGCAAAACCAGACCGGGCCGCCGCACCACCGAGCAGATGCTGATCAACGCAAGAAGAGAACGCAACGCTTTTCAAACACACTACATTGTACAAGGGGCCCTCCCGCCCCGCTTGGCAATCACCGCACACAGAGTGGCCTCGGGGCGCGCAGGGCGGAGCAGCGCGGCGTAAGCAGCCGAGGGCTCTGATGAATGGGAGAACCGCAGTGCGGGCAGAGCAGGCCGATGCCAAAAGAGAGAGGGATGTTTTCAAAAAGGGCGCCTGGAGTGCATTTACCCGCACTGCCACCGCTCTGCCAGGCCGGGGCCGGGAAGCAGGCTCTGCTTACGACCGCAACGACTCCAATGCTCCGGGCTGGCTTAGCCCGCCGGCCCTCGAGCGCGCCGGAGTGGGGCCGGGTGGGTCGGGAAGGGAAAGGGACCTACATGCACCGCACGCGTTTCCATTTGCCGCGAGCGAATCACGATTTGCTGGCCTCGCTGTACGTAGACGGTGGTGGTCGGACGCGCGCACTGCACTCCACTTTGGCGCAGCAGGAGCAACCACCACCTCCAGGGTCATGCCGGCATAGTTGGCATCGGATGCCCCCGAAAGTGAAAGAGACTGCGCAATGCTCGCACTGTACCATGGCTGCCTCTCACTCCCGCTCACTAGTCGTTTTCGGCCGCTTTTGGGCTACCAATGCCCACCCTCCCGCTGCAGGGCTCTGACCCGCAGTTCTGCACTCCCCACCCCTCCCCGTGCATTTCTACTTCAAAGTTCCAGTTTAATATCCCCTCGGCGATCAGCAGCCGCTCCCCCGCCCCGAAACGATAAGCCCCGGTGGGCAGAAAAGGGCACCGGTTACCACAGAAAATGGAGAAGGGTCTCGCAGATGAGCTCGCAAACGCTGGAAAATGTGGGACGTAGGTGTGAAACAAACTACGTGTTGAGACGAATGAAACGATTCGTTCAACACCTTTTATTTCTTTAAAAGAAAACAATTACAAAGTTTTTTTGGGGAAATTTGGCGGCAGAGTTTTGTCCTGGTCTCGTTTAGCACATGACCTGACGAATCCGCATGCCAGTGTTTGTATAAATCTCCGTAGAGCTATTACGGCCCTTTGGCACTCTGGCGGGCGGCGCGCATCGGCGTGTCGGCTGCACTTAGCGAGTGCTTCACGGGCATTTAACTCGGATTTGGTCGCATTCCGTCCCGGGACGGGATCCGCGGCGGCTCACGGTCCCGACCCGCAAGATGAAACGCACAAACAGGCGGCCTGTGCTCCGCGGGCTGCGCGCACACATCCAAACTTGGGAAGGGGGAGTTAGTGAACTCGACGTGAAGCGGAACGCGGCGGCGGTGGCGGGGCCGAGGAGAGCGACGCCATACCTGCCGGTATTAACACAACTCTGTAGCCTCCTTGGCGGAATACACATTTCATTCATTTCCGTGAAAGTGCTTCCCACTTAAAATGTTGAGCAGCAACAGCAGCAGCAGAAGGGCAATCGTAAAGAGGGCGAGGGGAGGAACGCCTAGTTAAGAAGAAAAGACAATTTAACAAAAAATTAAAATGGAAAAGGCAAACAAGGACTGGATGGTGTGACCTTGCGAGGTTGCAAGGCCACCAGCAAGACGCGTGTAGATTAAGAACTTGACAAACAAAACCACAAACATAGCAAAGAAACGAGAAAAAACCCAAGGGCGTTCAACTGTGCGGCCAACAGTCTTTACAAAGAAGCGAAGGCGCGCGCGCTCACACCGCAAAGCACGGCCTAACGGTAATGACTCAGATAACGGCGGGAACATTTAAAAGCCATTAATCTCCCGTCAGTTAGGGGAAGGAAAGGGGGAGGGGGGAGAAGAGAGAGGAAAAGGGGGGGGGGAGGAAATCACCGTGCCGTGTTCAGCCTGAATGTGGGGCTCACGCGCGCGCACAAACAGGGAAGACACACACACACACACACACACACACACACAGAGAGAGAGAAAGACGCGCGCGCAGAGACAGACCACACCCACACGCGCATACACTACTGTCACGCGCGAGGAAAATATATAAATTGTGGACGATGAAAATAGTCGCGCGGCAGAGCGTGGAGATTTCCGGCACAGATTTTTTTTTTCGTCTCCCTGCTGTTTCTCTCTCGCTTTATCTGTCTTGCTGTCCCCCCCTTTCTCTCTCACGCTTCTGCCCATCCTCCGGCACCACCCCCCAACCCCTAGCCTCTGCACCACCACCACTACGACGACGCCGCCGCACGGCCCATCACCAGAGCGAAACGCACTGTGTGTGCCCCACTCCTGGCACCCTTCCCCTCTCTTCCTCTCCTCGCTGTGTAAATGAGAGTGGTGCTGCTGTGTGTATTTTCAGCAGGGCTGCTTGTGCGTGCGCTGCAAAGTCTCCCTCCACCCCGCTGCCCCATCTTCCGGCTCCCTCCACACCTCTCTCTCTCCTCGCGCCTCCAGGCGTCATCACGAGGGCCCGTCCCCGCCCCGCCACCGCTGCAGATGCTGAGCGCGCGTCCGGTCCCACAGCCCGATACACTAATCCGCTGCTGTTGGCTGCCCACTCGCCTCCAATATTTTCACCCCCGCCCCGCCACGCCCCGCCACGCCCCTCCCCGGCGCGCGGCACTTTGCACTGCGTCGCTCCAATCCTAGGAGAAACTTGCCCCAGACCGAAAATCGGCTTATGGTAACAAGACATTAGCGGGAGCCGCTGCTGCCGCTCTGGGCGGGCGGGGGTGCTAGCCGCTAGCTGCCGCGGATCCGTCTCTGCTCCCCACCGCCCCCGCGACCAGCCGCCGCCACCGCTCCGCCCCGCTCGACGCGTGTTGCAAGTTTAGCCCACCGGCGCACAGGTCCCCTCCACCCTTGCCTGATGTGTTTGTCTTTCATTCCCTTGCTAAGCACTCGCAGCAGCAGCAATGGCCTTTCGAAAATATCGAAAACTTTATCAACCTTCCCTGATCACTAGCCAAGAGCAAAGTTGGCACGTTCAGTGCGGCGGGACCACATAGTGGTCGCGGCCCAAAGTAAAAACAAAAACAACTGCAGTTCGTTCACTCCGACCTTGAACGTATTTAGCTCGTCACTCTCATTGACTAGATTCAGAAAAAAAACCGTGGTGAGGTAGCTTTAAAAATATATTCAGCCATATAATATTCTCATTTTCATCACAATAATTTTCCCTTTTTACACAGCGGGTTACCCAACGAGCCTTGGGAGACGGCCGGGGTATTGACGGAGGGCCCGGCTCATCCCCTGGCCACCTAATTAGAGCGGGCAAACAACATGGCGGCCGCTACTCGGCTTCATTAGTTAAACGATCTAATGATTCTCATTACGACCTTCCACACCGACCAGCGGCGCCCTGGGCCCTTTAAGGGCGTCACGGCAACTTCAAATTAAGAGAAACAGGGGTTTGGATACAGACACCAATGCTTATTTTTATGCGAAACAAAACAATTTGAAATACAAACCAAAAATTCGTTGCAGTGTTTTGTTGCAGACTTGGGGACCAAACTCACACGAAAGAAAAACCCTTCTTTATTTCCAGCATGTGGGTGTGGGTGGAGCGGGTCACGGGAGACCGCACATACACACAGACACACACACTCGCAAACGCACACACACACACAAACCAACACGCCCGCACGCCTATACACACACACACATACACACTCACAAACAGAAAAAGAAGAACCCCCCCTGCTCGCCGGGTGGAAATCGAGCTGGCATGACCAAATTAGGGGGAATGGGAAATTATATTCCGTGCTGTGTGGCAAGGAAAATAGAGAGTAAGAGAAACCAAGGGAGAAGCGAGAGGGGCGGGAAAAGCGGGGGAACAGCAAGAGAGAGAGAGAAAGATGAAGCGAGTGGCGAGGGTGCGGCGGAGGGGCACAAGGGACACGTGCAGCCAAGGACGGCGATAAGGGCCGCAGCAGCGCGCAGCAGTCCTCCCTCTCTAAATGGGCCTCTTTCTTTTATCTACAAGTACATATGGACTGACGCGCCCCCGCACTAACCACCATCGCAACCGCCGCACGCGCACCCGCCAAACTCACCACCCTCACCGGCTCGCTCCGAAGGGGCGCATCTCAATATCCTATTGCACAAGAATGTATGCCCCGCGCCCTTTTAAACGTGACGATCAGATTTATTCACTAGTCAAAAGAAAGAAAAATACTTTGCAGAGACGCATAGTTTAACACTGCCTCCGCGGCAATCTCCTTCTCCATCGCGCGCGCCGGGGCTACCCCCCCCCCCCCCCCCTACTCCGGGGCCTCGCCGCCGTGCTGCTTGCTTTTTCAATCCCGGCCGCGCAAACGGGGCGCGTCGACTGCAGCGCGCCGCCGTCCCGCCGTCGCGTCGGCCGCCACGACCCAATGGCATCTCTTAATTTCCTTCCCCCCGTGCGGGTCCTTCCTGCACCCAGTTTCCACCACCCTACCCTCACCATCTACCCCCCC
>NW_026267179.1:656934-659410 GCF_000697945.3 Frankliniella occidentalis
TCCCTCCTCCCCCTCCTTCCGTTCCCTCCTAAGGGGCTCATATGGCGGCCGCCGAGGCACTTAGAATGCATCACTCCCCTCCTGCCCGCGCTTTTGTTATGTTTTTTTTTCGCCGTAACAAGGCGGGGGTGCCCGCGGTCGTCCATGTCGCGACAAAAATCTATGCGGCCTTCCCCCTCAGCACACACACACACACACACACTCCCGTACACGTCCAGGATATATACGGCGCACATTCGACAAGCAGCGCCCGACCCGCTCGGCCCCCGATAGTTTGTTTTACAAGTTTACCATGTAATAAACAACATCAGCGCATGCCGTTATAGGGAGAGACCGCAAGCGCGGCGAGAGGGGCGGCGGAGCGCAAGAAGAGGCTTACGCAGCGGGGGGACACAGCCAAAGAAAGCATCCTCCGGACCGACTTGAGTTATTCACTGTGAGCAAATGTCTTTCTATGACAGCCCTCTCTCTGGCCACCTTGCACACTGGAATGATGGCCATGGTTAAAAGATGCTTTGCCATCGTAATCGCTTCAACGAATACCTTGTTCTTGAACAAAACATCGTTCGCACTGACTGACTGAATGTATTTTTCCAGTGCAGGCAGAGCAGTAAAACAAGCAAAGTATCGCAAAGTATTTGAAAATCTAAATGAATGGAAATCAATTTTAAGACTCCATTTTTGCAATTAATTGTTTTCTTTTTCGCAGAAACCAAATCAGGAGGAAAAGGAGCGGGAACCGTTAAATTTGTTGGGTAGAGACACATAACTGAGAAGAAAAGCTGGGCGGAGGCGGGAGAAGCAAACCCCCTCCCATGGGTAAAGGAGAGGAGCAGAGAGGGGTGGGGGGAGGAGTGGCTAAATCCAATGTAATTTACGTACCGTACTAAAGCACTACTTGCGCCACGGAGGAAAAGAGACGGGAAAAATGTTGAGAAAGGCAAACGAGCGTCACGGTGCGGAAGGAGTGGGAGGAGAGGCTATACTAGGGAAGGGAGGAGAGGGGGCGAAGGGGTGAATGGCACGACCGCAGCCATGAAAACGCGCTCGGCCCAAAGCAACGACCTTTTCGAGTTTTAAATTCGTTTCTTCATTTCAAACTTTACGAGGTGAAGGAAGGGATAAAAAAAAAGTGTCAGCGCGCGCCGCACGTGTGAGAAACAAGTTGAGTGAGGCGGGAGGGGTGTCGCTCCTCGGTCACCACCATTTGTTTCCCATATTTCTCCCCCTTCAAGACTGCAAAGCGGTGATCAGGCTGCGCAAGAAGGGGGACAAGTTTGGGGCGCGGAAGTGATTTCAGAAAGTACTTGCCGCGTCTCACTCAAGAGAGCACCAAACTGCACACTTCACCTGAAACAAAAAGAACAAAGAAATTAGCATAATTTTTTTGAAGTCCGGAAGCCTTATTGACAGTATAATGGTGTGCACAAGTATGGCATATTGCTGCCCTGTCGCACAGGCAGAGACACGAAAAACAGTTTTTCTGCTATAATTCATTATTTTGAAAAGAGATCCCAGCACTGAGCTCTTGTTAAAAAGATGAACCCAGATTTCTGCAGCTAGCGGTAGCCTCTTCGTGATTTACTGGGTCTCGTTCCTCCTCTCATTACAAATTGAGGCGGGACAAGCAGCCATGCACAGCCCTGGCTAACAACCCCCCGCGCGGAACGTTAAGACACATATTTTATTTGATTACTTTTCCCGCTCTGCCAAGTTTTTCGTTTCCTTCCGGGGGCGGGGAAAAAGAAAGACAGCGCGACGGGTGCGGCGGCGGCGGCGGCAGCAGAGAAGCAAGCAGCACGTGGGGGATCACGAATACTTCATAAGCTGCTGCTGCCAAGAAAACGAGTCCAAGCCGAATCAAAATTGTAGAGGGTTGATCCCGTTCGGTCTGCAGACCCACGCGCACAGCAGGTCGGTACGTACGGCTATGGAGGAAATAATGCGGGGCGTGATGCAACATTTTCTCTAGAAGGGTAGTGTAACAACTCATGTCGGGGTGTCAGTACGCGGGAGAGTGGAAATGGAAAGCATCGCGCCAGAGTATATCGTGAGCTGGTCTGCTCTCTCAGCAGCGCTGTGCAAAGGAGTTCGAACGTTAACCAGTAAAAAGATTCACACGATTGATTATCAAGGAATATACTAGTGTCTTACACAGCACGATAAAATCGACGTCCTGTTTTTCAAGTAATTGGGAAAAAATCAAGACACCTTCAGAAAAAAAGCACGGTGACGTCTGGGTTTAAAAAAAGCTGCTTGAAAAACAGGACGACGTTTTTACTGCAAGCTTTAAAACCAAACGCCTATACAACATATCAGAATATGTTTTTTTCATTGTTTACGAGGAGGACGTCCTATCGATTATTCCCACTGTCCGTGTCACTAAATGACACCACTGGCGCAAACAGCCTTGAACGAAGTTACTTGACGTGCGGGCTGGCCACCAATGACGGAAACGGGGAAGGGGAGAAGAGGA
>NW_026267179.1:659605-665351 GCF_000697945.3 Frankliniella occidentalis
CCCGGTCCCCTTCAAGCCAAACTCTATAGTACCGCCGCCTTCGGTTGCCTCCTTTAGCGAACTATATAGACCAATGCTGGTCTGGTCCGCCCCCCCACCCCCTCCGAATCTTTGCCCAGCACATCGTCACAGGTCGAACATTTTCAAGTCCCTCCGGTCGGCTCGTATGCAGCGGAGCGCGCCTGCGAGGTAGGCCAAAGGCGCACTGCGAGCGCGCGGGAGCGCGGCGGGCCGGCCTACCTCCACGGCGCTCACCAGCGGTGCTCACCAGCGGCGCGCACCAGCGCCACCGCCGCCGAGGCGTGGTGGGGCGGGTAGAGCGGGAGTTCAATGGCAAGGGTCAGGCAGGCGGCCGGGCGGGCTCGCCCGTTATAAAAGATGCATCACTGAGCGGGACGATCCCGGAGGAGGAGGATGAGGACAAGGAGGAGGAGGGGGGATACAGATACAGAGTATCGACACCACGCCTGGCCATCGCCCTTAAATAATGGCCCCGCACTCATCGCCGGCCGCCAGCGCCGCTACAGGCAGCCCGAGCAAGCCCGCCGGCCCGGCCAGTGAGCGCGCCTCCCATTCGCCATTTGAATAATTGTGTCAGCATTAATCCCTGGGATCCTCCAGAACATCAGCCCCTCCGCCACCCTCGCCTGCCCCGCCCCGCCCCATCCCTCGCCGAAACCTCCCGCCCGCGCCGGCCTCGGACGGACTCAAGTTGAATTGCGAAAGCCCGAGGCGGTGCGTACCGGGTTGGATGCTCTGTACTCTGTCAGAGAGCAACGGCGAGGCACCGAGGCACGCCCTAGCCACGCTGCAAAGAGCGACACCGAAACAAACTATCTTATTCAATAGCAGGAAACTCTGCTGCTGTGCTGTAATGCATTTTGTACATTTCTCTACCTTGGCTTCCTTT
The DNA here is from genome assembly GCF_000697945.3 of Frankliniella occidentalis. Classification (NCBI taxonomy): domain Eukaryota; kingdom Metazoa; phylum Arthropoda; class Insecta; order Thysanoptera; family Thripidae; genus Frankliniella; species Frankliniella occidentalis. The sequence continues at coordinate 660,516 of NW_026267179.1, forward strand.
AGATCCTACGTTGTGTGTCTACAGTTCAGTGAAGCGACGGCAGGCTGGTGAATCACGCCACGTCTTTCTTTTTCTCCACCAAAAAGGACAACAGCCTCTCCCCAAAAAACAGAATTCTCCCGCAACCCGCAGGTCATGCTGCGGATGGGGAATTCCAGATGGGCCGAGGGCCTAGGGGCCGGAGCCCTGCCCGGCCCATGCGTGACCTCATCTGCAAGACCCCTTGGCCCGCCGCGCCCCGCTCTCGAGGCGTCGTCCGCAGACCGGGCGGGGCGGGCTTGGGGACCAGCCTACCAACAAATTGCCCAGACGGCCGAGGCCGGCCGGGCGGGTCCGGAGGGGGCGGCGAGGGCCTGGCCGAGGTGGTCAGCGAGATGAGGTGGACACAACGCCTGCCGCATGCGCTGAGCATCCGGTAGGGAGGGGCCACACCCTCGGTGTCGGCCGAGAGGCAAATGGCCAGGAAATAAAACGGACTGGCTCGAAACCTACACTGAAAAAAACAAACAACAACAAATGCATTGCGGATTCACTGCCGTGGGAGCATGCCGAAAGTAGAATGTTTTTGGAACGGCAGGCAAGGGGAGCTCGCCTGGCGGCGCTAAGCAGCAGTTTACAACACACACCGGGGGCGCGGCGCGGGCTCAAAATGTCAGCGAGTGAAATGTCAGACCGGCTATCGGAGCCTCTAACGTGCCGCACGAGCAACAGTGGCGGGGGACGGGGCGGAGTGAGTGAGGTGGAGTGGGGCGGGGTTGGAACGGTTCGCCTGCACATCATTCCGGCCGCACGCGCAAACAGATTTGCAGCGGCATTTATTAAGCCGCCTACACAGAGGAGAGCCAAATTAAGAAGACATGGGAGCAAGGGTGAGAGCAGGGGTCACGACCCTTTACGAGAGAGAGAGAGAGAGAGAGAGAGAGAGAGAGAGAGAGAGAGAGAGAGAGAGAGCGGATAATGGAAATTAAGATGATACTTTGAGAGTTACGTTACTTGGACCGTGATAGGCACCCACCCAAGGAGTCCCCCCCTCCCCACGGTCGGCCGGCTGGCCCCGTCCTGTTCCTCGAGATCACGCAAATATTGACCCAAGATTTAAGCCCTTGCTCCCGGCCGCACGAGCAGAGGGTGGGTAGGGAGCGGAGTGGGCGTTTAGGTTCGGCAGCGCGGGGAACTTCTACCCACCGAGGCGCCCACCCAAGTTCGTGCTGCGCGTTCCCTTTTCTGGTGCGGCGGCGGCGGCGCGAGGCTACGTCCCGCTTCCCAATGGAGCAATGAGAAACATTCCTCGAGTGCATCACGACCACAACATAGTGTCGCTTCGTGTATGCGGATCAGAGCTGTATACACTTCGAAACGGAGATAACCGTAAATTACATTTGTTATGCAAATATTTAGCGTGGTTCGTAAATTGATCGATTCAATACAAAACTAATTTCACAAAAGAGTATTACAGCCAATGAGGCAAATAGTCGTAGACTAACGATGAATCTTTCTGTGATGTCGTAAAGTAACAATTTGAAATAGCCAATTTACAAGCAAAACCGGCTTCGAATTGACCGACAAGCAAGAAGGGGCTGTCAGGCTGTCGCAAATGTACAAGATCTATTTTGTAAAATAAAATACTACAACACATGTTTGTAAATTCTTGTAAATTAACGAGCATAGTGGATAGTGAATAGATTTGTTGCTGATTTAATACTTTGCACCCATCAAGAGAGTCGGGTGGTATTGAAGAGCTATAGGGTCTCAAAGAGCCGTACACAACAAACAGCGAGACCAAATACACCTTACAGGCCTTAACGGCGGCAACAGAGTAGAGCTGGCAGAGGGGCAGAGGAGATAGAAGAGGTAGAGGAGGTAGAGGAGGTAGAGGAGGTAGAGGAGGTAGAGGAGGTAGAGGAGGTAGAGGAGGTAGAGGAGGTAGAGGAGGTAGAGGAGGTGAGGTAGAGGAGGTAGAGGAGGTAGAGGAGGTAGAGGAGGTAGAGGAGGTAGAGGAGGTAGAGGAGGTAGAGGAGGTAGAGGAGGTAGAGGAGGTAGAGGAGGCAGAGCCTTCGCCCTCAGGCCAGTAGATTATTTATACACGCTATATGAGAATGGTTCGGTAGCGCGGTCCGGCGGCGGTTGACCGAAACAGTGTTTAGAAGAGAGAGCGAGAGGGAGAGACAGAGAAAAGGGGGGAGGGGGCAGAGGAGAGAGCAACGCACTGTCTGCGCGCGCGTTATACGGAGCGGAACGCAGGGAACAGATACGCGCGATGATATACCGTGAGGAAAAGAACCAGAGAGAAAGGGAGAGAAGTAAAGGAAAGAGGAATATGGCGGGGGAAGTGGACAAGGCTGTTGCTAGAGGCATTGGCAGCGTGTCTTACAAAGACAGGACAGAAGACGACATCTGATGAGTGCAAATAGGTTTGCATTGAGACGCTGCTACTCCTGGTCTCTCAAAAAAACAAAACAAAAAACAAAACGAAATAATACAAATAAGACTTTCAAAACGAAATAGACACTGTGCGGGAGACGAAAAAGAAATCAAACAAAGGGAACTTTTGAAATGGAAACTAATTGTGATCCTGTTTTGCGCCATTCCCATCGGTAGCAGTGGCAGTAGTAGCAGCAGAGGGAGCAGCAGAAGTGTTGGGCGATCAGAGGAGAAGACAATTGGCGCAAAGAAAGCAGTGAGGAGAGCGGAGAGAGCGCAAAGAAAGTAGTGAGGAGAGCGGAGAGCAATGAAGCCAGCTGCACGGCATGCACGTGCACGCGCAGTATCTCTGTCATGTCCCAACAGCTGCGGGGAGCAACCGAATCAAAGGTTGAGTGAGGAAGAATGGAAGCTGCTGCTCGAGGCTGCTGCTGGGGGCTGCTGCTGCGGCCTGCTGGCTGCTGGCTGGAGGCTGTCGCACACCACACACGGTGCGGGGTGCGGAGGGCGACCCCCGTCCCCATCCCCATATCCCCTCCCTGGGGGGCCGTTCCGATCTCTTCCTGAAAGAGGAGGCGGACGATAGGACAGCGGAGTGGAGGTGGAAGGGGGGGGGGGCGATGAAGACGAACCGGTCAAGCCACACCTGAGCCTCGAGGGCCTCGGGCGGGCGGGGGAGTATTCTCCGCGGGGGGAGGATGCCACCGCCGCCACCGGCCTGGACGACGGCAGGCGGCGGTCCTGTGGGACATCCTCGGCCAGGAAGATGCATTAGAGTGCCCCGGCCGTGGTGGCGGCCCGCCCCCTCACCGTACGGGCAACAACCTCCCTCCATCCGACCAATATTGTTCACCACACTAACAACAATAAGTCCTGACGGTGGGCCGGTTCAAAACGTACAAAATTAATTGATTATGACACGGGTACTTTGCTTACACGGTTAAGTCACGCTCCGAGCGGCACGTGGCACGCGGGTAGCGCCAGGACGCCCCGCCACGCCCCGCCACAAAGGGCGTCTAAATGAGACTCTTCTTTCCGTCGCGCGCTGTGGCAGCGACGCGCAGCCAGGCGCAGCGGCACGGTTGTTAAGATAAAATTACAAAAGGAAAGGACAGAGAGAGGGAAGGAGAAATTTAAAGTGCGCCCACCAAGAAGTAGGAAGCGAAGAAGGGGCACCGCGCTGGCCGCAGGGTCACTGCGGATGAAAATTGGTCCTTTCAGCCTCTTCTTCCGACAGACTCGCTCACTCACTTACATTAGCCAACTCCTCTATAGCTGCGTCTGCCTGGCTGGCTAAGGCCCAGTTAACATCCGAACTTGTCGGAATTAGGACTTGGCAGAGCTGTACACTCTGCCAACCGTCACGTTTTGTTTGGAGAAAAAAGCACTGGGTACACTGAACAGCCGACAGTACACTAGAAAAAAGGTGAAAAGTCACACCTGTGAAAGGTGCTAATGATTCATCGCCTTTCAAAAGTTAAGCAGCATCGATGCAAAGGCGCGACCTGGCAGAGGCACACTCTTGATTGTGTGCAATAAATGGTCGACTGTCGGGTATAGAGTCTAACGACGCGGCACTGCGACTGCGGAGAGGCGAAGCCATGTTCTCGTGGGGGATGACGGAAAATTAGTTGGATTGAGACCACAAAGGGACAAAGTGCGGAAGTATGGGCGAGGTGAGCGTGGCGTGGCGAGGGCGGGGCGGAAGAACCGGCCCAACGAGGCATGAGCTGATGCCGGGTGGATTGGCCGATGCCGGCCATGGAATGTGCGCTCTGCTCCGCCGCCGCCCCGCCCCGCCACGCCCCACCGCGGCCGCCCCCGACAGACCACGGCAGCAGGGCACATTCGGCGCCAATTACAGACCATAGGGTATTTGCGCCCTTTGAACGGCCAAAGCACCCTGGTAAAGGAAGGGTAGAAAAAAAAAAGAAGGGCGCGTGGGGAAAGAGAGTAGAAGAGGGGAAGAAAAAAAGGGAAAAGCAAAAATTGTTGCCTAGAAAAGTTCTTGGGTCGGACGACCGCCTTTGGAAATGACGGCTGGTCGAACGGCAGGGGAGGACAAGGAGGGGAGAGAGAGAGAAGAGAGAGAGAGAGACGCCAGGGCTATGCAGGACGCCCGACAGCCGACAGGGCCCCGCGCAGCTGAACCGCCATTCTGCGATTTCTCCCGCCATCGGCCAACTTTTGCTCGATGGCGATAACCTGCAGCCGTCTAAAGTTCGCAGCAGCAGCAGCAGCAGCAGCAGCAGCAGCAGCAGCAGCAGCAGCAGCGGGCTACTGCTGCTGCTGCTGAGCGGCTAACTCCCGGTGCGGGGCGGGGGTTGCTGACGAGAATCGGCCAACACGCTGCTGTCATTTTGCGAGGGCCTCGGCTGACCAACACGTTCAACACGGTATACAGGTGTATAACAA
>NW_026267179.1:676150-677597 GCF_000697945.3 Frankliniella occidentalis
AACAAAAACAAAACGCATAACGACGTAAAATATGAGCAGGCACCCATAAAGAATTTTTCAAAGTATGGTTATAACTTGCTATGTACCCAGTGCCAGAGCACTCTCGCCTCAATCCCACAAAACTATACGCAACTCTGGCCGGGACGCGGCGCTGCCGGAGGATTACGGCGACCAGATTGTTTCCGGCCAGTGGCGCGAGGAAATAATTATTTTGCGGTCCGGCGCGCGTGTAAGATGAAAGGGAAATAGAGGGGTGCAAACACTCGCCGCCCGCCCCGCACTACTCCACGTGTGCGGTATAGCGACACAACCCCGGGCTGTGCGCGCAGAAGCAACGGCCTCATCATTCCTTCACAATCAGAGTTTGCACGCACGTGGTTTCAAACAAAGTATAAAGAAAGAGAAGACGTGCCACTTTTATTTTAATTAATCGATAAACCAGATCTTGTTAACCAGATCGAGGCATTTATGTTTGGTATTCAGCCGACGACATGCTTCGTTCCAGACGAAACCAACGCCACGGGGTAAGTACGGCAGGAGTGGATTCCCTCTCGCTCACTTTAAAGAAAAAAAAAAAATTGCGTGCAAGACGGCTTACGCGAGAGAACCGCGGCGGGGGCGCGCGCTCCTCTTCTCCAGCCATTCAATGCGGACGACTCAGCTCGCCCCGCCGCAAGAGGGGAGCCGGGCGAGACGTAACGAGCAAAAGTAAGAGAGTTATAAACAGTCTATCTGTGTCGCCGCCCGGCCCCGGCCCTCGCCAGGACCCCACCTGCGGGACCCGCTCCCCCTCGACGCACTACACTCAATAAAACTGCGCGGGACATTCGAGACGCGCGTACTCATGCACGTGAAGGCCTCGGAAAGACGGCTTAACGGGACGGGAAAACTCAAGAAAAAACAACCAAAACGGGCATTTTAAAAGGTAATAGAGATCAACATTTCTGTAGAACCACTGCAAAGGAGCGGTGCAGCACATTTGTTTTCCCATTGTTGGTCTTGGATCCAGAAAGCATCTCAGTCATTCGCTGTTACACGAAACTACAAAGTTCCATCTTCCTATGCACGCCCTCATAGCGCCTGATAGGTAGGCATCATCTTTCCTCCAGCGCACGTCTGTACTGCGGGCTGGTCTATCCTGGGCGTCGCAGGCGCCGAGCTCCCGTACTCTACCGAATGAGTACTCGTAAAGAGGCGTTCAGTGCGATCCTCCAAGAAGGCAAAGAACGATCGATTAAAAAAAATAACTACCTCAGTGGCATTGCGGCAAAATATATGTCTGCATCCAAGCAGAGATGACAAAATTATGGTAGCACGCAAGAGATTTGCCACTGATGATTTTGGTTATAACATATGACAGCGTACAAGTTACCTGACGTTCTTTTCAGACAGACATGGCAGATCTCGACAGCTCGGGCAACTCTAATGTAAGCACGCGTGCCCCCCC
>NW_026267179.1:677647-679346 GCF_000697945.3 Frankliniella occidentalis
GCGTGGCGGGGCGTGGCGGGGCGCAGCGAGATGGGCGTTCCCCGTGGCGGGGCGTGAATAGGAGACGCAGCAGCGCACAGGTCGGTGCGGAGGAAGAGGGCAGGTGGTGTGGCGGCGCGCTCCCCGCGGACACGGCCGCCAATGCACGCCCCGCCCCATCCGCGCGCGTGGTGCCACACCAATGTGGGTCAGCTCACGCCCGCCGCTGAGCCGCGCAGAGAGTGTTTCTGTTTGACACCCCCGCGCTGCACACAAGTCAGAAGGGCTGCTGGCGGTGGAGCTCGCCGCGCTGGCAATATCGCCCGGAGAGCGGTGCCTAAAACAAACTCCTCACGGGCCGCAGGGGGTGAGCCAGAGGTGCTCTCGAAACGCTCTTCTCTCTCTCTTGTGTGTGTGTTCTCCGTTGTGTTGCGACGCTCCTTCAAAGCCACAAAAGGAGCAGATCTTTCGACGGCGCTGCTGCTGCTGCTGTGCGGTGTTGGTGTCGTGGCGCGGCGCGGCTCGGGAGTGATTTGACGGGGCTCGCCGGGTTGAAGCAGTGAAGCAGCTCCGCCAGCAGCTGAGCAAAGTTTGTCCAAAGCTCGACTCGGTTGAGTAATGGAGGCCAGTCGCTGACATCGACTAATGCTCGAAGGGGGGATTGGAGGGGAGGGGGGTGGAGAGCCAGCATTTGGGGGAGAGAAGGGGGAGGCAGCACCGGACAGGTCCTGCTGGAACAATACGCTGGTGAAAGCAAATGCTAAATTACTCGCATCTTTCTTTCGCCCTTTTGTTTGGTTCGAGATGTCCGAGTGCGTGTGTGAGAGGAAGAGAGCACGTGGTTTTTGTTGCATTCAGCCCCATTATTTAGGGGGTTGGTGAGGTGGATGGAATAGAAATTTGGTAGTGCATTGCCACGAACAGATTCATGGAGGTGACAAATTATTCACCTGTTGAAATATCTTTTCTGATATCTTGACATAAAAACGCATAAAACATGTCGCCTCCATGAATCTGTTCGCGGCAATGCACTACCACAAATCTATTCCATCCACACCAATTAAAACTCTAATATTTGGGTGACCTGACCGTCCTTCTTTCATGGAACATATGTGTGTTTTACCGCGATGATATTTTACGATGTTGCAGCCTCGTGACAAAATATGTATCTCGTTGAGGGACAAAATTTTATAATGTCCAATTGTAGACAGAAATATGTGTATGTCACCACTCAAATGATTGTTGTATCTTCTACGGACATCAAGTTGCCCATGTCATTTTGACTCCGAGCCGAGCAGACTTACCTGTGACCCATTTTTTCACTGGCTAGCCGTCCTTTCTTTGAGGCCAGTCTGGCTTGGCCGCCGGCCGCCGGCCACCAGCCGCCCCCCTGGGACAAGGCCCAAGAGAGCCTGAGAGGCTTGGAGGGCCTGGAGCTGGAGGCCTGGAGGGTCTACCTTGTCCGAGGAGAGCGCGACAGCGGCGACCGCGCCGCACCGCCCGCCCTCTCTGGGGAGGCTGGAGCCGGGACCTCCAGCGAGATCAGCAGTCCCGGAAGTGAGAGCTACACGCCTTCAGCTTCCGCACACATTGACAACTCGCACATAAAGCAAAAACCCCACGTTCTTACAATATGCTTGCCTCGTGGCGTTGTAACAGAGCGGATGCTTATTATAATGCCTCCTTGCCACCACATTTCTCACGCCACTCCCCCCCCCCC
>NW_026267179.1:684029-691067 GCF_000697945.3 Frankliniella occidentalis
ACCACCACCACCAGGCGCTCTAGTAGTCTAGGTAGCACACTCGCCATCCGGCAGGAAATTGCGTCCGCGGCACCTTTGCTAAAAGCCTGACTCAGGTCGCACCGACCCCGCCGGGGCCCCTCGACCCCACCGGGGCGCCCCTCCGGTCATTATGTGTAAACCCGAAGCTGGGGTAGCTGTTGCACCCCATCCAGCGCGGGGGGCAGGGCCCGGCAGGGGGAGGGGCTGAAAGTCAACACCATTTAGCCGCAGGGTGTTTTGGCACCGGACGAAAGCACATATTCCATTTCGGAAGTCATAAAAAAAGAACGTCGGCGCTCACTGCCGCTCTGCTGGGGCAGGCGGGGGCGGATTTCAAGCCGCAGCCGCCCCTGCCAGCCTGGACCGTTCAGTCAGATCGATTGGCATCGGGGGGGCGGTCCTTAAGGCGCGTCCCAAAACCGAGCCCTAGGAGGGGCTGCTATGGGCGAAGGCGCCGGCCAGCCAACGCCAAGGAGACAAGACAGATCGTTCATGCACGAAAAAAGTCTTGGAAGCAGCTCAAGACAATTTCGTGGAAGTCTCTGAACATTCTTAGAGAAAGAACACGTCTTTTTTGATTTAGATCTGTACAGTATTCGAAATTTCTCACTTTGCTCTATTAAGTTTTGTGATTTTCAAAATTTTTAGTCTTTAAGCGTCCGTTCGCACTGCGTGAGAGGGGAGAAAATGTACTTTGGGCCATAACTACCATAAACGCTCGCGATGGAAGTGCAGCAGAGCGGGGCTGTCCAAGCCAGCAGGTCGTTGGGCCCCTGCACCGCCGCCATCGAGTTATCTCCGAGTCATTTCTTGGCAATGACAGCGCTCCGCCGCTCGGCTCGCCGCGCCATTTCAATCCAAACTTTCTCCCAATTGGCACTTGCTGCGAGTGGACGGGCCATCGACGGCAAGTACCATTAGATCGACGTCCAGCCAAGCTATAGCTAATTATATGGAAAAGGGGCGGGGGCGGCGTAAAAGGTGGGGAGGAGGCTGGGGCGGCGTCCCCGAGCGACCGCAGAGGGGCCCACAAATCATGGGAGCCGCCCCTGCAAGAAACGCTCCCTTGCGCAGCGGGCTCGCAGCGCTCAGCTCATCCAGCGGGCTTCAGCGGCAGAAAGCAGCGCGGGCAGCGGCCATTAGGGCCAGATATTTGTATCGATAACGTCGCCAAACTTTACGGAAAACAAACAACAAACAGTAACAACGCGCACGGAAAACGCGTAGGACGCGTGTGGCTGGCGGCGCGCGTCCCAACGCTGACTAACTACCCTACGTAAAGTTACCCGCGTAAATTCAACGAACAAACAAAGCCACCCCGCCACCGCATCAAAAACTGTCCCCCGATACCTCACAAAGCACGAAACCCTCACTGTGTGTGTCGGTCTCTCTCTCTCTCCCACGCTACCTGTACAGGTGCGCCCGGCGCGCTGCGGCAGGGGCTGCCGAGGAAGCCCGGTTGCAGGATGCAGCATGCAGGGCGGTTGGACCTTATCCGCCCCCACACCCGCATACTGTTCGGCTCCCCTATATTTTATCAGACGTCCTGCTCTCCTTTCCCCCTTTGCCGTCGCCGCCGCTCCTCACTTCCCTTTATGTTGGTGACTCGAAATATATATATTTTTATTTCCCTTATATTGGTCGGCATTTTCTTCCCCCGCAGCCACGAACACGAACGCCCTCGCCCTCACCCCCTACTTTGCCCCCCACCGTCCCCTCTCGCGGTGACCCCATTCTATCTTCCTTGCGAAAATAATATTTTTTTACCCCCTCCCGGTTTCCTAAATGCCATAGGTGCGCGACCCAATGATTTAGTACACACGCCCGGGCACATTAATTTTATTTGAGAGAGCGAAAGCGAAAGCGAGAGAGAGGGAGAGACCCGGCCGACAGAGGTTGAGCAGGGTGCCAGCGAAGCACAGCACGGGGGAGGGGAGGGGGAGGCGGTCAGGAAGGCCGACGGCGTCACCATCCAACCCCCTTTCCTTTATCAAGTGCATCAGGCAGCTTCTAGGCTGCTGTACGCGGTGGCTAGCTCGCTCCAACGCCCTCGCAGATCTTCTCTTTTTTTGCAGAGTGCGTGGCGGTGCCCCCTTCCCACTTTTACCCCCTCCTCCCCTTTCCCCCGCAGATTATCGAGGAGGCGTCGGCTGTTGACTCCGAGGAGGAGGAGTGTTCCAAATTGCTTTCTCGATACGCATTACGCACGTAGATGCGCCGCCACACCGCGGAGGTGAGGTAGGCGGGAAGGAGCAGAGTTCGCACCGCGAGATTAGAACGGCGGGAGCGGGCGGGAGCCGCGACTGTCTCCAGCAGTGGGCGTTAATTGATGCAAACTCGACAGAGTAAAAATCGTTTTTTTTTATTTGTATGATTGTAATGAACCAACAAAGAAAAAAATAATGGAAGATTTTTACTTTAAGTTTATCACAAAAGTACGGTGTACTTTAACGTGTTCCTCGCGGTACATGTGGTGCTCGTGTCCTTTTACGGGCGTGCCCTGCTTTAGACTGCCAGGTGAGTTCGAGGGGTGCTCAACTCCCCAGGTGGACGGTATCCAGCAAATCAGGTCTAATCCAATCCATGAGCTCTCCAGACGCGGAGCAAGCTCCTTGAAAATGAAGAAGTTTTCTCAAACTTCGAAGTCTAAAGTAGGAGGAGGGGCACAGATGTTTGTCCGAGAAAGCGGGAGCGGGAGGGATAGGAAAGGAGAAAAGGGGAAGGCTGGAAATCGGGGTGGGAGAGAGGGGGGGAGATCGAAGGGAAAGAAGTAGAGATTGGATAGGAATGACGGAGAGAGAGCATTGGTGCCACCGGGAGGAGGCGTCAGATGAGAGGGAGATACAAAACCTACACAAAAGAAAAATATCGGCAGATTGAGAGGTTCCCTCGCTGCAAGAGAGTTGTTGCCGCGCCCTTCCACCCACTAATGGAAAACTCGCAAATGAGGGAAAACCGGGAGTGGTCGAAAATGGGACTGTAAAAAAAAGACGTGATAATCAGAAGGAAACACGATGAGGAACTGGCGCGTGTGGCGGTACTCGAGTTGCGACGCGGCATGGCAGATGCGGTGGTATATATGATAATCCAACTCGCGGAATCTCAACAGCTCGCGCTGAACGCGATATGGCGAGGCTGATTGAAGAACCCTCAAAGAGCCGTCAGCACCCTCCCTGCCACGCACGCACACCCCACACACCCACGCGCGACAACAGAGATCGTCTCTCTATTCATTCCTCTCCCCTCTCTGCATACTTCTTAATTCTTCGAGATACGCCCCAACCACCCCCCACCACCTTCTCCGCTTCACCCCGACATCAAAACCACTTTACATACCCATCGTGTGCTGCGCCATGCATCCCCCACTTCTCTCTCTCTCTCTCTACTTCTTCTCCTCCCAAGTCCCTCCTTCTCTCTCTCCCCCCGCCACGCCGAGCCGTCGCTGTGCAACCCCCCGAGGATATCCCCGCGCCCACCTTTTCCATTTTCTCTGCGAAGAGTTTCGATTACGCGGTCGGCTACGTGATCGCGTGTCTTTGAAGTGGCGCCACGCCGCGCCACGCCGCTGAGCGACACGAGGACGCCGATCACGGCGCTCAGGTGGACCAAAACTTAAACGTAGGGCCCCGTGCGTTAACATTATGCACGGGGTAGCTGAGCGAAGTGCATTAAATTTACAGAAGACATAAAGAACAGAACAAAACTATACCGAATGAGGGTCCGCCAAGTAGGTAGGCAACCGTTCTCTGCTCCTAGAACGAAAGAGATTTGAGGGGGGGGGGGGGGGCGGGTCGCTTCCAATTAGTGCGTCTTTTTTTCTGATTTTTTTCTGATTTTTTCTGATTTTTTTCTAATTTTTCAAATGATTTTTTAATGATTTTTATGATTTTTTTCAGTTTTTGTTCAGTGAAGTACCCCACCCCCACCCCAACCCGTCCTGCCAGCCGGACCTTCAACCGCGGCCTGGTCTGGTTGGATCGCTCTAATCACCACCAGAGTTCAAATCCCTTACACCCCCCCCCCCTCTCGCCTCTACAATAGGTACTTTTAGTGAGCAGTGAGCTTGAGTAATTACTTTACAATACAATAGATTTGGAAGTCCACTAGAAAGGCTTGAAACTGGGAAGTCTGGTTTCTATTAATTAAAATACATGGTTGATTTGTTTTGGTAGGCACATCACTGCAACAGTGGCTGGAGGGGGGGGGGGCTTAAATGTAGTATGCCTTACTTTAATTCAGTTACAGAACATGTCTGCTACTGTCCCTTCCTATCCCCACTGCCCTCCCCCTACTTAATTTACCCTTTTCTGTTATGCCATATGAGGCTCACATTTCATTCAATTCCCTTTATTTGTGAAAGGTGAAATTCTGTTAGATTGCCTCTGGTTGAGGTGAAATTAAATACCCTAATATTTAATTCAATTTCAAAATACATTTAAACTTCTCTCCTACGACAAGTATAACTTGTCACCCTTTCATTCTTTTTTATCAGCTTTCTCCGAGACATTTGAAGAATCACGAGTCACTGAAGTATATTAAATAGAAAGTTCTATTTATAATGTATTGTATCATGCAGTTTAATTTCAATGCTCCCACCATTTTATTGGATATCATTAAACATAATGTGACTCCAGACAAAGCTAGTCCATTTAAGAAAAAATATACCTTGTTCTGATTTCGATGGGCCTATCCTACCTGAGTTTGCGATATTGGCTAAAATATTGTTCGGTCCCTTGCAAGTCCATGCCTATTGTGAAAATAAGTTGTGGGTTTAATAATCGTTTTGACATGTCCTAATGAAGGATTAGGTGACTTCCAATCATTCTACCAGTACACACCATAACATTTTGTTCAAATACAAAAATTGAAAGTTTTGATTTTTTACGAGGTTATAAAATTAAAAGTGTAATACAAGATTTGGATTCTTTTTTCAAAATGGAAAAGGAAAGGTCCTATGCTAAAGGCCGATCAGAGTTGAAATAGCAGAGTTATTGGTCCCCAAACTGATAAAAGTGCCAAAAAACGACCAAATTGTCAATTTGGTGGGGAATATCTCTGCCATTTTGATTCCGATCGTCTTGGAGCATAAAACACTTTCGTTTTCTCTTGTCAAGATGACCCCGAAACAATTGTTAACTTTTCACATTTCTCCCGAACCCGTACCACCCCTCCCCCCTCCAGCTTACGTAAGTAAACACGTAAACCATTTGAAATATCACTTTCGTTTCTTCTCGCCGGACACTCGCGAAACTTCGCAGGCTGAGTTCCGCAACTCTAAAACTAAAACTAAAACACTCGGTTTGACAATCCGACAATTTGATTACTTGTGAGAGAGTAAGAAAGTCTTGAAGTGGCGCAGGTGCCGTTTGCGCTCTTTGCCCACTCGCGTGCAGTGCTGCCAACACACCAACAAACTACGCGCGAGTTCAAAATAAACTATTGGATATTTCAAACTAAACAAATCCTGAAAGTAAATGCATTTGAAACTGCCCCAAGAAATGTCAATGATTGAACAAACTCCCATTTCGTTATTGGTGCAGCCGTTTCGTAGTCCATTGAGTGAATGAGACACGGACAGACAGACAGACAGACAGACAGACTCACGACGGAGACAACGCCTGACCCCTCAGCGACTTGGACTGAGCTTCGCTCAGCGATAACAACGCAGGGAAAGGAGCGAGCCTGAGCCTGCATTCCCGTTTAGCGCCCCTTCCGCGCTCTCTTCCTCCACTCCCTCTTTTACTGCAGTCTCACTCTCCCAACAACACTTTTTTCTCTCTCTCTCTATCCATCTCTCCCTCGCTCTCTCCCCGCGGCGATCTAATGAAAAGCTCCTGGGCCGCCCAGCGTTACAGCAGGCATCAAGGCATCATCACCGTGGACAGCGTAATTCCAAGTCCAAGCGCAGCCCCACGCTGCGCTCCGCCACGCCACCGCGCGCCGTCGTCTAGGCTCGGCCAGTATAGTGGAGGTTTGGGGCTGAATACCCTCGGGCTGAAGTAAGTGGTGGGCAAAAGAGAGAGGCAGCGGGAAAGAGAGAGAGAGACGGGGACGAGCCCGCGGCCAGGCCTGGCCTGCAGCTGCCCGGCGACCTGCGACGAGGCGCGGGTGGCAGCGAAATTTCAATTAAAAACGGTCCGGGGCGTAAATTATAAGTCAGTGCGAGTCATTGAATAAACATAAAGAAGGAAAACGTTCGAACCAAATTAAAGTTGTCGCTTCATAACGGCGTAGAGACTGTAAGGCAGCGAAGCGAAGAGAAACCCACGGTGGTCGCTTTCTGCGAGCGAAATGTACAATAATTTTGAGGCAGAATTACGTTGTTGGCGTCGGCGTCCCGTGGAAAATGAAGAGCGGAAGATGGATGCTGCGGAAAGATATTGTACGTAGTAAAGCTAAGAACCGTTGAGTCAAAGCCATCTAAAACTCACCATTCTTCCAGAAGAAAATCGCCAAAAGCTTGACCAAAAGTCTCTTTCCCCTGCACCTTATTTTTTTACAGTACAATACGACGAAATGAAGAGAATAATATAATAATTATCCCGGCTGTATAGTCAAGTGCAATGAGGCATTCATTATCCCAAATCGAGTCTGGAGCAAACAAGAGCCGCAGCAGCGCAAACCAAAAGCGAAAGCTCAGTGGAAAGCCTTACCCAAGCAAGCGCAGGCTGGCGCGAGCCCTCTGGTACGAGGCTCAAGGGGCCCGGCCTTGCAGCCGGGACAGCAATAAGACAATGGACCCCCTCACGAGGAGCCAATATAATGAGGCCCCACGCTGACTCATCGCGACTCAACGGCTTCAAAAAATAAAGGGCGCCTCCCACTGGGCCTGCCCTCCGCATCCTCCTTCTCAGCCAGTGGCACTCACCTCTCGAGGCCCCCGACACACTGTTAGAAAGCACGAAGTAAATTAGGAAAATGATAACTGGGGAGACACAACAGTAAGTGGCCAGGCAATGGTTTCACACAACCGTTTTCAAAACCGTGTATGCCCGAATAGACCGCACCGCCCCCCCC
>NW_026267179.1:700781-706075 GCF_000697945.3 Frankliniella occidentalis
CCCCTCGGTCCCCTCCAGCTCGGCATTGGTCAGCGGGGCGGGGCGTGTGTCTCTGAGGACAGCGGCGGTCCACACGACCTTGAATAATACAGGAGGACCCAGCGGCGGCGGCGGAGGGGAGAGAGAAGAATGGAGAGGCCGAGTGTGGCGCGGAGGTGGGCGTGCGGCAGGCCGCGCCCTTGCCACCTCACCAGAGAGAAGAGAGTCGCCACCGGCCGTCCGCACGAGAATAAAATGACTCAAAGTTAACGAAACAAGCTTTGTGCAAACGGCCAAAAAGGAGAAGGGGCGTTTTTGACATATTCAGAACACCACACTTCGACCACGACGAAGTTTTTTAACTGTAGCATCATTACGAAAGACTCATGGGTGGGCCTGACTGAAACTGCTTAGGAGGACTAACTGACTAGTACACGTGGCGGGCCCCTCCGTGTGGCGAGCCGTGCCGTGGGCCGTGGCGGGGCGTCCTTGGGGACGCATATCAGCCGGGACCAGACTGGGACCAGCACCTGGCGGCCAAGTCGATTGTTACTTATGGGGGCGTGCCAGGCCGGGGTCGGGCGGGGCGGCCAAGACAAGGAAGGGGAGCGCTCCGCCCGCCCGGCCCACCCACCCCCTCCGCGACAAGGAAAGGAAGTAGGAGGAGGGGTAGGTAGGGGGCGACACGGCCAACGACCGCGCAGCCCGCGCGGCGCGCCCACGGGAAAAAAACCGACCGCGGGCCTGGCATCTGCGCATCGACCAGCCGGCAATTCGATCAGTCACAGCGAGACTTCAAAAGTTGAGGTTTCTTCGGGCCAGCGGTGGTCGTGTGGTCGTAGCGACGAGTGCACTATTGATACGAGAAACAATTAGGCTACAAAAGAGTGACTTCGGAGAGTCATCAGAACTAAACTCCGTATTCCTACGTATTTCGAACAAGCTCATCGCGTTCGACCTCGAATTAGATTAGCGTGCCAGACCACGTAAAGTGCCAAAGGAAAGAATGATAAGCCTAACTCGATACTATTTTCAAAGCAGAATGGCGATCTAAAAACATCGAATAGGGTAAGCCTACCAAACATAGATCATTTTACAGAAAACCGTGGTTTTTCGGGGCGATAAAAGTGTGATGAGCATAATTTTTTTTCGTTGCTACATAGTTTGAGCCTTTTAGAAAAGTATCCCGATAGGAAATTAAGTTTCTTGCTCCAATACTTTAGGAGCTACAGGGAATTCCCATGACAGCGTGCCTTACTTTTCTCCCCCTCGGAGAATATGAGAAATCAATCGGGCCGCGTGCGTAAAGGCGTGCGGCCCGTTGACGGGACGGGCCGCGATGCATTAATCACGTGCGTGCAGATATCACGACAGCCAATTAAGTGATCGATTGGCAATTTATTTGTGCGGGGGGCCCACACAGCAGGGCGGCCCAAGACGACCGGTCGATGTGATGAATGGCGAACGACATGTGAATGTTTAATGCATCTTGGACAGCAGGGGAATGAGAAAGAGAAGTCACGTCGTGCGGGTAGAAGCAGGAAGAGGAACGCGGAAAAATCTTGAAGCAGTGGAATAGAGTACTGATGATACTTATTGATTGATCTGTTCGTATTGTGACGAACTAGGATGCTTTGTAGGGCTAAGAAGAAAATGTTTGCGAAGAATTTTCGTCGCATACCAGAAAGGAAATCGTTGTTCCGATAGATTATATTGCAGCCACATTCGTTCGGAAAGATACTAGAGTGTAGGTAGTAAAGAACAAACATGAGAGAGAATCCTCTGTAAAGTCAAAAGTCGTCCCACTGTTGTAAAAGACAGGACAGAATGTCGTCTGTTGTGTTGCGAGTGGAAGGAGCGGAAAATGATTAATGAAATTCTTGCGACGTGTTGCACAAGCATTACTGGCTGAGATCTTAAAATTATTCCGTACCTTTCAGGGCGCTAGCATAACGGATAATTTCGACAATATCGTCATACGAGCCGCAATCATGATGGGAGGGGGTAGCCAGCCAGTCAGGCGCGACCTGCCACAAGCACCGCCGCCGGCCTTATTACAGACGGTTCAAAGCAGCCCGGCCGCCCCCGGCCGCCCCCATACCCGCCGCCACAGATCACCGCGCGGCAGTGGTGAAGGCGGGGGTGGGGGTGGGGGCGGACAGACAGGGACTCGGCTATCCCGCTCCCCCTCCCCCCCTCTTCCGCAAACCCGCCACCCCTAAACTAATCCCTCCGTCTCCGTTTCAAGCGACAAATTGCAAACGCCACTATTGCCATGTCATCTCTCCAGCCCCGCTACGCCACGCCATTGTGAGGACACCCCCCCTCCCCCCGGGCTCTCCAGCCCCCACCGTCTCCACGTTACCTCTTCAGTCGCACTCCAATTCGCCAACCAGTCAGCCTGGGCTGAGCAGGCCGAGAGGGGAGGGGGGCTGATGAGGGTGCGGGAGGAAGCGGGGGCGGAGGGGAGGGCGACCCATGCGTCACGCCCTAACTAACCACGCTGCGGAACGGACGCCTCAGCAGACAGGGCCTGGACAGGAATTCCTTGCGTTGGCGCACAGGCACAAACACTCCCCCACACACGGACACACACATGCATGCACACACATACTCAATACGCCGACCGATCTCACGCATTTGGTCTGACAGGAGGGCGGTTGGCTCCTGGCTACCCGTACCCCACGGATTTCCAGAGATGACACACCACAACACTCGGCGGTGGTGCCCTCCTACGCGCCCTCACTCCATCCTCCTCCCCCATTCTGCATCTTTAGGGGAAAGGGGTGGGGGCAGGGCGAGAATTATTCGAAATTGGGGTGGGGTGGGTGGAAGTGGTGGTGTTGGAGAGTAGTAGGGAGAGGAGGTGAAAGGGCAGTAAGTCACCAGACGGCGTAACTTGGATGTAAGACTCCTCGCCGCATTTCTGCGGAGAAGGAAAGAAGAGGAGGATGGGAAAAAATTACGACCGCCACCGACCGCAAACCCACTGAAAACTCCTGGTGCTGCTGGCGGTTGAAATGAGGCCGCAAAGGAGCAGGAGGCGGCGCAGCACGACAGCAGCACAACCGCTGCGCAGATATTACACGAAAGAAATACACAACAGCACCGCAGGCACGTGAGCAGCAGGAGCCCCCTCGCAAACCACGAGGCACATCATACGAGTTCAGAGAGTGGAACACTCTAGTTACCAGTCCAATGTAAAAAAAATTGGAATTGTCGTTAGTACATGGTGGAGCCTCATAATTAGCACAGTGAAACATTGTGAAACACATCTTTTCATCGAAATAATGACAACCCTTGTCTGTTTTCGTAAAGTACACCGGGACTGCACACAAAATGCCTGCATGCGGCCCATCCGTCCCGCCCCAGGGTGGACATGTATGAGGGACAGCAGCGCCCTTGCATATCTCATTACCGCTGACAAAGCGCCTCCACCCGCTGCAATGTCCGGCGGCGACGCGGCCCGCCACGCCCCGCCACGCCCCGCCACGCCTTGACATGTGCGAAAGGAGGCGCCGTCACGATCACTCATGGCGTGAAGCGACGAAAACAAAGCCCCTGGATGACCCATGAAGATGTGCGAAGAATAAGTTTGCAAGTGGACAATACTTGAAAATAATTCGTAAGCCGCAAAGGACACATGCACAACGAACTCTGTTCTTCGTAATCATTTTGCTCTACAGAAATTTGCCGTATAATGGCGCTCATGGTGATTGCCGTTCCTACCATTATTTCATGATTGTCGCCGAGCTAATGATGCTGTCGCTGACGTTTCCGCAGCATTAAGTACGTTGAGTCGAGGAGTACTTTTACGACATGGTTGGTAGCCTCCTTGTGGTAATGGGCGTAATGGTCGCACGGCGGTGGTGGGCGGCAGGCACATGGTGTCCGTTTTGCGGCCTGCCCGCCGCTCATTATAATTCAGAGCCATTAGTCAGAGTGTTATAACCGAACATACGCCCCCCCTTCCACCCCACCCAGCGCCACCCCCACCTTCTCGCCAACCTCCCAAGGCCCAATTCACTCTCCCCTGGGCGTGGAATCGGTCTCTGTCCGACGGCCGCTAAATGACTGATAGGTGTACAAAGGGACTGCCGAGCGGCCGCGGGCCGGCAAGGGCGAATGGGGGAGAAGTGAGCGGGAGGGGAGGGGGTGGAGAGGGTTGAATCGCGGGCCTACAAAGGGGGCGAACCGCATGGCGAACACTGCAAAACATAAAAAGCGATAAAAATAAACTGGCGGGGGGAGAGCCCCAAAGCGCCAAGCGGCTCTCATGGAGTGGCAGTCATGGGCTAACAGGTCCGACCAGGACATCTCCATCTTGCCTCGGCGACAAGGCGGCAGCCATGACTATGAATCAGCCAGGGTTCCGCTCCGCTCTGCCACGCCACGGGCGCCGCCATGGGCCGGGGCGGGGCCGATGCCATGGGCTGGCGCTGGCTCCGCTGGCTTTGGGAGCGGGGTAGAGAGCGGCAGGATGCGCCGGCCCGGACCGGCCGGGGCGGGCCGCATTTGATAGGCCCTTTGTTGGCAGCCAAGTCCATCAACAAAGAGCGCCCCCTCGCCCCCTTCCTCTCTCTCTCTCTCGTCCCCAGAGGCACAGAGGCTGGCCCGCCGCATCGCATATGAGCCGTGCCGCCTAGTCGCCCAGCCTGTCAGGGATTTACCGAGGAGAGGCTCCAGCCCTCCTTCAGGGGTCTCCAGGCGCCTCTGCAGGGGCGCACACCCGCAGCAGACTATTCGTTTGTTTCCATGGAATAATTTCTATTACTTTTTACGGGGATAGGTTTGGCTAGCATACTTATAAACAACGGGCAATACTGAATGAAAACACACGCGGACAAAACTGGTAACCGCGTGAACACACGACAGAGAGAGCGGGATACACTTGCAAATTGAAACATAATTGGTGTGTTGTCTCGTGATTTCGTTTAGAGGCCGTGTTTTTTTGTCTCTCTCCCCAACGATCACTCTCCCTCACCAACATCAAAGAGTTGTCGCGCCCGGGGCGTGGCGGGGAGTTGCGGGGAGTTGCGGGGTGCGGCCGAGCGGGGCCGAGCGGGGTGCTGGCGCAGGGGGCGCACTGTTTTCCCGGGCAGGTATTTAGCGCATTCGCGGTGCAGGCAGCAGAGCGTAGGGGAGTCCGGGCCGGGCTCATACGCTGACCGCAGGCAGGGCCGAGCCCTCGGCCGAGCCGCACTGGGCGAGGGGTAATCCACCCCCACCCACACCCACCCCGCCGAACCCCGCACCCCCGGGACCGATTATTATCACTGCCAAATCCCGACCGTTAAGGTAATGCAGAACACCGG
>NW_026267179.1:706125-713487 GCF_000697945.3 Frankliniella occidentalis
CCCCCCAAAAAAAAACTGTGTTCTTGTATTATGCGCACTGATCTCAACTGTCTTCAGCACTAGATTCAAGCCCAATTTCTACTCAAGAACATTTCCTTAATTTAAGTGCCAGTCGGGTTAATTTCATGCATGTATACATATTATTCCCAAGACAGTCAAGTTTATTATGCACTTGATTCAAGCATAGGCTTTTTCACAGAAGGCTGCAGGTGAAAGGCACACGCTTGAACAAGAAGTAATTAGGTCAGAGGTTGTCGTTGAGGGACACAATAATGTCATGACACGGCAGTAACTACAGAGCCCCATGACCAAGCTCGGCTCTCCCGCTGAGCGCCGCTGCGGCCTCACCTTACCGCGGTGGCCATACGACGATGATGACGACCTCGACCCGCCGGTTGGCACGCCGCGGTGGGGACCCCATAAATCGGTCACAAGTGTGAAGACCCCGCCGTGATAAATCTCACCGGAGCACATTTTCTTGGAGATCAGTCGCGCGGGCGTGGGCGGGCGTGGGCGGGCGTGGGCGGGTGGGGCGCTTTAATGAGGCGGAGCGCCGGCCCCTTTGTCATCATCAGGTGTTTGGAATCCGTTTGCGCGCACGCCCGACTTTTTCCTTATTTTTCCCTCCACCCTCTCTCTCTTCCCCCTTGGCTCTCTTCTCTGCTCTCTCCCTCTCCACGCCACGACGCCCCCGCCGCGCACCAACGACGAGGGAAGTCGAGGATCAGTCAATTAGACGAGAGAGAGAAGAGTAAGGGGAAGGAGGGCGCGCGACAGGACAAGGGGCGGATGCAAAAGGGCCCTTGCCGAGAGCGAGACAAGAGTATTCTTCTCCGCGACGTGGGTCGAGGTGCATCGCAATGGGCGTCTGGGCGTCTGCCGCCACTGGCGCCACATTGCAATTCCTCCTCGATTGTCACATTCAATTACATTCATTACCAGGCAGAGCGTGTGCATTATTTGAGGAGCGCGTCGACTCGCAAAGGATCAAACAAAAGGCGAGACTCGAGAGGGGGAGAGCGGGGTAGAGGAAGAGAGAGGGCGAGAGGCACTGCGGAAGGAGATGGGGGTGAAGGAGGGTGCAGTTTGTTGTCGTTTGCTGGCTGTGCCGATTAGAGAGCGTGTGCGCACCCCGGACCCGGACAATGCTTCGTTAAACGCAACGGAAGAACCACACGCCCCGCGGGTCCGGGCCGGTCCCAGAGGTCAGAAGTACGGCACGGCATGGCCCCCGAATAAGGGCGACGGACCGACCAGAACGGAACATGGGGTCGGCAGGAAACGTCCATGACATACGATCAGGGGAATACAGTTAGAATTGTCTGACAATTGAAGTGTGTGCGAGCATGTGTGTGTGTGTTTGCCGACGGGGACCAACTTACAACGGGAAACTCGTTTGTTTGCCCGCCATCACATACGAGCACACACTTCCACAAGCAGGCGCAGTCACACGCCCAGCCCCGTCCCTGTGTGTGTGGTTCCTTCGGATTTGTGCTGATTTGCTCCTCTTTCATCGCCCCCCAGGCACACCAGAACATTTGCACAAAGGAATACGAACGCCAGCACGCAAGCGACATTATATATGCTTTTGCCCCCCGTTCCAAAACCATCATACCGATAAAATGACGAGTGAAAATTACTGCCGCCGAGAACAATCACCGCGGCGTGTGCTTGTGACGCGAGTATTATTCGTCCTAGTCAGCGCAATCACGTACGCGCGCATACACACACACACACACACACACACACACACTGCTGCTGCTGCTGCCGCCGGGGGCCCCGCAATACTTTTCCTATACCCCTTTACGCCCCAACCCCTGGTCGTGTAACCCCACCGCATCAGCCACCGCGGTACACCATTGTTGGCCGCGACAACAATACATACAATGCAGCACACGCCGCACCAGATCAATGCGTTACACGATTATAATCGCTATGTGCCCGGCCGCACGCACACATATGCAAAATACCCCCCTGCGCACACACACACACACGCGCGCGTGCGCACGTGAACATACGCCCGGCACGCTCACACGAGCGCGAGCGCGCGTGCAGAAACAATACACGGGCCACGGGCCCAGACCCGCCGCCACCCACTATCCAAGCCTCCCCATAGCAAAATGTCTAGGGTGTTGAATAGCGAGAGAGACCCCCCACCCCCAGCCGACCCCCTATATTCCTCTCCCTATCGAATTCGCAAGGCCGGCATGTAACGCAGGGGTGACAGCAGCAGCAAGCACCGGCTACGGGGGCAAGAAGTAGAAATCGCGTCAAAGAGGCCACACGGAGAACAAAAACGTTGCAGACAGGGCAGTGGGTGGGGAGAGGGGGTAGATCTGTAACTTGTAACTTATTACACTGGAAAAACTAATGTTACCGCCGAGGGAACGTTTCATCATGTGACCAAGCCAGGTAATGTTTCCTGATGCAACCTACCCATGCAAAAGGATAGGGGCACCACAAACAGGTTGCATCACTAAACGTTTCCTGGTTTGGTTGCGTCAAGAACGTTCTCTTGGTAACATTAGTTTTTCCAGTGTGTATTACAGTTTGCGTCGGAGTGCAATAAATCTTTGAAAGCCCTAACTGCACCGCTTATTAAAACGATCTGAACTTCATTTTAAAATAGAGATGCTCCTGAGAGAAAATCTTTTGATTAGGAGCAGCAGCAGAGGTGGCAACCGCGGCGGCCCCGCGGCAGTGAAGACTATTGTACCGAAGGAAATAAGCAATTTCCTAGGAGCCCTTCTCATTAAGGCCGGTACAACACTCGCCACCTTTGTCGGCGGAAGCCAGAGAAGGGGCTGGGGGAGCGAAAGGGAAAACAAACCAGACCTTTGTCTTCCGAGCTAATAACCCACTAGATTTCCAATCAGCGCTGCAGCGGGTAGCATCCCGGTCACGTCACAATCCTGCTTCTTCTCACGGGGAAAACAAAAATCGCTCAAAATTGCACGCAAACTCGAACGCTTTATCACTTCGAAATTTCTACTACTCTGACGGTCGCGCTCATCCAACGACAAAAAAAAAGTTGTTGCGCATCGCGTGGAGTGCGCGAGTATAGTGGGGCAGCGGGCCAACAAGCGGCGCTGTTTGCGGCGAGGCAAAAGAAACTAGCGCGCCGAGTGCGCGAGTGTGTGTACGTGCGGCACACATTGTAAACAAAGGCAAGCAGAAGCAACGCGGCACAGCGTTACGCAGCGTTAATAATGAAATTCTGCACATTCTCCTCATTTCAGGGCGGGTCGGGGAGAGCGGGGCCGGGGCAGGTCACGCATCAAAAATGGAAGGCACCGGGCGGCGGCGCGTACGCGCGGCGGCGGCGGCGACGGTCGCCTGCGGGGGAGCCGGGGCAAAAAAACGTAAAAATAAGGGTATAAAGGAAGGAAATGAAAACGACATCTCACTCTCGCTCCCCGATAGGACGGAAACTGATATTTAAAAACTGGCCCATGTGACGGAAGGACACGATTTCCCTCTTCGTCACGTCGCAAAAAAAAAAGTTCGAGAAAAAATATCTGGATAGGGAAATATATGAAGAAGAAAAAAAACAACCGGCGGCGGCTGGAGAAGAGCGACTTGGAAAGTTTGGGGCGCATCAGTTGCGAGGCCTCTTCCTCCGCCTTCCGGTTGGGTTGAGAGGGTGAGGCGAGAAGGGAGGGCCGCGGGTGGGGCACGCGGCCGGCCTTCACGATGACATTCACGAGGTTGGGCAGTTTGTTCGTGGTCGGATGTGGTCGGTGACACCTGCTGCACAGAGCCTCGTGTCGTGTGTTCCTCCAGAACGCAAACGCCGATGAGTCGCTCCAACAACACCAGAAGTGCGTAGGGAACACCTCGCAGGCAGAGATCGCGCGCTCTTCACACCGCGTCGTCGCAATGGTGTCGGCACTATTGGGGTGTACAACTGGGGGAGGGTGTCCCGTCCCGTCGGTGTGTCGGCCTGGCGCGGACACGGGCCCCGTATCCTGCAGTCACTGTCACGCGCGCAGTGATTTGCCGCGCGCCGCCCCGCCGCACAGTCGCGCTCGCGCCGGCCCCACGACCAATAGAGGCGCGGCCCGCGTCGTGATTCATGGCCTCCACGGCCTCGTGCAACGAGTGGCCCCGGCTCCGCCCCGCAGCAGGTACCCTGCGGCCGGCACGGCGCAATGCACCGCTAAATGAATAGATAATGGCCGATACACGCCGATATGGACGGTCAAATATATCACCATCGGCGCGGCGGCCACGAGTAATGACCAACAACAACAAGACCAGGCCATTCCTGTCGTCATCATCTCTCTGCTGCCGACACAGGCCGACACAGGGGAAGATGAACAGGCGACAAAAGGGGCGGAAGGTGGGGTGGGTCAGGAAAAGTGGAGGAAAGCACGAAAGGCAGGGAGGAGGGGGCGGGTGTGCCCCTCCCTCAAACATTCACCGACGCGCCGCCCGGCCGGCCGCAGCCAGCGCCGCGCGGCGGCTCGCCGCAGACCAGGCGGAC
Organism: Frankliniella occidentalis; assembly: GCF_000697945.3. NCBI lineage: Eukaryota > Metazoa > Arthropoda > Insecta > Thysanoptera > Thripidae > Frankliniella > Frankliniella occidentalis. The sequence continues at coordinate 710,612 of NW_026267179.1, forward strand.
CGCACCGGGGCGCTGCGCTTATGAATACCACCGCAGGAAATTTACCGCAAAAAAGAAAACTAAAAAATTTATGGAAATATTCTAAAATATATCACCAATACAATTCTTTTCCCTAAAACAAGCGGGGTTTTCTTCGCCCAATTGAAGCAGCGGGTCTTTAACCTCCTCTGGCCCCGACCCCGTTCAAGCCAAATACTCGTTTTAAGAAGGGACTCCCAATCTAAAGGAGTGAGAATACTCATCTAAGTATGAAGAAAGGAACCCGAGGGATTCCGTCTCGACGAGGACTCCCTAATGACTCAATAAAATTGGGATGCTCTCTTTTCTGGGAGCGAGTTATCTAACTGGGTCTGTTGTCAGAAGAGACTCGTTAGCATAAAAATATTTTCAGTATAAAGGCTCTTTCCGTTACTACTGACATTGGAACATATATTTCCGTTGTTCTTTATGGCGTGTCTTCTCCGCATTTTATAAAATACGAGTAAGAGATGCAGTGGAGGAGGATGGGATTGGAGGGCAGTGTCCCCGGTCGGGGGGCGGCGGCACGCTCACCGGTCCGGGTGCGGAGCACATGCGTTCCAGGTTGGAGAGCGTCATGCGCCAGGGAAGTAACCCTGCACGGCAAGGGCGAAGCGGAGAGGGAGGGAGAGAGAGAGAGAGCGGGGAGGAAGAGGAGGGGGTGGTTTGGGGGGAGGTGGCTCGATCGGCGGGAAGAGCCTATGAATAAAACAAGAGTGTAAACAAGCGGTGTGGGCGCCACCTTTCTCACTCCCTCTCACCTCCACCCCCTTTTGCCTACCGCCCCCCCCTTCTCCCTCTCTACTCTCTCCGTCTCACACGCACACAAGCCCCACGCCTCCCTTCCTACTCAGATCTTGTTCCCTTTGCCCTCCCTGGCCGCCCCTCCCCCTCACTCCCATCTTCCGCAACCCCCCACCCCTTTACCGTGTTTCGTTCAAGTGACATATAAGTTGAAGGGGTTGCGAAGTGCAGACCCTTATCTGACACGTGACTGTCTTCCATCTAGTTGCCAACTTTTTCCTCGCGTCTTCCCGACGCGTGGCGTGGCCGGGGCGTAGCAGGGTGCGGCGGGGCGGGGCGGGGTGGGGTGCGGTAGGGCGGGGCGCGACGTGGGCGGGGCGGCCGGGAGCAGCGAGACGCCAGACGTGTTTTCCCTCCTCATCACTTTCTCGGAGCCGAAGCTGGGAAGGGCCGGGAATAAAAGGCGAAACGGGACTGTCCACGGCGCAAACGGAGCGGAGGGAGGGGGGCAAAGTCGAGTAAATTTTTATGTAGTGAATATACGCCCGGTCCAGACAATAAGAGCGAGAAAGAGAGAGACAGACGGGGAGGAGACATCTACCGGGAGTATATGGACGAGCGAGTGAGAGAAAAAGATGCGATTGAGGAGATATGGCATGGCGCCGGGCGGTGAAGGGAAAAGGAGTAGGGGGGGGGGGGGGCACGTTGCAGCCAACGACCACGCGGGGGGAGAAACCCGCCCTCCATCCCTCCAACACATCGCACTCGCAGTGCATTTCCTGCGCACTGTTCACTTGTCGACTGCTGTCTGACGACTGCTGCGTTCGGCGATCGCCGTAAATATAAACTGCACGGCAGCCGGTGTGCCCCCCCCCCCTCTTTCCCCAACCGCTGCGCCGCAGAGATACGCGCGCTGCAGGCCGCGATGCTTTTGTTTTCCTGGAGTGCTTCGCCTGAGGGGGAAGTCTTCCCCCCTCCGGCCGGGCAGAGAAAGGCCCCCGGACCGTGGCCAATCTTCCGATTCCGGCGTGCCGTGGAGCTGCTATATGGGGGAGGGGGGGGGGGAGGCCCCGGCCCGAGATGAGGACAAGTAGTGCCTGCTGACTCACCTTATCTCTGGAGACTTTTCGGCCGCACCACGCCGCGCTATTCATCTGCTTGCTCTCACCCCTTCCCCTGCACCCCCTTCCTCCCCACCCCGCCCCTTCCGACCTCTTTCCAAAATAAAAGACACAACTTTCCGTTATCTCCTCACTCCTATGCAGACGACTCGAGTGTGTACGCCCTTCTTGCCCCCTTCCCCCTAGCCACCCTTTTTGAGGAGCCACCCTCTCGTTCTTGGCAGCAAAGAAACTACACAGGAAACATACTCTCTTTAAAAATTTCTGAGAGATGTTAGGGTGTAAAATTATAGCGATACTGATTGGTAGAGTTAGTGAACACTGGAAAAACTAATGTTACCATGGTAACATTTCATCATGTGACCAAGACCGGTAACGTTCCCTGACGCGACCTACCCCATGCAAAAGGATAGGCCCATCACAAACTGGTTGCATTACCAAACGTTACCTGGTTTGGTCGCGTCAAGAAACGTTACCTCGGTAACGTTAGTTTTTCCAGTGAAGGTAAAGGTGGCGACACGAACACGCACATACCTCACATGATTCGCTCTCAAATATCCAACGTAAAGCGCGCGCGCAGCTCAGGGAACAGACGCCTCACCTGCAACAGAAAAAACAAAAGCACGGTTATTCCGGCCATCATATTCGCACTTGTGCGCGCGAACACGGGCACCGCAAAATCGAGAAATATGCAAGCGCCGAGCGTGCATTTTTAAACACTCGTTACCGAGTCATAATGTGGTGTACACACGGAGCAGCAACTCCCCCCTTCCCCCTACTTTCGCTAATGTTAGGGCGTATCGACACTCTCTCGCGGTTGAAGAGAGAGAGAGAGATCGGGGAATGCAGGAAGAGCAAGAGAGAACGAAAAAGAAACGAGAAGAAAACATGCAGCGGCCGAGCGCCTTAATGATTCAGTGAGCGGGGGGCGCCGTGCAGCCTAGGCAGGCCCGCGGCACACGCCGGCTCCACGGGACTGCCGCCCAGCGCCTG
>NW_026267179.1:721757-724781 GCF_000697945.3 Frankliniella occidentalis
CGGCGTCCCCACGCTACGTACGTGCACGGCCGAGCCATTTTTGAGGCGAGAACGATAAAATAACAAACCTCGCTCTTTCCCCCACCGCGCCGACCACGACCCCTCTCTTCCTGCCCGCCTCAGCAGCGGCGCTTTCCCGGCCACCAACCCCCCACCCCTTCACACGTGTAAATTGCCCACGCTGTCTTAACGCGTGTGAAGGAAAAGGTCGGGCGGCGAGCATTTTCACCTAAAAGAAAGTGGGTTCATTTGAGCGACGCGTAGAGGATGAGCAGTAAGAGCACCCTCAGTTTCTCACTCTTACCTTCTGTCTGCTACCGCCGCGCAGCCAACCAACAACAAACACACAAACACACACACCTACACCTACACACACACACACACACACACACACACACACACACACTGCTCCGCAACAAACCTCTCTCCCCACTCACTCCCTACCATTAGCACGCCGACTGCATGAAGTTCACTCGCCGTCCTCCTCACGTTGGTGTAAAAGAGGCTGCACACACACACACAGACTTTCTTTTGTCGCGCCCCCTATGCCACCTCCCCGCTGCGCAACGCCGCGCCGCACAAAGTCATGTCAGGGGCCATCAAGCTCTCCTCGTCCAATCCCAGCCGGCCAGCCTGACACCTTGACAGATGCAGCGGCGGCGGCAGCAGCGGCGGTGGAGGCACGTCGGCGGCGGCCCCACCACTGCAGAGTACCGTGAAATGCCCACTAATTGTCGCCAGAACAATGACCCCGAAGGGGGGTCTCATCACGGGGCAGAGGGGCAGCAGCGCCGACAGAGGAAAGGGAGACGGCCGAGTGTGTGTATGTGTGTGTGAGAGAGAGTGGGGAAGGGGAGGAGTGGGAGGGGACAAGCAACGTCCCAAAATACGGCCCCCACCCCTCCCTCCCCACAATGATGTCCCTTCTCTCTCCTCCTTGCCGCCCCTCTCGCCGCCAACAACCTTCCGGGTGGGCCTCCCGCGCACACATCCGCGGAGAGGGGCGGTGAGGGGAGAGCAGGAAGAAAGCGGCTCTGGTGGGGCCACCCAAGTGAGCCGCCTCTGTCACACCGCAACACGGTCGGCCAGTGCAGCGCGACGGGGAACTCTCCTCGCTCGCGGGCGCGCAGTCCTTTTAAAAGGGTCGAATCGCTCCAAACAGACGACAGGTACACACCGTGTCGGCGGCGGCGGCCTCGCGCGATTACACTGCAAATAATTGATGGCGCCGGGTTCGAGTGTGGAGCGCGCTTCAAAATTCATAGCAGCGCCGAGTGGGTTTGTGAAGGGGCGGGGCGGGGTGGAGTGAGTTGAGGTGGAGCGCGGAAAAGGAATTCAGCCGGTGTGTCCAAACAGCATTTGCCCACTGGTTAGGTAAATCGGAAAATTTCAAAACCACCTCACTGACCAAAACTAGCGATACAAATCGTACAAATCTCATCTGAAACGGCTGCGAACTGCTGCGAATAGGGAGACTTTGAGGCAGAAACCTTTTGTGGAAATGTTAAAAAATATAAACAAAATATAGGTGAAGACTTTTCTGAATTTTGAATTTTTGAATGTCATCAAGAGAGTGCTGCAGTGGCCAAACAGGTGCGACAACGCATGCACCCTTCATGGTAGCGTACGCGCCGCTCCAGACCACCACTGGAGAGAGGCTGTGGGGCGGAGCGGAACGGGGAGGGGCGGTGGGGCGTCCAGGGCTGTCTCCTCTTTATTGGCAGAGTCGTGTAATGTATCGGCAGTACGACGGCAAAGGCGACCCCACCCCAGCCAGCCCTGCCCCGGCCTCGTCGTCTAGCAGAGGGCCCCATCCCGTCCCGCACCCGCCGCGCCCCACCCAGTCGTCTGTTTGCCCAGCTCCACTCTACAAGCATCGACTCAGCAGCAGCACGGGCCGACGGGCCAGGTGGGGAGCTGCCGTCGTGCGGGTGTGACTACATGACTCCCGTCAGCCCGGTAGGCTGAGTCATCAGGAGGGGCACCAGAAGGCAGCGGGTGTGGTGCGATCCATCATCATCACGAGGCAGAGCCTCCGAGTGCAGGCGTTGCAGGCCATCGGCCCGCCCGCCCGCCGCCGGGCCCAGGTGGAGTGGTGGGGCTGGGACAGCGCCGGCGGCGTGAGCCAGCGAGCGGGGGTGGGGGGACAGGTGCTGCGGTGCGTGCCCGCCCGGGTCGCCTGCTCGCCGCAAACAAACGACGAGCCCCCCAGGGGGGCCTTGCCGCACCCTGCTCTGGTAGGCGACCCCGCATTGGGCACCCCTCGTGGGGGCGACCCACCCACCGTACCATAATGAGAGGTCCATTCGCATGCGATACAACATAACGAAGGGCGCTCGCGGCGGGGTGAGGCGTGGCCGGGCGAGGTGGGACGTGGCGGGGCGGGCAAGAACTGCTGAGCCCCTCCCTGGGGGCGTGCAGCCCCCCGCGCCCCCCGGGCAGGTTTCGCCCGCCTCAACCACCCCGGAGAGGGTCGCGACCCCACGGCCCACGCCCCTTGCGCACTCGTGCTCTTATCTCACTTGCCCGGCACTCCGCCTCGCTGTGCTCAAAACTAGCTGCTTCGGATGAGACCAACGACCGACCGACGACTGCCGAAAAAGACGCAAAATTCGTCTCCACTTAATTGAAGCAATCATGCCGCTCAATGAAGAAGGGATTCTTTACTCCCTCCTACTCTGTTCAGCCCTCCTTCCCACTCCTCTCATATCCTTTTTCCCTTTTTTTAATTATTATATTTTTAATAAATCTTGAATGAGTAATTTTCAGACGGCCGCGTTCCCTCATTAAAGGGACCAGTCCCCTCTCCAGACATAACATTGGAAATTATAAAGTAAATTAAGAGGAAAGCGAGCCAGTCGTCGCCTCTAACAAGCGCGGGCGGGGACCCCAGCGCCCAGCGCAGCAGCCCCACCGCCTCGCTGCTGCGACCAGTCGTTTCCTCGTTTCCGCGTCAATTTTTCAACAACTGAAAGTCGCCAAGGGAAACAATTGGCAGCAGTGTTGGTGTTAGCCAAAGTTGCG
>NW_026267179.1:732996-738932 GCF_000697945.3 Frankliniella occidentalis
TCGGCTGGTAACGAGCCATCAGCAAGCATGTGTGCCAGCGCCAGCGCAAGTAGTGAAGTGTGGACGCACATGCTGGGGCGGAAGTGCTTCTCATGTGCTTGTGAGTGTTGGGGAGAGCAAGAGACACGGAAGGGAATCAAAAGACGGCTGTAAAAAGGGAAGAAACAAAACACAACCTGCGGCCTCGTCCAGCCGGTGCGTCTAAAAACAACATGTGGCAGAGACCGCTTGGAGAACGGAGCACCGAGCGAGGCGCCATGCTTGCAAGCAGACTAACTAATACAAAAAGGTTTTACAAGTATTGTTCAATTCTTAAGACTGCATATGTCTCTACCGGAATGTAAAAGTCTCCCGTTTGGGTGAAGATTTTCGATTGCCGTTTTAGTTTTGATAAAGAATGCCGATTGCCGTTCCGAAGTTGATAAAGGTTTCTGATCACTGTTCCAGTTTTTATAAAGATTACCGATTGCCATTCCCGTCCCGACCGTTCCAAATTTATAAAAGAATGCCAATTAACACGTTCCAGGATTTTTTTCCTTTCTTTTTCAGTCAATATAGTGGGCAGGAAATTGGCGGGTGCAGCGAGGAGGGCAAATAAGCAATAGGATGCGGGACCGCCGCCCGCCCCACCCACGTACCACCGTGGGGCGCCGCGGGCCTGGCGGGGCGGGCCGGGGGTCACGGGTCCCGACGCGTCCCGCTGCCATTGTTTCACGTTATCAGGAGTGCAGGTCGCGTTCCCCGCGGCCGAACCGTGCCGGACACACTGCAGACTGAGCCTGATAAGGGTCCGGGGCAAGGCTTGGCCGGGGCAAAACTAATCGCGGGGCGTGCGGCCACCCTCACGCCTCCAGCAGCCCCCGGTCTTTTTGCCTTCGCCTCGCCATCCAGACCGGCACGATGGACCATAGACCGCAAAAATATACGACTGCTGCTGCTGCAGCTGCAGCTGTGGCTCCGGCTCCACGGCTGCTACCCGCACCGGCCAGGCCCGGGCCGGCTGGGCAGCGATCAGCTATATCGCGGTATCAGCTGCTGCCACAAACACAGTTTTATGTACACTCTGCGCGAAAGCTGCCGCGATGGCGCGCCGCAACCCGTTATTTTTACTGCCGCTGTTTCACTTCGACAGATCATCGCTCGCCGCCCGCTATGGCTGCGGGGCAAGCTCCCGGGCCATACCTCGGTTCCCGAACGGCCACGCCAGGTTTACGACGCGACAGGACAATGAATGTAATACTCGTAATGAGCTAAAGATAGTGGGAGAATCCGATCGGGGAACAAGAGGGGGGTTATTCGTTCGTTAGAGTCGTTTGAAGGGGGCGGCGGCGGCGAGGCGTGACGCATCGCTGGGGTAATCATACTCCCCCTGAATATCATGGCAAAAGAAAAAGATGACAGTGTAGAGTGTAGAGGGCACATGCGGGATGCGCGCGCGCGCGCTCACACACAGCACACCCCCGTTGGGGGCGAGGCAAAAACCACTCGGACCAAAACACCACTGGGAGGGGGAGGCGAGGGGGTGCGGTAAAGGGTGGAAGGGGGCGCAAGCACTGGCGTGCGAGCAAGGGGGGTGAGAACGGTCGGAAGGGGGTTGTTGCTGAGAGAGAGAGGGGAGAGAGAGAGAGAGAAAGAGAGAGAAAGAGAGAAAGAGAGAGAGAGAGAGAGAGAAAGAGAGAGAGAGAGAGAGAGAGAGAGAGAGAGAGATGCCTCCTCCACAGCAGTGTCCGGCAGCAGTGAGACGCGGCTAAAGGGTAATGGGCCCAGGCGCATGCAAACGTATACACGGACACGCGCGCGGCGCGGCGTGGCGCAGCGTGGCCTGGCGAGGCGGGGTGTGGCGTTGCCGGGCGGCCACAGCTGACTGCGCAAGAAAATCACGACGCGCGATCTGATATCGATTATATGCGGGTCCGGCAACCAGGATAAAGGGGGAGGGGGGCGGAGGGGGCATGTGGGCGGTATATGGACGAGGGGTGGGGGTGGGGAGGGGGTAGAATTCGAGGGGCGCATCTGGCAAAGGGGAATCCCTGGCTAAATACAACGAGGCTCTGGTGGACCACCACTCCGCGCCGCGCCGCTCCACACAATCCCCATGCGAGTCGGCTGATGCAGGGGAACTCCAGAGCTGCGCCGGGATGTTCATTGGATGCAATAAAATCCAAACGCCCCCACCACTAGCCGCCCGGCCGCGCGCGCTAGCCGAGCTCCGCCAGGCCGCGGAAACAAACACTGCCCAAAAAATGCGCTTTGTGAAAAACAACGGTGGACGAGAGGGGGCGCGAGTGTATCGAGCAAAAGAGGGAGAAAATCACGAAAATCCACTGCTTCTATGCTGCTTACTTGCCACGCGCTTTTGAAAGTTTGTTATGCCTAGTCTAGTACTGCCAGCAAGCCGGCCGGCATAGCGGCACACCGCGACACGCACCAGCACCTGCAATTTCCTCTAGCTGACCAAGTAATTACTCTTCAATCACCCCAAGCAGGTGCACGAAAGGTAATCAGACGCCAAAGAGAGGGTGTAAGAGCGAGGCGACAAGTAGTATGTATGACGGACGGACAGTGTGTCGGCACCCACACCTCTCGGCTCGTTTCCCCAGACCATAGCTACTCGTAATCGATCCACTACATCTCCCAAACGGACGGGGCAAAAAAATAAAACCAACAAGGGGTGAGGGCGGGACAGGAGGAGGGTTGTAGAGGATGGTCAAGGTATCTAGTCTTCTTAAGACACTGCCGTCCGTCCGATACCGTGCCGTGCTGTGCCGTACCGCGCCCGTCTGGACCCTGCCTGTATATACCCTCCCCCCTTTACTCTCACTCTCTCCCTCCCTCACCATGTTTTATGGATGCTCTGGGAGACCGCCTGCTGCCTTCTGCAGTCCCCAATCCCCCTTCCCCTTCCACGCCCGCCCCGGCTCATCCCAATCCTTCCCATCCTGCTCCTTCTGCTGCCCTGTCTACCCGTAGGAAGCTCAGCGCGTCGGCCTCGGCGGTCTCGGCGGCCTCGGCCTCGGCGTTGGCATCGGCGTGGGCGTCGGCCTCGGCGGCGACCTCGTCGGCGGCCTCGGCGCAAGGTCCGCCCCCGCCACGCGATTAACGGCATGCGCAATCTTCACAAACAAAGGCGCGGGGGAGCGTGGCGCGGCGCAGGCATCATGAATTTAATTTGGCGCGAACAAAAGTAATTAGGTCCGAGAATCACTGCTGCACCTGTCCCTCCCTCACTCACCAGCCCGAGAGGAGGCCCCACACCACCTCCACCCCCGCGAGCCGCCACCGCCCGTGCCACCCGTCCAGATGTAGTACCTGCGGAACAAAAGAAAATTTCGACCAAATTAATAAAGTTTCCTTTGGGGAGGTCCAATTAAAAAGTGGAGCTCCTCGGCGCCGCTGTCGCTGTCGTTGTTATTGTTGTTGTTTTGCCTGGCGGGGAAGGCTGGAGAAAGAGAGACATCGGAATGAAGAGACGAGGGGTGGGTGCTACAGGTAAAACCAATCGGTATAAAGGTCAGCCTACCCCGTCTTCCGGCCACCACCCCCAGCTTCGTTTGCGGAAGGCGGCGGCGTTTGCGCGCCCCCATACTTCCAGAGGCTAAGTTTTGATTAACTCCATGGCCCCAAAAGAGCGTTCAAAATTAAAAATTTAAGGTGAAAAAAAAAAGAGTGCAGGAGGGGGAGGGACGGTAAAGCGCCTCGCCTATATTAATAAACTTATCATTCAGAGCAGGTGAGTAATTATATAGTTGCGCAAGTGGCAGGTGGACAGAGGAGCGGGAGGGAGCCTTGTAATCACGTTACACATTTTACTAGGAAATTAAACCACCCGCTTGTAAATGCTACGGTGCGCTATCTTTAATTTCGTTTTCGTCGAGGAAAAACGCCTTCATTACTCGAGTACATAAGGGCGGGCAGTGAGGAGGAGAGGGGGCGAGGGAGAGGGGGCAGCAAAGGCGGGAACTAAGTGAAAGAAGAGGGAGAGAGAGAGAGAGAAACGTCAAATAGAAGAGGGCGCTGCTGCTGCTGCGGGCCGCGACCAGCCGGCCCGGCCAGTCTGGGGAGCCCGATGAGGCGGAACGGGCGAAACGACGACCCACGCTCGTCCGCTCTATCTTTCTTCCCCTGCTCGCTCGCCGCACTCCCCTCGTCTCTTTCCCTCTTTACATTTCTGTCTCACTCACTCGCCCCCTTCCCTTGGCCTGCCCCTGCAACATCCTGCCCCCGTGAGTAGGTCCATCAGCACCCGATTGGACGAATCAATCTCCAGCCGCCGCGGCCTCACCGCCGCCGTGACCCCCATCTCACAGGCCAGCGGGTCCCTCCACAGGTCCTGGAGGGCCGCGTCGGCACCCTGGGGGAACTGGACGGCCATCGTACCGACGCCCACGTCTCGTAAACGAATTGAAAACTAACGGTACCAAAATGAATTACCCAAGAGAGAGAAGGTTTGTTTATTTCAAGTACCGTCACTATCCCAGGAGCCATACTAGAAAAACAAAGGTATCAATCGCACCTTTGCAGGTGATCGAGTTATATCGAGTTTAATACATATGTAAAGCAGGCACAAAAGAGCCGCAAAAAAGCTATTGATTAGTGCCACTAGCAGTTAAAATGCCTTTCCAATGGACGCAAACCCTTGACACACTTTTCAAGGTGTGACTCGATCGTGTTCCCCACACCCAGAAAAATAGTTTCTTGATTCAAGTGCACGACGCTGACACAAGATGAAATTCTCCATTGAAACAAGGCAATATTGCCTTTGGAATAGGATTTTTCTCTTATTCGAAAGAAAGTATCAGCTTGTTACTAGAAACAAAGATACGATTTTCTCTGGGTACAGTGCAATCGGCGTTGTCTTGTTGCTTGTTTTATTCTTGGATTTCACATTGTGAAAACTAGTCCTATATAGCTTTATGGGAAAATTTGCCATAATGTTTCGTAAAATTATAATTCGAAACTGTACATTTTCAAGAACTTGGTTGATTGATCGACAAGCAATAATGGGCTGACATAAATTTACAGCATATTTTGTCCAAGAAAATAAAACTGAGGGTGAGAATAATTTACACATTTACCTACAATTTACAAATAACAAGTTACACATTTACTTACAATTTACAGATGATTACAATAATTTACACATACTCCATGGACACAACCAACGGCAGCCATCCCTCCACTGGAAAAACTAACGTTACCGAGGTAACGTTTAACCAAACCAGGTAACGTTTAATTTCAACAAATTTGCGAGGATATTTTTCACAGTGTATCCTAGCTCAGCCCACGTCGGTCGCTCGGACTTTCATGAAACGAGCGGCAGCACAGCGCGGTGGTGCTATATATTGATACGCGGGACAGAACTGGCGCGGGCTGCAATTAGAATAGTGCAGACGACACGGACGAGGGTATGACACGGACGGCCCCGGCCCGTCACGGCGCGGCAGAGCCATTTCCGCGCGCGCATATGACCCATAGGTCGATGCATTCACAAGGCAGCATAGCAGAAATCGCGGCACAGATTGTTTCCGTGTCGTCCGAGCGATGCGGAAAATCCGGGGCTGGCAATACACACACGGGCTAGAAGAGCCGGTAGCACCCGGTAGCGCCTGTAAAATTATTGCATTTTCCATTCGAATCCCCCCTTTCCCCTGTCGTGCTTTGTTTAGCGGTTTATAAAAAAACATTCAAATATTGGGAGAATTTCGTGGTATAGAAGCAGGGCTTGAATCGAAACTGCGCGTGAGGGTCGGTCGAGCCCGCGTCGAGCGCTTGCCTGATGCCAAACAAGAATGTGGGTCAGTCTGTCGCGCCCATCCGGTCCGCCCATCCGGTACACGCTCACGCTCGCTCCGGGGTGTCGTCACACCTGCAATCTCGGCGTGGGGACAATGCAAACACGCCGCTCGTGAGTGTGCGTGGGCGAGCTTGTGTGAGTG
>NW_026267179.1:738982-743034 GCF_000697945.3 Frankliniella occidentalis
CCCGCCCACCCCTCCGCCGCCAAGCGCGATGGGTTGCCTACGCGCTAGGGGTCCCCTAACAATGCCACCGGGGCGCGGCCACCGCCGGGACCGCCGGGACCGTGTCCCCTCCTCCTCCATGTCCCCCGCCGCGCCGCCAAAGCCGCATAGCGCTTGAATGGTGGCTGAAGAGGGGCGGGATGGGATGGGGAGCATGTGCGGTCGTGGTATGCTCCACCGTAAGAGTACAACAAGGGTCGTCGCGTTTCCCTCCGTGCGCACCGGCACCATGACGGTTTGTAGGTAAAAGCGGAAAGGAATGCAACTAGCCGTACAACAAAATGACAGTTTTAACTGTGACGCTAAATTTCAATGCATACCTAAAGAAATACAGTTTAAAACACTGAAAAACTTTAAAGTTATAAAGTTTAAACAGGATATCAAATAGAAAATAAAACTGCGAGACTTTAGTGTACGACATCTGATGATTACGAAACCTCCGACCGCACTCCTCCAGCACTAGTGATATCCGAGACGCCGCTGGATATCGCGCGGAGATGGGGAGATGGGGATAGGGGGTGTAGGGGATCGGGCGGGCAGGAGGAGGGGAACGAGGGGGATGGGAGGCCACTTTTAATGGCGGGGTGGCGCGGGCACCCCCGGGCACCCCGGGCCGGCAGCAGCCCTCCACCCACTCCTTGTCTTAGTTTCCTCCCCCTCGGGCTGCACCCCGCCCCCGCCCGCCCCAGCCCGCCCCCCACAACTCCGGTGCCGCTGCTGCTGCGGGGGGCGGCGGCGGGGCTTGCTGGAGACTGCGCACGTCCCACGAGGGCACTGAGCGTAGCGGCGTGGCGTGGCGCGGCGCGGAGGTACGGAGGCACATCCCCACGCCTGGTCGCCGGAGAGGGGCGGGGAGGGTCCCCCGAGGGAGGGGGAGGCGGTGTCAACCACCGCCCGCGCGCAAGGGCCTAACAGCGGCGCAGCGGGTGGAAGGCGGCGGACGGAGTGGGTCAGGACCGTCAGGACCCGGCCGCGCACCGCACCGCCATACACACAGCGCATTAAACTCGAATCGGAACGCCAAACCAGCAGCGGCGGCAGGAGACACAGCGCTCTACTGGGCTCTATCGCGCTCTAGCCACTGCGAGCGCGAGATTCGATCCCACCGCGTGGCCGGAGCAAGGGCGCCCGCGTGAGAGAAACAAAAACTTTTAGGAAAAACCTATTTATTCGGGGGAAGTAAATAGGAAATAGGACAGCGGGGGCGTCGGGCGAAGAGGAGATTGCAAAAGGGCGAAGAGTGGGGAGAAAAGGGGGGGGGGCTTTCGCAATTCATCAGGATCGGCCAAAGAAACAACGGGAGTGATTGCAAACGGAAGAAGGCTGGTGGTGCCGATTAGGAGGACCGAGGCTAATGTATAGGGCTTTGGACCCAAGCTCTTGTGCCCCAACTCACCCCCCACCCCCTGGTAATCCGGATAAATAAAACACGGACTCCTTGACGAGTGGAAACGTCGTATCAGACAGAGCAGCCTGGTTCCTTGCTAACTTCTTTGCCTACCCGACTGGACCGGCCTTCTGTTCAACGGTTTTTCCCCCTCCTGTCGTTGGGGTAAATTGGTGTACGTTTGCCCCCCCCCTCCTTTTTCTCGCTGCCCCCTGGGCCGAACGACGCAAACTTTTCGACCGACATCATTACCTAATTGGCCGGAGGTCGGGGACCAATTCGTTCATTTGCTGATGGATCGTGCCGATTGAGCTGCAGATCCTTTCAGCCCCGCGCGCCTCTGCGAGCCCCAGCAGCAGTGTTTGGTCCGCTCGGGCCACAACCGACAGACATTTGGAACACTTTTGAGAGCGCTGTGTTCGCTCGCCATCAGGTCAAACTGAACTCAAGACCGCTGCTCCACCATAGGGCATGACCTCATCTGCTGAGAGGTTTGAGTAAAAGCTAAGGTCACGATGCATGAGCAGAAGGAATTCGTCAAATATACGACCTGGGATCAGCCACCGAGTATTCAAAATATACAGGGTGGTCCACAGACCCCTTCCTTTATTTTGCTTATACTGTACCGCATGCACGCGTGCGGGCGGGCTTGCCTATCGTCGCTCACCATAGGCTCCTTACGGCCCCGTGCGAGTATGCAACCCGTCCGCACGCCTGCATCCGGTACAGTATAAGCAAAATAAAGGAAGGGGTCTGTGGACCACCCTGTATGCAGTGTGGGTCAAAGGAACGCTCGTTTCCCGTGCGTAACGATAATATGTTAATAATTCGTATAGTCCCTTCGGTGGATTTATCAAGATACTGCTTTTAAAAAATCGCAAGAGAGCGCGTCTATCCTATGCGGCGCCCCGGGCGGGTCGGAACTAAATAAAGGGACCGGAAGGTCGCTCGGGAGCTCGGGTTCTGGCCGGAATGAGGTCGGATAGCGAGATCAAGAGTAAGCTGAGCGTGAGGTCGGGGCGCTCTCGTTGTGGCCGCCCCGCCTCGCCCCGCCTCGCCCCGCGCACTCAGACTGGAGAGAGCCTTTCGCTGTTCCATGTTCCTCCACACACAGGCGGGAAGGTTCCCATGCTCCAGGATATTCCTCCAGCAACGCCGCGCCACGCCTCGCCGCGACTTTGTACTGCAGCGTTGCCGTCCTCCTCCTCCTCCGCTCCATAATGAACCGCTTTTGCCTACCGTCCAATCCCCTGGACAAACAGACAATCAAACAGCCACTTATAACGCAGGCTCCTTCTGTCTCCACTTGCGCGCCCCCTCTGTCCACATTGTTTCCCTTCCCTTATATTCCTCCAACAGCCTATCAAACTTTTTTCCCTCACCCCGCGCGGCGGGACCCGAGGAGAGCGGCCCGACTGCTAGGCTGCCGCGCGGAATCAAAGACTAACTTTTCGTGGCCCCCGTCGAATGTGTTTGCAAGGTTGAGTGGGTGGGAGAGCGAGTGCGATGGCGCGGCCGGGCCGACGGGCCGACAAGGGGGAGAGCTGGAGAGGGGCGCGAAGGAGACAGAGAAAGAGCCGGGAGAGCGGGGGAAGGGGGGCAAACACGGCGCAGACTGAGCCACCGGCTCTGATCCTGGTCAGGATGTCAAGCCATGCCGCCCCGCGCCAGACAGACATTACCCGCTCAAGAGTCGAGCCTTGAGAGCGGCTCTCCTCGTGCATGGCACGGCTACTTGTTGGCAAGAGCAGCTCATCTGCCCATCAGCAGGCACAAGCAGACGGCATATTTGTTTTCGGCATCGGCTGCAAAAAGTACGATGCAGGCAAAAGAGACAGGGTGGAGGGGTAGAAATCATGGTCTTGTTCGCAATGATAATAACTGCTTTCGACGAAATTAAGACAGGACAGGATAAGGAAGAGAGTGAGTGAGGACGCACGAGAGAAAAGGTGAGCGAGGGAAAAGCGGTGGCGGTAAGAAAAACCAGGAAGAGCGCGCACCGTGGCGACAGAGCCCCTTTGAGCCCCAAGTTTTTAAACCATTTCCGAGTAAGTCAGCGACACCCCTTCCTGCCTGCCGGTGGGACTCGGCGGCGATTTCCATAGAAGGGCGACTCCTCCTCTTCCAAGCAGACCCCCAGGGACGCGACTTTCCAAACGAAGACGACGACTCTCTCGCGGTGCCATTTCTCTTTGCCGCGATGACCCCGCGCAGCAGAACCGAGAATCGCCGCGGAATCTCAGAGCAGGGAACATCTCTCCATCCGTCCGCCACTACTACTAACGCACCCCAGGAGTTTTAAATTCATCCCCTTCGCTCTCTCGGATGCGCAATCGCAGGGCCGTTCACCGCATCTCTCCCCCTCTCTCTCTCTCTCTCTCTCTCTCTCTCTCTCCCTGATACTGTCTTTCTTTCCCTCCCTCTAACATAGGCACGGGCCCACCCTCGCAGAACGCGATGGCCGTGCCAGCATCACCTCATGAAATATTAAAAGTGGCTGCTCCACAAAACGATCGGCGGCAGATAAATAGATAGCTAGAAAGCTCTCAGATGGCCCCGTTCTTCCTTTCCCGTGAAATGCCCCTCGGCTGGTAACGAGCCATCAGCAAGCATGTGTGCCAGCGCC
>NW_026267179.1:743084-744436 GCF_000697945.3 Frankliniella occidentalis
GGCAGAGGGGGAGGGGGCAGAGGGGTAGAGGGGTGGGTAGCAGAGGGGTAGTGGGCAGAAGAGAGGGGGAGATAGGCGGGGAAGGACAGCGCCTGGCAAACAGCGCGGCGCTGCCCGACCTGCATGTCAACGCGCCGGCAACGGGCGCAGCAGCAGCAGCAGCAGCATCAGCAGCAGCAGCAGCAGCAGCAGCAGCAGCAGCAGCAGCAGCCGTGCCGCCACGCCCCACCCCGCAGCGGACCGCGAGCCGGGACGACCGGACCTAGGCTAAATGGTTCGCATTCCATAGCATCGCGACGGCGCGGCGGCGGAGAGAGAGAGAGAGAGAGAGAGAGAGAGAGAGAGAGAGAGAGAGAGAGAGAGCGGAGGAGAAAGCGCTCAGAAAAATGTGCGGAATCGGTGGAATAGAGGTGCTCCACGCCTGCTGCTGGCAGGGAGCTGGCAGGCAGAGCGGGCTGGCACGGACCGTGTTACCTTAGTAGGACTCAAACCCAAAGGCCATCCTTTTTAACTTTCGTTCTATTTGAGCGGGAGATTACACCTCATCGGTAAAGTGAGAAGGCATTTGGTGGCGAAAGATGCATATTAAGTAATTATTAACACCACCAAGCAATTTTTCACCAGATATGCGGCCCCGATGTGGGCAAGTTCGGCATCAGACCCTATGCGTCAAAAGCGGGGCGGTTCGATAAAGTGTCCCAATTTCGGGACGCAGCAGCGTGTGATACAGCACAGCAGGACAAGGACAAAGCGTCCAGCCGGGTGGGGTGGGGTCTGGGGTGGTGTGGGGCGAGGGCCGAGGCGCAGGGTGAGGGGAAAGAGAAGGGGAGGGAGGAAGTGAGGGAGAGAGGGAGAGAGGGGGAAGGGAGGTAAATCTCGGCGGACCGGGCCTACGGCCGGACCCCTCTCTCTTATTACCCAAATCCTGTCGACGGAAAACACGTCCATCAAAGTGCAGCCCCGGGGCCCCCGGGGCTGGCGGGCCCGCTGCCAGCACAACGGTCTCGTTGGCAACAACAGGGAGTCGACAGGCCGAGCGCAGGCGGGCCCCGATACACTACACGGACAGTACATCATTTTTCATTCGCTTCGACCTGTCCGGTCGCGCCCCACCCCGCCCCGCCCCTGGAGCGCTTTACTGAGCAGGAAGCAGAGCGCCCCCCCCTCCCCTTCGCCCGTTGTCTATCTCACCGTCTCTTTCTCACACCCGCACTCCACCCGCCCCGCACCTCCCGAATCTATCGTCGAACTCCTAGCTTCCGGCGGAATTAAGCAAGCGGGGCTCCCGCGAGACGAGAGGGAAAAGGGAAAGAGGCACAGAGAGAAGAGGAGGGGGGAGGGGGGGGGGGGGG
>NW_026267179.1:744486-745522 GCF_000697945.3 Frankliniella occidentalis
GGGGGGGGGGCATCGCAATGATGGACGGCGCAACGCTTTGGCCAGCAATTGATGGCCATCCACCACAACGCACGGCTGAGGCAGGCAGGCCGGGACAGGCAGCGTGCTATGCGGCAAGGACCCGACCACAAATATCCTCCTCATATTTTTAACGACGCGTGTTCTACGATTGAGTTCGACGTGTGGAGAACCCGGGGCAAAACCATAAGAAAGCGATGTCTCGTTTCGCAAGTGAAAACGACAGTGTTGTGCGTCCTTTATGAAAAATATTTATATGAGTTACAGGAGTTCAGAAGTCACATTACAAATCACCCTTTTAATTGGTAAAACAACGAGGATATCAATGCTGCTGTCACCCCACTCTAGAAGTCACTAAAGTGTAGTAGCCGGTCTCGATTAGTCACGATACGAGAGCCACAATCAGCGCTGACAGCAGAGGCGGCCCGACGCGCCGCGGCGCCCGTCAGTCGCAGGGTAGGCAACCCGGCGGCGCGGCTGGCGAGCGGGTCTGCCCACCTGCCGGGGGCTCTGGCCGCCCGCCCGAGCGCCCGCCGCCCCTCGGACCGGCGGCCCGGTCGCACGATCAGCAGCAGCAGCCTGGAGCAGCGCGCCGCCATGTCCAATCCAGCGAGGAGTGGACCACCGGGCGGGACCAGCGGGAACCAGCGGGAACCAGGCACCGCCCATAAATATTTGAGCAGCGAGGTTAGGCCGGCCGGGCGGAGCGAGCGAGAGAGAAAGAGTGAGAGGTGGCCAGCAGAGCGAGAGAGACGGCAGGCTCGGAGAGCTCTGATGCTGCTGCCTCGCCTCGGGGATGGAGCCGAGTGGGATGGCCTTGTTACACGAACTGACCGTGCGGGGCGGGTGTGAGGCGCCGAGCAGAAGAAAAGGGCGCAGCGCGCGCTGCTCTCTTAATTCAATTGGCAACGGGAAGCTAGCAGGAAGGCGGTGGGGGGAGGGGGGCGAGGGCGCAACGCAAGGGCAACCCGGTACGTTGTTGTTGTACGTATACGTACAGCGCGTCGAGAGGGAAGGG
>NW_026267179.1:745572-746135 GCF_000697945.3 Frankliniella occidentalis
GTACCCGTACCGAGAGACTCGCGCTCAAACAGTCACTATGCAAGACTAATAATATAGGTGGCGTAGGGACTTGAAAGAACCTTCGAACACATTCGGCAAAGACCCAATAATATCGCAACTCGCTTAAAAACTGAGGATTAATTTACGCGGGGTCCATGAAATTATAGTGGGGCAATTCTAGAAAAAAATGGTAAAAAACGTCCGTCAGACGACATTTGTGAGCGACTGAAAGGTGCTACGGGTTGTTACTAGATCTTTTAGGGACGTATTGCAACAATACGTAGCACCTCTCAGTCGCTCACAAATGCCGTCACTGACGGACACCCCTATCTGATTCAATAGAAATAACGAACTTTTTAAGCCCTACAAGGGCCTGTGCTTCCTGCCCACACAGAGAGAGAGAGAGAGAGAGAGAGAGAGAGAGAGAGAGAGAGAGAGTGCACAATGTGTCGCTACTCTTTGAAGACTGCTGACAAACATTAATTTTAACGCATGCACATGGACCCGCCAGAGAAATAGTTACCTATTTGACAAGATAGTAGTGAAGTGAGCTTCTAGACAAA
>NW_026267179.1:746185-747269 GCF_000697945.3 Frankliniella occidentalis
TTCAATCCCCCTACAACTCCCCTCCGCCCCCCTCCTTTCCGTCCGCCTGCCCCTCTTAATTTCACGCCGTTGTAAAAATCCCTCCCTCTTGCACTCCAAAAGTTAAACGGCTTAACATAGCGCAGCTCCGCCGCCGGGGGTTGTGTCCGGCTGCGCTGTACCGGTAGCGCGGCGCTTTGTCAAAGTGAGCCCCACCAGCGCTGGCGCTACCGACCGCCGGCCGCACCGGACACCCAGGAAAAAAAAAACATTTACTATAAGTCTAAAAGTGACCCAAATTGAAATGTTTTAATTTATTGAAAGCTAATGAAATTAGCTGAGTTTGTTTTTTCGTCACCGTCCTTGCTATACTGGCTGCTGTGAGGGACGCAGCCACGCAAGATGACCCACCCGCAGCTGGCTCCTGATGGGTTGGCACTTCGCTGAGCTTTTCGTCTGAAAAACCTGATACGCTGCGCGCCTGGCTCTCCCGAAAAGAACCGCATCCAGCGTGCCCCGTTGGGTGCGTTGATCCTCTCCGCGAGAACACCGCAAATCCCCAGCGCCCCATCGCCTGGTGTGTAACCCTGCAGGGCCGTGCATGTGGTAGAGTATCCCCCCCTCTCTCTCATATAACTCACCAACGCATCCTGTGCCAAGCAGGTACCTCATCCGGACCGGATCACGCCCGGGCCGGATAAGGGTGGCTGGTCGGGTGGTGGTGGCTGGAGGGCGGGGTGACCTCCAACCCAATTAGAACTCACCTCACCCGCCGTTCAGCCCCGTCCATAGTGAGCAGAGCCCAAGCCCGGTCATACCTGCAAAAGACAGAAATGTAGATGTTAGAACAAAAGGTTTCACAACCGAAGACAACCTTCCTAAGGCGTCCCGACGACCGCTGAGAGGAGAACAACGGCCGCCCCGACCATCGTCGGCGACCTTGCGCGGCCCGCGCCCCGTCGGGCAACCCTTTCCTTTAGGCCCATCGGCCGCCGGCGCGCTGGAACTTACGCCCCTCTTTCTTTTCCATTTTCTCCCCGGCGGCCGGAGCTGTAGGCGGTGCCGGGCGATGGCGTGGAGGTGGGGGTTTAGGGGATACGGGGGT
>NW_026267179.1:747319-751351 GCF_000697945.3 Frankliniella occidentalis
GCCCTGGCCGCCCTGCTGCAGCGGATCAGCCAGGTAGGGAGCGGCGGCGCCCCGCCCTCGGGGGAGGATCCCGGGAGCAGCTCGGGGATTAACAACAAACGCGCGACCAGTGTGTATCGCCCGGGCGACAGCCAGCGCGGCGCGGCGCTGCGGGGGGGTGGGCGTCGCGTGACAGTCGGGACGAGAGAGCTCTCGCTAGCGCGCGCCTGCGGGAGAGAGGAGAGAGAGATCGTGCAGAAAGTAACCGAGACGGGGGCTCGCCTGCCATTGTCGTGGTGATTATGGCGATGCGGGGCGAGAAGCGTGTGCGCGCGAAAGTAGGGGCGGAAAACGAAGGGAAAGTGGAGTGGGAGAGTAAGTTGGGAGGGGGAGAAAGAGAGTTCGCACTCCCGCACAACTGCCGACGCCGCTGTGGCGCATGGAGGCAGCAGGCAGAGGCTGTAGCCCGGCGGCAGCCCGGGGATATTTTTGTATTCAACAGATGTACCCTGTGTTGTAATTAAGACAAGTGCTTCCCGGGACACCGACGACGTTCTCTCTAACCCTTCCCTCACGCCCCTCTCTCGCCCCCTCCCTTTCGTCCGGCCCCCATGCCGTTCACTTCAGTCCTTTTCATTATCCCCCCACCCCCTCTCCATCCCCCTACAAAGCCCAGCCCAAGCCCGGGTCCTGCCCGGCCCTGTTCTTCATCTTGGCGAATAACTCGCTGGGGACCTCTAAAGGCCAAGCCTCTCCACGTCCGAACTATTATGAATCGCAGCCAGCTCTCTGAATTACCAAATGTAGCTCTGCGAGTGCCGGGCGGCGGCTCCCCCGGCCCGCTCCACCCCGCTATGCCACGCCAAGCCTCGGCCTTGCACAGTGTTCCGCACTGGCTCCGCTTAGCTCAGGCGTGGCCTTGCAGGGCCTTGTAAACCTTGTAAACCTCCGCCCCCCTAGTAAACCAGCCCCCGCAGCAGCAGCGCCGCCCTCCCGCCCAACCTTGTTGGCCACTACTGCTGCTGCTGCTGCTTCGCTGGATTTTTGCGTTATATTCGCGAGGCTGGGGCCGGCGGCGGCAGGGGAAGTAATTTACGCCTCAAGCGAGCCATGCAAATATACTACTACAGAGTCGGAAAACGCGCGCTCAGCGGTTTTGCTGTAAATCGAGTCGGGGGGGAAGGCGGGGGGAGGGAGTTAAAATAACTCAACTCTTTTCTCATCTCTTCCCCTCCCCTTCCTACACAACACACATCTGCTTGTTGAGGAAGGAAGAGTACGCGGACAGCGGCGCTGCTGCTGATGCTGCTGCTGCTGCTGCTGCTGGCGCACTGCGCTTAGCACGGCGTGGCGGGGCGTGGCGGAACATGGCGCCTTCCCAAATGTCCCATTCCCAATAACGGCTCCCGACAGGCAAGGCAACACAGCGGCACAGCGCACCGCACGAGCACGGCGAACCATTTCAGCTATGGCCACGCTCCATCGCAAAGGCGGACAAATTTATCGTGAATTCTGTTGCACTTTTCGTTGAGGCAAAACCAGAATAATGCCCTCTTCTTTCCCCGCTGTCTTTCCTTACTGAATGCAGACGCCTCAACCGTGTAAGGACCATGACCCCTGTGGCCCTAGTGAGTATGCAATATACTTTATGCATACTTTACTTGCCAAACACCGGATACCGGATACCTATGCAGGATAGCGTGCATAGATTTTTTAAAGCAGCAGGGCTACAAACAAAGCGTATGCATGTCGCTCAGCCCACCCCACGCCCACCCTCGCCTCGGCCCCGCATAAGGAGAAAAGCTCAGTTTGTCACGTTTGATGACTGACGTGTGGCCTGGCGGCGTCGACGACAGATCCCAGCGACAGCTCACGTCGCAAGCCGGTCTGTCCGAGCGGGGGGCGGGTGGTGAATGCGAGCAAAAGAGAGAGAGAGAGAGAGAGAGAGAGAGAGAGAGAGAGAGAGAGAGAGAGAGGGGGGGGCATATGAGGCACGCGGCACGCGCAATTCTAGGAGCGACACTGACAAATTTACGAGTCAAAACAGAAATAAAATAACAACCACAGCACCATTAGAAATAATGACAAAAAGAAAAGAAAACAGTTCTGATCGCAGGGCGACTTTATGCTAATTTACAACACCCTATGCCACAGTACTCTGGCCCACTCCGGACCAGATTCGAACCAAACTCTACTCCGGGTCAGGCCGTGCGGCTAGGTTCTGCTCAGCCAAGCGAACGTAAAACTGGACTGAACCGCTGAACACGATTCCACTCAGTTTGTGGGACAGTTTGTCGCACCTAATTCGTCGAAACACTCAGTCACTTATCCAGAGGGGGCAGAGCGCGAGGTCAGCAGAGGTCAGTAGCAGAGCTGCGCTGCTCAGTAATTGGTTTTGGGACGGGCGGGCTACACGTTTGACTTGCGCTGGCCTTGCAGAAAAAAATATGTATATGTGAAACGGGCAGAATTATTATTGAGGTAGGTCGCGCCCGCATAAAGGTCGTGATGGGGGGGATTGGGGAGACTAATAGAAGGGGGATCGAGGGATTGAATTTTGTATTTGGAGAGAAAGAGAAAGAGAGAGGGGGGGAGGAGGACATGGAGGGAGATGAAGGGAGGGTGAGGAAGAGGTGGTAAGCGCGATGGCAGAAGGGAGAGAGAGAGAGAGAGAGAGAGAGAGAGAGGGGGGGGGGAGGGTCCTGGCTGGGCAGAGGTGGGCGCAGTTGGACACGGCGCGACGCACACACAGATATGGACCGTGCCAAACCATACACACACCCTCTGATTGGGATTCCGCTCGGCGACTGCAAGAGGGGAGGAGAGGGTGTGTCGGACGGGAGAGGGGAGAGAAGGGGAGGGGAATGGGGGGAGGGGGGTGCTGCGCTGCAGAGGAGCTCATCCGTGGGAATTCGTGAAAGACTGGGATGTGCAAACGGCGCGTGCAGGTCGCGTGGCGCGGGGTCCCCCTCCCCTCCCCCGGTGGCGTAGCTGTAGTCACAGGTCAGGGACGGTTGGCACTCGACGCAGTGAGGGTGAGGCAGGAGGGAGGGTGACTGCGCGGCTGTCACCCGCAAGCGAGCGAGCGGGCGCCGGGCCCTTCCGGATTCAGCGATGGGTTTAGCCGAGAGGCGAGGAGAAAACGAACGAAATGCAAGAAAACGCCGTCAACTCCTAAGAGGAAGGAATCAAAATAGAGCTATACACTTCTGTTTCGGTTTTCGTGTTTATGAGGCAACGGTGTCAGTTAATCCATAAAAACCAACGTTCAGTTCTCAGAAATGAATTTCCTAAAACAAAACCCATGTTTTTCCAAAGACGTTACTTTGGGGAAATTTTCTACATTACGCAAAAAATTTATACTACGCTGGGGACAGAGAAAAACAAGTATGAATTTACCAGAAACAAAAACAGTGAGAAAGAGACAGAGATACAAAGAGAGACAGGGAGGCAGAGAGAGACAGAGCCAAGCAGGCCAGCCATACACCATTGTTTGCATTGCTGCGCGCGACTCATTGGCTTTCTGCGAAAAAAGTCTGCTGCTGCCGCCGCCATCGACCAGACTTGCCTGTGTGCCTCGCCTGTCCCGCCCGTCCACTCACTCTTCCTCGCACTGTCCGTCGCGTGCGCTGTCCAACTGCCCCGCACCGCGTCAGTCGGCCACCGCCGGGGCCAGCGGCGTAGTGTGGGAGAAAGATGGCGTAGAATCGAGATGAAAGGGAAGGTCGGTATGGGCGAGGCTACAGGCTACATCTCTCTCTCTCTCTCTCTCTCTCTCTCTCTCTCTCTCTCTCTCTCTCTCTCTCTCTCACTTCACTTGCTGAGCCTTTCGTCCACATCACCTAACCATCTCTCTCACTCTTCCTCTCGTTCCCTCCACACCGCATGACGGACTGGTGGAGCCGAGGCGAGTCCCCGGGTGACTCGTACTTCATCCAGCAGCAGTAGCAGCAGCAGCAGCGGGGTGGCGGCAGGAGCAGGGTGCGTTGCCCCGGCCACTGCGCCAGCTGGGGAGCGAGCGAGCAAGACGGAGAGAGGGAGAAACGGGGGGGG
>NW_026267179.1:756731-761867 GCF_000697945.3 Frankliniella occidentalis
GGAGGGGGGGAGGGGAGGAATGTCCGCCGCGGCAGCAACGGTTGTCGGCCAAGCAATCAGGGCGCGGGCCCGGGGCTGTCAGCGAAAGAGGTGAGGTGGGGGGGAGGGGGCATCATACCCCCCACCGGACGCTCAAGGTCAGGCCAAGCTGCGCCTCGCCACCGTCAGCAGGGAGCAAGGTAATAGGGGTGGGATGCCGCGCCTCTCCGGGCGGGGCGGGGCCGGGCGGCGTCCTGGCGCGGCAGCGAGCTTGTTAAGAGGCCGAACCAAGAGTCCCAGTTAGGCCGTCACCGCGTGGCCACAACATCGCCTGCTGCCTCGCG
Organism: Frankliniella occidentalis; assembly: GCF_000697945.3. Classification (NCBI taxonomy): domain Eukaryota; kingdom Metazoa; phylum Arthropoda; class Insecta; order Thysanoptera; family Thripidae; genus Frankliniella; species Frankliniella occidentalis. Next base: position 757,055 of record NW_026267179.1, read on the forward strand.
AGAAGACGAGTCGAGAGAGAGAGAGGGGGGGGGGAGGGGGGAGAAAGCTTCCCTTGCCACAAAGTTTGTCAGTTTCCAAACAGCAGAACCTTTCTCTAATTGATGGGAATTTTCTAGTCAGCACAGCGGCACTGCCACTTTTCCTCACTTTCATCCTCAAAAGTTTCACTGGCCACAACCACCGCCCCACCAGCCCAGCCAGCTGCTTTTCCTTGCTTCGATTTGGTTCTAGGACAAAATTATCCCCCACCCCTTTCTTCCTCTTCAATCTTTCTCCACCCGTTGCAAATCTCCTCAAAGGACTCCCCACTCCTCGCTCCCGATCTCCTTGCGGTTCCCTCTTAGCCGTTCACCCGACCCACCCCTTCCTCGGTCACCAGAGTGGTCACCGCCAGCAGACCACTTGAATATTTATACTTTCAATAACTTTTGCAATTGAATCTTCAGACGCTGCATTTGACTCAATCCCCCAACCCCTCAGCTACCCCTCATTCTCTTGCTTTCTTATGTACTCTCTTCTCTCTCTCTCTCTCTCTCTCTCTCTTTGAGAAATGGGGCGACTTTACCACCCTTCCCCATGCCCCCTCCTCACTTCCTCCTTGACGCCCTTAGAGATATCTTGGCGGAGAGGGAGGGAGGGGGTAGAGCTAACTCCCGCCAACTAACAAGAGCGAAGCATGTACTTCCGGCGTCGTATTTTTTAAAATACGACGTGTTATGAATTCATTTGGAAAAGTTGGTCGCCTCACTCGCGGTCGGACTGCTGGACCGCGGGCCGCGGCGGGCCGCACCCTCAAGAAGTCATCTTTTCTTTTTATTATTTTTAATGGATTAATAACACTCGCGGCCAGCACAACTCGTCTCCCTTTCCCTCCCCTCCGCTCTCTCTGGTTTCGGGCCGCTCAACTCTGCCTCCCCAACCCCACCCTACCTCTCTCCCATCCCTTTCTCCCTACAAGTAAAGAGACTTTCTTCGCATATTTCTCCCCGCTTCGCTTCTGCAAAAAGCTAATTTTGTTAATTTCTTTAATTTTTGGGTGGGGAAACCGGGGAAACCAAACGAGCACCAGAAAAGCCTAACGAACGCTGCTTCTTCAACTGACAATCGAGAGGGTCCGAACAGCAGTGGACGTTACACATCTCTCTTTCTCTCTCGCCCTTTTTCACTCCCCACTCTCCCTTCCTCTCCCCTTTTCGGTTTCGATCTAACATGGGAATGCCCAGTAATTGGATGGCCCAAAAGTGCGAAGCGAATCAGGCGTGGCGTGGCGCAGAGCGGAGCTGCGTGGCGGAACGGATAACACGCTGCTGCGCAATGCCACGGCGTCGCTGGTGAAATATTTAGTGCGTTCTCGTCTGATGATCGTGTTATCTGAAGAGGATGACCCCCCGGCGGAGGGCCAACCCCGACCCCGTCGCGGGCCCGGAGGGGATCGACTACGTTCTCGTTTTCGCTCTCTCTCGCTCTCTCTCCCTCTCTCTCTCTCTGTCTCCCCTCTCCTCTTCCGCTATTGACTTGGAACTGTGGGCTCGTCGTGCTGCAGTCAGAGCGAAAGGGTGATAGGAGTGGATTTTTAGACAAGCAAAAACGCATACATATATATCCAATCCAAGACACACGATGAAAAACGCACTACCAGAGTACTAAAAGGAGCACGAGAAAGAACGAAAGAGCAATGAGAAAGCAGGGTTATTCATACCAGATCTCTAGTTTCATTTTCCCTGACTTTTCCCTGATATCCAGATTAAAAAAATCCTGTTATTTCTCTCTGACATTTTTAAATTGATAGATACCATGCACGCGAGCATGCGTCACGCAAACTACCATATCTTTAAATTTTTCTCTGACTTATCCTCAAATTCCCTTAACTTTTCCTTGATTTCCAGTACAATTTCATTTTTTATGACTTGTCCCTGACATCCCTGATTTTCTAGAAAAAGAAAGAAAGAAAGAAAGAAAGAAAGAAAGAAAGAAAGAAAGAAAGAAAGAAAGAAAGATCACCCGCTACGAATCAAATCCACATCATCCCATTCTCACGGTGATTTTAAAGAGGTAGGTCCAGCACTGAGGTCGGCGGAGGTCGGTCGAGAAAACAACACCAAACGAACCACTCACAGTGGGTTCCCCAGAGCGATCACGCTTTTTCCACCTCTCCTACGCCGGCTTCGTAAAAAAAAAGGAAAGCGTGGAGGAGGGAAAGGAGCGAACAGAAAAGCACGCAGGATGGAAAAAAAACGAAATTGCAAGGAGAGAGAAAGAGAGATCTGGCAAAGGGAAAAAAAGGAGTGAAGGAAAAAAAGCGACCATCGGATGGGCCCACACCACACCACGCTGCGCCACGGCGTGTGTGCGAGGACCAACGAAAGCAATTATGTCGAACAATGCGTGCAATTTAAGCCACAATTTTCGCATTTGTGGCGCGGGGCGGGGCGGGGCAGGAGGACCAGCAACGCGCCGCAGCACCGCGGACGGCTAAGAGCCTTATCCCCGCACCTCCTCCTCCCAGGGGGCGCGGCGGGCGGCGGGGCGCGGCGGGGAGAGCCGTGGAGCCCGGGGCCGGCTAAAACGGATTCCTTTCCGAAGAGCGACATTAACCGGTCTAAACGACGCCTTTTCTCCACGTGCAACGCCGCTCTAGCAGCGCGCCGCAGCGCGCCCACACCGCCACGGGCCAGGCCCATGACCCTCTCCACCACCGACCAGCGCGCGCGCCAGCCGCACCGGCGCCCGTGTAAGCGGGAGGGCAATGCCCAGGCAGATCCAGCGTGCTGCAGCAGGGAGCCCGGCAGGTGGGGCGGAGGAAGAGAGAGAGAGAGTGAAAGAGGGAGTGAGAGAAAGTAGAGAGGGCGAATAGCCCCCGGAAACGATTCCGTCCAGAATGAGGGGCGGAAGGGCATTCCTTTGAGGTCGGCGTGGGCCGGGCAGGAGGCAGCAACGGCGCTAAACCGCCCTAAACCTAAACCGAACCACTCTACAGTGTGCTCGGGCTGAGCGGGGCGGGGCCGAACCGAGGGCGTTCCAGGCAGGAGTGCGTTGTTGGTCCCTCTCGATGGTGCTCCATAGAGGGAGAGAGAGGTGTTCTCTCCGCTGACCTCCCACCTCCCCGCAGCAATTATTTGTACGTCCGTGCGACGTCGCCCCCCGTCGCGTCGTCGTCCGTCGGCCCGCGCCATCTGACAGCGACTGTCAAGGGCGACAGCGCGGCCCGAGCGGCCGGCCCTGATAAGAGTTGACACGGCGCGCGTGTCCAGCGGCGGGGCAGGGCGGGGCGGGGCGGGCAACGGAACACCCGCGCATCTCCGGGGCCGCACCGCGACAGCTGCGCGTCCCCCGGGGCCACGCCACGGCCTCCGCCTCGGCGCCCGAGACAAACGTCGCTGTCAATAGATTTTTCCGGAGGAAAAGTGATACTCTGCACAAGTGGGCCGGGCGGCCGAGCAGGGTCGCATTGGACCCATTATTGGCGACGACGACAAAGACAGCTGGCATTAAATGTGTGTGGAGGCCGCGGAGGCCGCGGAGGGGTGGGGGATTAGCGGGCCGGCCCGCGCGCGCGCCCACAAGGCGGCCGTCAGATGGTCGGCGGCGACCTCAGCATCGCGTCGGGTTTAAACAGACCGCTTTGGCTAAGATCCTCTAAACCGGTCGAGTGAAGGGAGCGCTAGGCTAGGCCATATAGGGGAGTGGAGGAGGGCTTTGTGCCAAAGGCGGCTCGATTATTTGTTCAGCAGTTTTTGCAACAAAAAGGTTTTATGAAATGCGTTCTTCAAATCCTCCTAACTGCCTGCGGCGGACGTGGCTCTCCCAGCCGATGGGCTTATGCAACGCCAGTTCTGGAGTTGACTTTCAAAATGAGATTATCAGACTGTACAAAGAGCAGAAATTGAAACGAGGGAGAAGAGAGAATAACCATACAGCTGGCTGTCTAAAAATGTCCACTTACGCATCCAAATAACGTATTCCGACGACTCGTGCTCCCTCCCCACCGCCTTCATCCCCTATGGAAGGGGGTGGGGCACTTACCGCCAATAACACATATTCCCTCGTCAAAATGATTTTTCGAGAGAGGGAGAGAGGGGGGCAGGAGGCATTAACAAGATGATGCAGATGCCCCCGAGCGGAGAGAGAGAGAGAGAGAGAGAGAGAGAGAGAGAGAGAGAGAGAGAGAGAGAGGTAAGAGCGGGAGGGAGAGGGAGAGAGAGGGAGGGAGAGGGAAAGAGAGAGAGCTGCGCAGATCGGAGGAGGCGAGGGAGGGCGGGCATGTGCTGCAGAGGGGCGACAAGTGAGTGACGTGACACTCTCTCGGAGCATTGTCCGAGGTCACCCCACCCTCCCCTCCCCTGGGCGAGCAGGAGCACGCACCCCCGCATACGTGCCCGCCGCGGGCGGGAGAGAGACGCGGGATGGCCTATCTTCAAAGTCGTCTAAGAGTGAGGGAGAGAAGGGCGACCCGGGCGACTATCTCTCTCCGACTCGCAGCCGGTCCGACATCACTACGAGACCCCCGCACCAATTCATGTGTCGCAGGATGACTTTCCCCTCACGAAGTTTGGCAAAAGGTAATCGAGGGGATAACGCAAGATGTCGAGACGAATATTTCTCCAGCTCGGACGTGGCGTGGCGGGGCGGGGACCACCACGATTCCCCCCGGGCCACCCGGCCATTCGGCAAAGCACAGGCAGTTGAGTTCGTCCCGCCGCCGAAGCAGCACAAGCGCCTGCTTCCTCGAGGCGATAGACTGCTTTCGTCCAGGAGCAGGTGGTGCTGCTACAGTAGTTACAAGCGTTTGTGTTGAACGAGCCGCCGCTGACC
>NW_026267179.1:761917-762549 GCF_000697945.3 Frankliniella occidentalis
TGGGCCGGAGTAGCAGGGGAGAGCCCGGCCCCCCGGCCCAGCATCCCGCCCAGAGAAATCGCAAGAGGCGAGTTCGGCCCGGCAGTCAGAGCCGAGCCGAGCCGAGCGGCAGAGCCGAGCCGGCGCAGCGAGCGAGGGGTGTTTGGCGGTTCCTTTCCGAGAGGGCGTCATATTGATTTTGGGGGGCACCCTGCCCCGCCAAGCCACGCCGAGCCCTGTGCAGCAAAGGGGCCCGCCCTGCCCGGCCCTCGCAGCCGGCTTCGGGGCCTTCTTCATATCGAGCCGGGCACGAGGATGAGGCGAGCGGGCGAGGGCCTCGCGGGCGACTGTAGCTCCTAACACACAAGAACACACACACACACGCACACACACAAACAGAAGCGCACGCGCACACACGCTGAGCATCCCACGGGCAGAAACCATAAGGGAGCGAGAGGCGGTTAGCACGCAGAGGGTACCGCCCCCCGCCCCGCCAACCGCAGCTCCCAAGAGGACGACCGCAAACCTCTCGCGGGCCCACAATAACCGTGTATCGCAGCAGCCGCAGCAGGCGGCGAGCACATTGATCATATTGAAAAGTGCGCCCGCGCCGCCCCCACGCCCCGCGGGGGGCTCGTGTCACATCCCCCCTG
>NW_026267179.1:762771-763257 GCF_000697945.3 Frankliniella occidentalis
GCCTCCCCGCCCCCCAGCAGCGCCCTGGAACCAGAGTGTAAGAGGATAGGCCTGTAAACGGAACGCCCGCCCCCGGCCCCCCCGCCGGCTGCGCAACGCCAGAGTCGTGAGATCGGCCCGAGACAAAAGTTACTCACGGCGCAGCGAGGCGCACAACAATGCGGGTCCCGCGGGCCACCCGAGCCGAGCCGGCCCCGCGGCGTACCGAGGCCATCGTCGCCGTCCTGCTGAGCCCGACGCGCCGCCCCGGCCCAGGATGACGCCGCGCCAAACACCACGCCGTCGACAAATTGTTTCCACTAGATTCCATTAAGGGATAAAATCACGCCATTACAGCGTGCTGCCACGTCCACTTTTCCCCATAGCACATCCACTTCCCCCGACTTTCCCCCCATACTGCTCACCACGCTCTCTCCACCCCGGCAGACACAACACGCACACACACTCGCACATACACAGTGGAGTAGCTATTCGGCGTATGCAGAC
>NW_026267179.1:764499-765844 GCF_000697945.3 Frankliniella occidentalis
ACCCGCCCCGCCCAGGCGTAATAACACAGTCATTATTGATTAGGGCTCCTTTTATCAACCCGACAGCTGACCCCACCCCACCCCTGCTCCGCGACGCACCCTGTTTAGGCAGCCCCGCCCCGCCTCGCCCCGCATGCGAGGCGCGCACTCACATACCCCATGATGGTGATGACGAGCATGTTGTTGAGCGGCAGCAGCAGGCTGGCGGCTTCAGAATCAGGCAGCCGGAACGGACTTAAAAATTCGGATGGCTTCATTTTTCGATGCGTGATGCCGCGGCGGGTGTGGTTGGGAAAAGGAGGGAGGGAGGAGAGGGGAAATATACCTGCTGCTGCATAATGCAAACGCCGAGGGGGAGCGGGGGAGTGGGGAGAGTGATTAGCGCGCCTCGTATCAGCGACAATTAGGGAGCTCATGCGGGGGTGGCGGGCTGGGGGCGCAGCGGGCGCAGCACTCAGCGGCAACACTATGAGCAAGTAAGCGGCACTGAGTGCAGCGCGCCGCATGCATAAGCGTGGAGGAGGGAGGGGGCAGCAGCAGCAGCGGGTAGCAGCGAGGGAGTGCAGCGGGAGTAGAGTGCAGTTGCAAGTAGTGGAAGTGTGGGGAGGAGCATGTCGCAACGGTGTATAGCGAGAGAAGTGTAAAGCAGGTGCGGTAACCGAGAGGCTGAACGAGAGGCGTTGCAGCTGGCAGCAGCAGCAGCAAAGCAGCAGAGGATATAGAGGGACATTCAAACGCGACGTCAGCTCGCGACTGCAGCCCGCCTCTCTATGCTCCGGCCGGACTCTACCCGCAACTGCCCATTCCCTACGGTCACCACCAACACAGGCTGAAAGTGAGTCGGTAAAGCAAAACGGCGCACACATAAATAAACGAAAATATGATACGCCGTCAAGATAACCGCGGCCAGCGCGCACGGTCGCACCGAAGACGTATTGCTTTCTCTCCTATGGTATAGTATAAGAACGGAAATACGAAAAAAGGGGGAGAAAATAGTCGTGGAAAGTTTTAAGAATGAGTAATAAAAAACGCTATATACACGGCTCATTACCTTTTCTACCAGTATTTCCTCACGACGGCGACGTGCGCGGGAATGACCCAACCGCAGCAGTGACCCGCCTCCCCCCCTTATTCCACACTCCCCCCGATAAGAGCGCGATAAGAGAAACACCAGAAACCGTACAAACAATGCTATCAAAATCCAGTCATCTGTTCCCCATCCCCTTCCCGCGTCACTCTCACTCACAGTAATACGCGCACGCACACCTGACAAATGAGCCCCGGCCGATTCGCCCGGGACCGACCGACCCCCGCGGCAGAGCGGCGCATGAGAGATTGCGCCCCC
>NW_026267179.1:767094-768279 GCF_000697945.3 Frankliniella occidentalis
CGCCCCGCCCCCGGGCCCGTAATTAAAACCACCCCCAGCAGCCGCGTCACCAGGCTCTGCCGCCGTCCTCACGTGCCGTACGCGTCTCACTGCGAAGTAGAGACGGTCTACTCCCTGCGTCCTATACCGACCCATGTCTGACTGACACGCACGGGACAGTGACATAAATCCTTGCTCACTGACCTGCAGCCTTCGGCGCTTCAGCCAGTCTCTCACGTCTAGTCTCGTGTTCTCAAGCCTCAAACCCGGATGGTCTCGTGTCCACCGGGCTATTTTTGGGTGCCAATAATCCAATATGGGACCGTCGTGGTCACGTTGTACTAGACGTGCACCGGCGACAGTTTTCTATTCAATATATCCAATATGATTCGATCAGGAGGTCGCGATGACTCCTTGACCTCGCGAAGTGTACGCCCCCACCTCCCTCCTTTACATATTGCAACACCCCCGCCCCCGCCTACACAAAAACAACCCCCGCGCTGCCAGCGCCGCGCGCACGCACACACTCCAACACACGCACACGCGCGCCAATTTTGTATTATCGTATCAGTCGGACGGAAAGCCAACACGGCGCGGGGGCGGCGAGGATGGGGAAGGACAGGGAAATCGATGCGGCACGCTCAGCCTTTTGTACTACGGGCAGATATGGCGGGAGTGAAGCTATTGCTGCACGTGCACGAAGGTCCTTGATGGAGCGTCGTGCACAAGAGCGCAATAACTAAACTCCGCCAGTTGCCGCTCTGTGTGCTTGCCAAACTACTTACATTTTGCAAATGTTTGTATTATTATAAACAAAAAAAGATGTCTAATTGCCAAAATACAACTTCAAAAGTGGCCACACTGATATCCCAACGAATTCGTGCTACAAATGACATTTTGAAACACTGTTCGTTCATGTATAGCAATACGAAAATGATCTGGCCGCGATAAATGGTGGAAGGAACTGCTTTCATGGCGTGGAACGGCCCGGATAAGACTTGACTTTTGGCAGACCCCCGCCCCCGACTCCTCACGGCTCATGCTCAACTTTCTTGTCAATGAACGACGCGCTCGGGCTCGCCGTGACATTTGACTAAACGAGGCGGTTATTCGTCACCCCGGGCCCGGGCCGAGACCCCGCCGCGCTCAACCCCTTGCGGCCGGGCGGGGCGGGCTCGGTGCCCCTACCGCCACGCCCCACCCCCG
>NW_026267179.1:768444-769865 GCF_000697945.3 Frankliniella occidentalis
CCCCCTAACTGAATGGAATGGCTGACCGACCGGTTCCTTTCGGCTACACAGCAGACACACTGAGCGGGATGGCAACTGGCAACCCTGCGCTCTACAAACATTGAGGTGTGTGACATTAAATCACCAACCAAAAAAAAAAGTATAGTGCCGAGTAAAAAAAAAAAATCACACACTCGAACGGGCGACGAACTACTAATGTGTTACAAATGTGAAAAGTAGTGGTCACACAATTCAATAATAATTGAATGTGACACATTTCGCTTATGGAAAGGGGAAGGGAAATCCACCGCCGGATTCTCTAACCGAGGAGTTAAGCCCCTCGCAGCAGGCTGTGCCAGGCCTAATTACAGCCCGATTCATTAAAAACAAATGGCGTTTTCCCAAAATGCGATTTATTTCCGCGTCCTCGCGAGTGAATAATCTTTTCGCGCTCCCTCTCTCTTTGCCTCTTTGAAAATAATTTTCAAAAAAACAAAACAGAGAGCATAAAGAGGGAGAGGGAGACAGGGAGAAAGAAAGTCGTGTGTGTACAGAGCCTTCTTAATGAGGTACAGACGTAAACAAAAAAAGGCAAGTATTCTTTTTTTTATTTCCCTTCTAATTTCTTGGTCCACGCCCTCCAGCATCCAATTAAAATATTGAATGCGAAAAAGGAAAGCAAATGCGAGACACGAAAATTAGGCGCACGAATGAATAAGATGCCCGCTGCTATACTGTCTACAAATACACACACACACACACACACAGTGTCCATCCTCAGCCCGTCTCGGAGGAAGCTCTAGCCGCTGTAGTCGCATAAACTCGGTGAAAAGACAGCGCGAAAGAGGGGAGCGGAACGGGGTTGCTTCAGGCCGGAGGGGTGGCGGAGCGTCGAGGGGGTCACACGACGGATTACAAGCGAGACAAAAACCAGCGGCACGTCGCCATGAAGCCGAGCCGAGCCGAGCACACCGGGAGCGCCGATGCATTCTGATTGCGGTTCAAACAACAAAACAATATAACACAACGGATCGGATTCGGATTGCGGCGTGGCCCGGCGTGGCGGTATTACTGCGAGTGAGAGTAACAGCATACACGCACGCACAGCCCCGCTGTACTGACTGCTGTGAGCACGGGCAGAATTATTTTGTTATGCAGAATGCACACTTTGAATATCACTGTGAAAAAAAAAATCAAACGGAAGAAATAAAACTTGTACGAAAACGCGACGCGACAGCACTGCAAAAAATAATGACAGGAAAACTACAGATCGTCCTGCTAATTATTTTCCAGGAACTTCTGTTATTCGAATAACAGCATCGATGTAGTTTTAATGGTTAAAATTTGGTACAGGGAGCAATGTACAGGACCACTGTAAGGCAAAAGCGCGGACAAAACTGTCTACAGTAGAGCCGTATTCGTACACTGTACCGTGTAAATCC
>NW_026267179.1:770830-772237 GCF_000697945.3 Frankliniella occidentalis
CCCCCTCCTGATCCTCCCGTTTCCGCCAAATGCCGGAGGAGCAGGAGCAGTGCGCGGCGGGCGTGGTGCGGTCGGCGTGCAGAGGCGCGGGGGAGGACGCCAGCCACGCCAGCCCCGTCCCCGCGACAGGGAATTGAATTTTCTCTCAGATAATCCCAGCGCGAGCCGATCAGCTGACCTGCGAATGGCGCCCTCAGTTCTCTCACGAACACGAACACACACACACATCTCTCTCTCTCTCTCTCTCTCTCTCTCTCTCTCTCTCTCTCTTTCCGCCCCCGAACCACATATACTCATTACGTTGCTGAATTATCCTCGGGTGGGGCGCCTATCCCGCCGGCCTACAGAACGGCCAGGTGTGGTGGTGGGTGGAGGTGGTGGTGGGGGGAAAACAAGCCTAAAAAGAAACCTGGCTCGCTGCGGGGGGCAGGGGGTGGGTGGAGACCACCACGAGGGACCACACCCACGCGCAGCAACTCGCCAATTAATATCTGACACACATACACACACACAGACACAGACACAGACACAGACACACACACACACACACACACACACACACACACACGGGCACACGAAACCCACACGAACGCGCACGCGCCTCAGCACCGAGGAGGGGAGGGGAGGGGGGGGGGGTGTGAGACGCACATTCACACCGACATAAAGTATAGTGGAGAGGAAGAAAACGCACGCGCGCGCGAGCGCATCAGAAAGTTATATCATACATCAGGAGGGGAAGGGGGAAGCAACATGTCAGCGTTTGCAGCGTCGCGATGTGAAAGGGAGGGTGGGAAGGAGAGGAGGGGGGGCGCTCGCGGACAAAGTCATCCTCTTACGTATCAGCGGGCGAGAAGGGGAAGGGGGGGGGTAGTGTCCCTCACTTTCTCTGCCCATCTCACTCACTCTCTTTGGTCATTTTTATATTGCAAGGGTGGATATCTCTCACTGTCTCTGTATGGCACCGCGCGCGTGGACAGACAGACGGACAGACAGACAGGCAGAGAGACAAGGCCAGACCAAACATAGACATGACTGACAGTCCGCCGCCCACATCCCGGCGCCAACGCGCAAACACTAGATAACCGACCCCGCTTCATTCTCACTCGCAGGTGAGTCGTGCGATGCAACCCTGCCCTGTACTGCCCTGCGGTGGCGTGTCGTATGGGCTCGATATACCCGGCCGCGCCGAGCACCGCCGTGCAGCCTTTGCGGCCGCTGCCGGCCCACCACCGCCACTATATGAAAACGCTATTTCGTTGGATGCAACCCCGTCAGCTTTGCCCTGCTTTGCGCCGCGCACGCTAGGAGGGCAGTCGAGGCGGTGCGAGGCGGGCTGCAAGCCCCCAGGGTGCGCGCCCATGACTCACCCCGCCCTGCCCCGCCCACCACCTCAAAGGCCGCCGCCAC
>NW_026267179.1:772339-774559 GCF_000697945.3 Frankliniella occidentalis
CCCGCCCCTTTGGAAGGGCCACCCCCGCAGTCCCGGGGCCACAAATCAGTCCAGCGAAGGGCGCCGCAAAACGCGCCAGGCAGCCAAGCGGCCGCACGTGCCCCGTGGCCCTGTGGCCTGTGTGGCCTGACTGTGGCCCACCGCCCGGCGGCAATAAGAAATCTCTCACTGCTGCAACTTATATTATATTTCCCCGTCCCCGTCGCGCCTGCGCACCCCCACGCGTCTCTGTCAGCCCACTGCTCCGGGTATGCTTCACGCAGTGTCAGTCAACACACTTGCAGAAGGAAAGGTGGGAAAGATGTTAACAAAAGAGAAGTGCCTCTGCAAACACATTTTGAAAAGCACTAAAAATGAATGGGATTTATGAAAATGTTTTAAGGACATTTAACATTTAACGCGTAGGAAGTCATCAGTCACACGTTTCTATACTTCGAGTGTGGCGGCTCAGACAAAAACATGACTGGAACCCGGAATCACAAAAACAGAGTCCCCAAATCAGGGGTGTATTTCACCTACCCTGTAATTTCAGCAACCAGCTGCAAGAGTGGGGGAGGGAAGAAAAGAGAGAGAGAGAGAGAGAGAGAGAGAGAGAGAGAGAGAGAGAGAGAGAGAGAGAGAGAGAGAATGGCCGTCACCCTTTTGTCCACCGTGCACCACACCGTCGGGATGCAGAGATTATTCCGGGGGTAACACGATAGCAGCAGCAGACTGACTGTGGAGCGGACTGTGTTTTGGGGAGTGAGAGGCCAGGGGGGAGGAGAGCGGGGAGGCCATAGACCGGCCGCGGGAGGGGGAGGGGCCGTGCAGGGTGGGGATCAGACGCGGGGGGCGCGGCGCGGCAGGGGATGGCGAATTCAACTCACACAGTGCTTTGGAAACTGACCCGACCGCAGGGTTGTTGTTCGCCTCTGCTCCACACGCCGACACCCTCCTGCTCTCCGACGGACACGCCGCCGTGCCACGCCGGGCTCGGCCAGGGCACGCCGGGGCAGGACACGCCACTTAGCACATCGGGATTGCAACAACGCGACAAACTGCACGACCAAACGAGAAGAGCGACACGCCAAACTAGACGACGGGTTCCTGGACGAGCCTCCCCCTCCACCCACACCACACGGGGGCTTATCGAGTAGCGAGCAGTTAAACATCACGTCTCGCCCCCGCCTTTGCTCCCATACCATACTGCTGCAACAACGCAATAACAGTAAAAATTGAAGGCGGTGCACACCAGCACGGCGGCAGCAGCAGCAGCGCCACTACACCGGCCGGCCGCGCCGCTCGGACAAAAACCGAAAGGTCAAACGGCGCGGGGACACGCGACCCGCGAATAACGGTGTGCACTGGAAAAGTTGACCACTTCGATTATTCCAATCGATTCACAAATAAACCATGCTATTGGCTTTAAAAGATTGCGTTTAAAAGTGTTCGAATCGAAGTGTTCAAGATATTAAGTGTTTAAAGAATAACGACAATTTACCATTTTTGCCAAGAATATCAGTTTTTACTTTACTACACTACTGTGATTTGCGCAGTACTACCGGGGTTTCATGCGAAGAGGTGCAACCCAACTCGTCCTGCTCCATGCGGTCGTTGACGGCGCCGAGGAGGCCGACCGGATGGGGGCGCCGGAGCCAGCGGGCTCGCCAACGGGCCGGAGCCGGAGCCAGGGGCAGAGCGGTAAAAAACGCAAACAGCAGGCAGAGCCGAGCTGTGACATACTGCTAGAGAGAGAGGGGGGTGACCAGCCCAGCCCAGCGGGAGGGAGGGAGAGGGTGAAGGAAAGGCGTAGGGAGGGACGAACAAGCCGGCCACCGCGCCGCAGCAGGAAACGTCCCTGCGGCACAACGCCGCCCCGCCCGCCACGCCACGCCCCGCCACGCCAGCGTCGCTCCAAATGAAATGCTCAATGGCGTGCAGCGCGTGAATACTGTAATTTGTCGCCCCCCGACTTCACCGCGAGACTAAAAGGAGCAAAGCTTCCGCCGCCGCCGCGGCACCAACCGTCCTGCTGCGCGCCGCGCTGCGCCCCGCCTTGGTCCCAGAGGGCGTGCCCGCACGGCCACGACCCGCACCCTTTACTCTCTCTCTCTCTCTCTCTCTCTCTCTCTCTCTCTCTCTCTCTCTCTCTCCCTCCCTCCCCGACACCCTCCTGCCAGCCAAGCCCGGCCCGCCCCTGCCTAGGCTCCTGCGGTGTGATTGGTGATTGGCGAGGACCGA
>NW_026267179.1:777404-778709 GCF_000697945.3 Frankliniella occidentalis
AAATTGAAGATGAAAAAAAGAAATTGGGTGGATGAATTTAATATGCTTTTTCCGCAAGGGATGCGACAGCGGCGTTACCCTCATTCATCACCCCAGCAGCCAACCACCCCCTCCCCAGAAGGCGGCCGCGGCAGCACCGCGACGGGGTTGGCGTCTCACACATTAGAAATGAATTTTCACCGCTTCTGATTCACGGCTCAGCGCTTAATGACGTGTAAAATTTTAATAAGGCTTCAATTCATTCCTCATCCCCTCTGTTGTTTTGTTTTTTTTACATTTTACTTTACTATCCTCCCCTCCTCTGCTCATCCTCCTCGTCGTCGACCTCTGTCCCCCCCCCCTCCCTCCCTCCTCCTTGCAGCCATCTTCCACCTCAGTGCGCCGTCGGCCGTATGCCAGCCAAGGCCGCCGCCGTCGTGCGAGCTCTCATCGTGATGAGCTCTACGAGGCCTCGGCGAGTCCATGCTAGGCCAAGCCTCGGCGAGGCGAAGTTGCACTTTGACCAATAAGTCTGGTGCGTCGTAGACTCTGAAGCAACCAGGACTCTGAAGCACCCAGGACTCTGGAGCACCCAGGACTCTGGAGCAACCATGACTCTGGAGCACCCAGGACTCTGGAGCACCCAGGCGTCTAGAGCACCTAGGACTCTAGAGCACCCAGGACTCCAGAGCACCCCAGACACGCCCAGGATTCTGGAGCTTCCTCCTGGAGCCTGGCGGGTCCTCCTGGACTTGCCTCCGTTACTCACGCGCCCCATTACCTCCCGCCGCGCGTGGCCCGCGCACCGCGCCGCCGAACTCATTTGCATATTACTCCTCAATTTCTTGTTTCCCCGACGCAATAGCAGCGCTCCCCTAACGACGCGGCGTGGCGTGGCGTAGCGGGGCTGGTGGGGTGGCGGGCGGGCCTGGGCGGGGGCACTCCCGCTGCGAGTCAGACACGGAATGGTTTAACAGAAGAATGGCCAAGTGAAGAATAAATAAATCCCGAGCGAGTCCCGGAGCGACAGAGACAGAGGGAGCCACTCCTCCCGGCGACCTCCGGGATAATGAGACGTCACCGGGACGCTCGCGGGTGCCGAGACACTCCGGGGAGGACCCTGCAGCAGCACGTCGACGTCACACCGTGCCCGCGACATGTCGCCGTGTTAGACGCCAGGTCTCTGGAGAGGGCAACGTCACCCGTGAAGTGACGTCATTATCATGTCCTGGAGGACGGCGCCGTAGTCGTCGTGGTCGTCGGGGACTTGCGGATAGGGGGAGCAACGACGTCGTGAAGACGTCCGGAGGGGTATGCCCGACCCCG
>NW_026267179.1:778759-780229 GCF_000697945.3 Frankliniella occidentalis
CCCCCCGGCCCGGCCCCGGCCCCGAGGAGGCCGTCAGGAGGGCCGACGGCCTCGTGAAGGCCGGAAAGGGTTCAGCCCGGCGTCGCTGCGCTGGACCAGGAAGGGTTGGAGCGTCGCCGGGTAGGAGGAGGCTGTACCCTCTTACGTCGGCCATTCGTTGTCTCAGAAATAAACGGCGCCCAACTGGGGAAACATTCTCTTAAACCCTTTCTAGTCACTGCAGAACAGAATTCCTAGTGTACGAATGAGATTAACACAAGTGCGCGGCATTCCACACACATGGGGTTTCTACAGTACGACGTCAAGTACAGCGTTGATTCATTAACACCTTCATGCAGCTGGACAGCACAGTGCGCGGGGGGAGGTTGGGCAAGCCCGCCGTGACGAGGAAGGGGAAGAAGAGGGGGGTTCGCGAAGAGGGGCGCGCGGAGCAACTTGTGAAGAATCACTCCCAACTTTATGTGGCAAACGTCAAGGTTACGCCCCAAACTTACTCGCCCCCCGCGCGCGCGCGCCGACGTACAGCCGCGGGCAGGGAAACAAAAATACAAGTTGGAGAGAAGCACATGGGGGCGCGGCGGCGGCGCAAAAGGAGATCAGGAGGGGCGTAACAACAAGGGGGCCGCGCTACAGAGTGCCACACGCCACACTGTGATAACAGTGCACGAGATAAAAGAATGTTTAGGTACTTTATGGACTTGGCTTGAACAACTGGCTGGCTTTGTTGTCAAAGTCATTGTTTTGTAATTTTAGAGTATAATGTTGAATGAAAAAATTCTGAGGAAAATATGCGTTGCAACACATCACATGTGTGAAAAAAAGTTGCACAGCAAACTAGGTAAAATTGTGAAAATAAAATTGACACTGTAGCTCACCTTTCGTTTCGCTTGAAAGATATTTCCATCTCTGTCGAATTCTTGTCATCTGACACTCTCTCTCTCTCTCTCTCTCTCTCTCCCACACCGTAGTATATAACATCAGAGATACAAAGTCCTCAAACAAGGACGAGCGAACAGGGAAGACATATCCCCATTTTGTACCCCCTAGGCGAAGCGGCCACTAAAGTAGCCCTTGGGCGGCGGCGGGGCCTCTGTGTCGCAGGCCGAATGAGGCCCAGCCTGGCCAGGACGCGCGAGTAGAGCGTTCACGACAGCGCACGTACGAGGCACGTACCCACCTGCAACACAAGAACGTAAACACGAGGGTTAAAGAAATTCCAAACTAGGTTTCCTCCGGCCCTCCAAGTTCCACCAACACGTATACTACGGGTCCGGGGCTTACGACCCCGCGTTGTGGCCCCTGGTGGCGGGGCGCGGCGGGGCGGGGCGGGGCGTGGTGGGGCGTTGCGCAGGGGTAGTAAGAACGGCGTCGGGGGCAGGGAGGGGAAATTCTTCCGCAGATGGTCGAAACTGCTTGCAGCAGGCGGGACCCGCTAGGGGTGGGGCCACCTCGCGGGGCGCGGCAGGGGCA
>NW_026267179.1:784739-785522 GCF_000697945.3 Frankliniella occidentalis
ACCCCCCTTCTCCCCCTCCATGACCATCTCACTCATCCACGTAGGCATCGACACGCGTGCGCATACCAATTCCTAGTGTCACTCCGAAAATAAAACGAAGGGGGAGCGGGAAAGTGAAGGGGGGAATGCGGCAAGAAGGGGAGGGGAAGGGGAAGAAAACACCCTATCAACACGGCTGACAGCTTTAGTACGTACACAGCAGACGGTGGGGGGAGGAGGGGGGCAAGAAGGGGTCGGCGGAGAGGAGCAGTAGGGGGTGTTCTTCGGAAAGAGGCCAACAAGATGAGGCGGTCAGAGCGTGAGGAGTGTGGGGATAAGACTTGAGGCGGAGATGGGGGGGGGGGGGGGGGCGAGATGGGAAAAGAAGGGGGTAACACCCGCGCGGCCCCGGCCCGACCCGGCGGTGCACAGCCAGCCAAAGCAAAGAGCGAGCGCAAGATATGGGGGTGGTGTGAAGGGGGAAGGAGGTCACAAGAAGAAGGGAACCAAGATGGGGGACTAGGGGAGGGGAGAGGGGGCGTCGTGGCGGCAGCGGCAGGGCTGGGAAACAAGACGGGGGCCAAAAGCAAAAGTTGCCTCTGTGTACCGAAACAAGTCCCTCATTAAGGTCCCGGATGGTCCCGGCGACACAAGGGAGAGGGAAAAGGGGAGGGGGGAGGGGTCGCGCCCCCGCACCCCACCAACACAGTGATAATGATCACACATACAGCGCCTCTCGTTAGGCAAAAGTAACGCGGGCGGCAGAAATAAACCGTGATTACGATACACACCCCTCCCCCCCCC
>NW_026267179.1:788779-795033 GCF_000697945.3 Frankliniella occidentalis
CACCCTCCTCTCTCTCTATTCCGCCTTCACGGCGGGAGAGAGGCCCCCCATTTCCCCCCTCTCCCCTCGGGTCCGTCGTAAATCTCATCTCATCATACAACCATTAGGTTCAAGAGTCAGGGAAGGAGGACGACATAAATCTGGAAGACAAGACTCGGTGCCGAGCTGCGCTGTGCCGAGCCTGCTTAGGCCGAGTATAGGCGCCGAACCCCGCGATCCTGCGCACCTAGGTGGTAGGTGAATCAGTTAGCAATCAGGCAGAACTTCTTTAAATATCCATCCGAGCTTACTTTAAAATCGTAACAGAATACTGGGCAGTACTTCGTATCCTACAAAACTCGATAAAGAATAACCGAACCTGTTCTGCCTACGGGCTTTTCAGTACCATGAACCGTTTGTCGCGTTTGATTCTCAACCAATTAACAGTGATGGGTGTAAATATGTCTCCTCCGAGGAGGACTTTCCAAAAACGACACAACATGCGGCCCACGGCAGTCAGTTAGTACATACTTTACGTCGGAACAAGCAATCAACATGAAACGGAAACTCTTTGTATAGTAGTACCAATTTCCTCCGACGTGAGACAATAACAAACGGCGCTAACGACGCGGCCCAGGAAAAATGTTTGGCTCTCCATCCTCCGCTCCCGCTGACCCTCCCGACATCAGAAGACAACACGGCGCGGGGGCATCCGGCGCTGCTGCTGGGCTGATGGGCCTTTAGGCTGGGCGTTGGGCGTGCGACAAGTCGAAGGGGCTGCCTACCTGCCGGGCGGCACGGCCCCGCCCTTGAGCACCGGGCTGCAGCCGGGCTGGGCGAGCGAGCACGCCGACACTGGTTGCCTCGTTAGCCGCAGCATCGTCACCCCGTTAGGCCCTCGCGCCTGTTCAGCGTCACGGCGCGGCGTGGCGTGGCGAGGCGCTGCTGCGGGCCCAACAGCACTCGCGTCAATAAATAGCGGCGCGCCCGCACGGACGGACGGACGAGCAGGCTCTCACACCTCCGCCCCGCGCCACACCCCCACCACACACCCCGGGCAATGATCGGGCCATGAATAAATGCAGTCCGACCGACTCATGGGCGGGGCGGGGCCCGTGGCGGCGCGGGCGGACAACAGTAAATCCAAGCACCGCTCATAAAGCAGCGAAACGTGCGTAAACATCATCGTCGACCACCACATGCCGACGGCGCCCCGGCGGCGCCCCGGCGGCGCCCCGACGCGCCGCACACAACTAACGACCTCCTCCCCCTCCTCGTCCTCATCGCCGACGTCGTCCTGCTCATCTTCTCCTTCTTCTTCCTCCTCGTGCTCGACGACGACGACGGGGCATCGCTGCAACCGGGAGGGCGGGGCGGGGGGCGGCGCTCACACACACACACGCATACACACGTACATTACACGCACGCGCGTGTTTCCACAAACACGCACACACACACACACATAGCGCGCGCCAAACGACTCGCCATTAACATGACAACGGAGGCGATGGACAGGGCCAGGCTCCGCCAGGCTCCGCCAGGCTCGGGGGCGTTGGGGCGACACGCGTTAACGGCGCGGAGGGGCCGGAATGAGCGGTCGCCCGGGGGAGGGAGAGAGGGAGAGGGGCGTCATGCCATCATCGACTACTTCCCCCCCTCTCTGGCTGGGGGAGGAGGATGAGGAGGAGGCGGGGCAGTTTGAGGGAAACAGCACCGGACCGGAGCAGCAGCAGTACTACTTGAAGTGTGTAAGGGTCGCCGTGTATTCAGACGCGGCGGCGACCCTCCCAGCAGCGCGAGCTGCCCCTAGAAGTGCGCGGGGGGAGAGTATGGATGGATGCGAGGAGCTCCTAGCTGCTGCGGGGTCGTCCGCCCGGGTTTCCCGGGTGGCTCCGCTGATGACGTCCTTGCAGGCGCGGCGGTGCAGCGCCCGGGTCGGGGCAGGGGCGGGCAGGGGGCGGGACAGCGGCGACAGCAGCAGCGTCGTCCCGGCGTGTAATACCCGGGCGTCAAGTGTGAGTAAAAGAAGTTGCTGACTGACGGACGGCCCGGCGGCCACCCGGGTGGGCCGCAGCTCGGCCAGCTCCGCCCCGCGGACAAGCAGGGCAGCGGCGACTACCGACCGCCGCGCCACGCCACGCCGGCCAACAAGCGTGTAACTCCCCATTTCCGGCGCGTTAATGAAAAAGCGCGGGGGCGGCGGGGGGAGAAAAGGAGCGGACGATGAAAATACAGTCGTGAGAGGAGATGCCAGATGAAAAGAGGGAGCGAGAGAGAGGAGAGAGGGGCAGAGCTGGCCCCCGGGCCAGAAATGAAGTTGGAAAGAGACAAAATAATACGAGCTAGGCGCCGCGAGACGACGACGACGACGAGGAGGGCGAATGCCCGGGGTCAGGCTGTCGGGCAGAGCGGGCAAAGGGGCCAGGTCGGGGCCCTTTAGGGATTCTGTAAATAATACATCTGTCGCAAAAATAAAGGCATTTGGGCAACGGTGGAAACGGGGGGAATTCCCTCTTCATCCTCCTACACTACTCATCCGCCTTTTCGTCGAGGTCGCCGCGCCGCGCCGCCAGCTGAGTCACAAGCAGGCAGGGAGTCACTTGGGCCCTGCCCGCCACAGCTGCTCCTGGCGCTCTGACGGCTGGCGGGGCGTGGCGGGGCGGGGCGGAGAGACAATGCCCGCCGCGGGAGGCCCGCCCGCTCACGCAGACGCACACTCTGGGGCCGCTGCTGCGGTGAGCGGCCAGGGCGACACCACCACCACCTGCTCGGTGTCCATCACCTCTACTGTCCCCCTAAATCTGTTTGTGCTTCGGCGCGGCACAAACGCCGCAACAAACGACTCGACCGCGGCGCGAAGCGTACCAGCAAGCACAGCAGCAGCGCACACATTGTGAAGTGCATTGTGCAGGCCGTACGGGCCGTGCAGAACAGAACATGCAGGCCGTGCAGGGTATGCAGACTGTGCAGGTCAAGCAGGCTGTGGTGCAGGCCAGAGCTCTGCAAAATCGCATTTTCGACCGACCGAGCCGACCGGGCCGCGGTCGGTACCGACCGGCTGCATGGTGAGAGGTGAGGAGGGGAGACATCCAGGGAGCTCTGGTGCAGGCTGTACAGGTCGTGCAGGCTGCACAAGTCCTGCAGGTCATGCAGGTTGGGCAGGCCGTGTAGGTAATGCAGGTCATGCAGGTTGGGCAGGCCGTTAAGGCCGTGCAGTTCATGCAGGTCATGCAGACCGGGTGCCCACCAATGCCAGAAATTCGTTTAGCCTGGGGTGTTTGCGGTTTGCGAGCCGCTCATACGGAGGGAGGATCGCGCGGCAAGCGCCATAGCACTAGAGCCTCGGACAGAGCGCAAGGAGGGCAGGGCGATGCAGCCCGGCCCGACGAGCACCCCCGGGGCGAAGCACCCCCGCACCCCGGGCCGCTTGTAATCTCGCAGCGGAAGCGGAACCACCGTTAAAATATTCGCGGCCGACGCGGCGCGCTCGTTCCTCTCCCTGCGTCCAAACGCGTCCCGCGCCAAGAGGGATGGGCGGGCGAGGGAAGAGGGTCAGTTTCACTTGGAGTTTTCACCCCCTCTCGCGCGCTCGCAAAAGGCAAACCGTACCCTGGAGCGCCCCTCCACACCCCGCCCCGCCCCGACACCCTCCGCCCCAGACAGGAGCCCCGGGGCCAGACGTCATGCTAAACACCCCCAACCCTCCACTTCTACTCCACCGCCCTCCAATTCTTTGGCTTGGCGCCCGCTTGTCTATCGGCGCGCCCGCTACCCCACCCTACCCCCTCCGCCCTCTGCCCCACCCCCTCTACCCCCTCCCACCCAGCACTCTCATTCAGGCGAGGCGAGCCGAGCCAGTCTTGGGGGCCGCGCCCGTCTAACTCGTACGTCATGTTCCTCTCCCAATCTCTCCGTATCCACCGTGACAACCTTCCTCCCACTCTCTCCCCCCCCTTTCTCTCCCTGTCTCTCTCACACATAGACACACATGCACACTCCTCTTCCCTCCCCGGTTAAGTATGCATGTCTCTCCATGCTGCCACCTCATTTTATTTTCTCACTTGTTTCCCTCTTTCCCTATCCTAAAATGCCCAGCAGGCCGTCTGTAGTCGCTTCGGCTTAACATGGGGGCGTGTGCTCCTCCCCAGTATTTCATTATTTATTGCGACACGCTTTATCGCTGCAGACTATATATATCGGTCCAGGGCACGCGCTGCTAGCGGAGCTAGCGCTGGCGGCACCGCGCCTGCCTGAGCGCCGCCTGAGCGCCAGGGCCGGAATGGATGGCTGGCAGGGGCGGGCGGGTTGAGCCGGGGTGGGAACCGGCGGCGAAGCACATGCACAAGGCCAAGGGGGCCAGGGCCAAGGCTATGGGAGCCGCTCCATCCAGGCTACAGCACAGCATGGGGCACACACACAACAACAATGAATTACCCCCCGCGGATTACTCTCATTACCCCTGGAATACCCTGGATCAACCCGGATCCCAGATCATTCGGGATCATTACCTCGTGATAACCCCCGAAGTACTCCCGAATCACTCGCAGGTCACCCCCAGATCACGCGCGAATCACCCGCGAATTACCCGCACATGTGACACAGGTCGTGTCTGGCGGATTCTCCCTCGGTCTCGGTACTAAACTAGCGGCTCTCGAGCAGAGGGCATCTCGAGTCACTACGCCGCGCGAGTCCTCATCTCATCTCCGGGAGCGGCCGAGTGACAGAGGGGCATGGCGGAGTAATCTGACAGCGGCTAAAGGCCAAGCAGCAGGATAGCGGCTCGACGGCCAGCGCGGCGCTCCCCTAGAGGCGCAGGGGCGGGTGGCCATTCATATCTCTCTCTCACTCTCTCGATTTCTCTTCCACACACTTTTTTCCACCCTTTCTTCTCTCTCTCTCTCTCTCTCTCTAGACACTGACACACACGTCCACACTCAAAATCTTCCCCACCGCGGCACGCGCACGCAGAAGTTTCTGCCCCCTCCCCCTTTTCCCTCCCCAATCCCTTTTACCCCGACCCTCTACATTACCATCTTCAACCCGTTCCGCTGCTCGTTCCCTAAAAAACGCCCCCAAAAGAGGCCCAATCAATCATGGCTGCGCGTCTGTCCGTTTGTCAGTCGGCCTGTTTCTGCATCTCAATCTTCCGCCTCTATACCTCTCCCCCTCCTCTTCCTTCTGCGCCTCCACCTCCTCCCACCCTTAACACACAGGGGAAAAAAACCTTACGGGATGACTTAATTTTTATTTTATGGGATATGCTTAAGATTTTATAGCGCCTGAAGAGAGCACTTAAAATTTATGAGGCTTTTATTGGAAGACACCGAGACACTCTCTAGTGCCTATGCGTCTACTTTAATACAGCCTGACCGGCACAAATTTACGCACCCTTAACAAGAGACTAAATCTTTACAGGGTGACTGAAAAACAACTGAACCACGTTTGTGTTTGGAGTTTTACTGCGTTGCAGGCGTTTCTTCTTTCCGTGCGACCGTGCAAATCGTTTTAGGCCCTGCGGCGTTGCAGCCTAATAGGCTGAGCCTATGACCCCGAACGAGTAGGCAACCCACCCACATTAATGTGTGACAGTACAGTCTAGCCACGGAAGTGGCAGGCGTTCTACGGTTACACGGCTACATCTTCGATTCTTTTCATACTTTGAATTGAATGATGAGTAATAGTGAATACTTAAAGCGGCGGGGGGGGGGGGGCGTACTGATGGAGTGAGGTGGGAAGCAATCCGTCGTGAACTGGAGCGGTCAGGCCCACGGGCCGGGCGGGCCGGGCGGGCCGGGCAGGCCGGGCAGGTGGAGGGGCGCGGGCTAGCGCGGGTCAGCTCACCTGCCGCACGGGTGACTTGGGGGGGGACAGCTCGTTCATTACTATGCAGTGGGTCCTCCAGGTCTCGCTCGGCAGGTGAGACGAGCAGGTGGGTCCAGGAGGGCTCCAGGACTCCAGGTCCAGGAGGAGAGACCAGCGCAGGCGAAACCCGCAGGTCCGGCTGACCTGCTACGGGCCGCGGCCGCAGGCTCGCCCAACCGCCATCAGCCCCTCCTCCTCCCCTACCTCTGGGGGGCCACGCACGCCCCCGCCCCCGCCCCCTTCCCTCTCCCTCTCGGGGGCCAAACTCCCGGTCGTGTTCCTCTTCAGAAATCTGAATATTCAGTCGCAAGTTGCCAGCCAGCTCCCGATGGGATGGAGAGGCCCCGCTAGCTTTGGTCGCCTTTCCCTTTCCTTCTTCTGGACTTAGAAGGAGTTGGTGAGGCGGGGGGCGG
>NW_026267179.1:795098-800694 GCF_000697945.3 Frankliniella occidentalis
CGGGGCGACAAGGCAGACTGCCCCCCGCCCCACCCTGTCCTCTTCTCTTCCTAGCTCTCTCACTCCCTCAAATTCAGCCATTGTTCCTTTCATCCTCGAACGATCAAGGGCGTTTATGATGTGCAAATTAGACTTCCTCATCGAGATCCCCGCGGGAGAACAAAACAGCAGCGGCGGGGCGGGGCGGGACGGGGTGGCCCCGACCAGTCATATTGCGCGCCAAATTACAGCGGGGCAGGCCAGCGCGGAACCCCCACCGGCTTGAAAGCCCAGAAAGTCACAAAGAGGAAAAGGGAGAGAGAAATTTTGGAAACAGAGGGGGTCGGCGGCACACAGAGAGGGGGGAGGGGGCAAGACATCAAGTGCGAGCGAGACGAGAGAGTGGACAGGGTACATGGCGGTAGGTAGGTTGCAATATTAACACGTACATCTCGGGGGTGGCGTCCTACCGCCCGGCCCAGCCTGGCCCGGCGGCGAGAGGCAATATTCCGAGCGTTGTCCTGCTGCTTTGAGTCACAGCGGGCGGCTTTAACGAGGGGGAGAGAAGAGGGAAGGCCAGGGGAAAAGGGAAAGGGGGAGGGTGGGATGGGAAGGGGGCGCACTGATGTGGCCAGCCGGGCCCGGCAGCGCGAGCGTGCAGGGTGAGGTTCCCCATCCATCAGCTCAACCCCATCCCACGACTCCATCCCGCTCCCGCGCTCCCAAATTCCCGCGCGCAGCAAGCACGACTTTCTTATTTCGAGTGGAATCGCCCCCCGATCCAGTCCGCGGAAAGGGGGGATCGCTGCTGCACCGGCGAACCGAGGCCGAGCCTTGATGGACGCGATCCTGCACCGAACCGGCCGCCGCCGCCTCCGTCCTGGTCGATCCACAATAAAAGCCGAGAATAAACGAGGCTAGACTAAAGCCCTCTCCACTGCACTACTATACACTCAAGACGGCATAAAATCGGGCGGCAAAGGACATGGCAGCGGCGGCCTGGGCCGTGCGGGGGGTCCTCGTGAGTGGCCCGGGGGGGGGGGGGGGGGGGGGGGGGGGGGGGGGGGGGGGGGGGGGGGGGGGGGGGGGGGGGGGGGAGACCAGAAGCGCAGCGAAGCTTAGCGCGGCGCGCGGCCGGGAAAAGGGGGGAAGCTCCGCGGGAAGGGCGTCGACCTGGTCGCCGACGACGACACTGCAATAGAGGGAGAGGGAGAGCGCTGCGCTGCGGAGGAGCACCGCGAGGTCCTCGAAAGAGCGCGCAAGCGCAAGCGCGCGGCCACCGCCAAAGCAGTTACGTTACGCCCTTCTTTACGACGGGTTCATGGAGGGGAGGGCAGCATGACGACAACGCTCGGCGCCCCGCCCCGCCCCGCCCCGCCCCGCCCCGCCACACCAGGACGGGACGGGGAGGACCAATCAGCTCGTGAGATACAAGTCAAGTCGATTGATTATTCATCGCCGGGGCGAGAATATTAAAGTGGCCGCCGCCGTCGCGAGGAAGAAGAAGGAGGAGAAGGAGAAGGTGAGGAAGGAGAAGAAGGAGCACGAGAAGAAGTTCCCGCAGGAAAAAATGGGAATAAAAAGGGCGAGTGAAGAGGATGAGGTGGGGGGCCATTTATAAATCGAGACAGGATGACTTACCAGCGGCCGCGCCGCGCCCCGCAACGCCACGCCGCGCCACGCCACGCCACGCCACGCCACGCCACGCCGTCCCCCCGAGAGCGCCGCGCGTTAATGGCCGATGCATCCACATACCTGAAACACGCGCGTAAAGAAAAAGAAAAATTAAAACAAGCGATTACACCAGCAGGCCATCAGTCAGAGCAGGGCGGGGCGGGGCGGGGCCGGGCTTATTAACGTGTTGGTCGCGCCTCGCCCCGCCTCGCCACCGCGCCGTCGGGACCTTAAATGAGCCGCAGATGTGACCCCGCGGGCGCGGGCGAGGCACGCACGGGACGTCGTGGCGCAAACAATGAAAAATTGAGAGATCCGATACTAATTGGGTCCGACCCCGCCCCGCCGCACCCCGGCGCGGTCCATTTGGAGCAGACCGGCCGGGGGGCGGGGCGGCAGCCGGCGGCAGCAGCAGGCAGCGGCAGCGGCAGTACTGTACAGCCGACGGCAGGGTATCTGCTGCTGCTGCCGCTGCTGCTGCTGCTGCTGCTGCTGCTGCTGCTGCTGCTGCTGCTGCTGCTGCTGCTGCTGCTGCTGCTGCTGCTGCTGCGCAGCTCCGGGTGCGGTCAAGTAATAGTAAGGGGGGTGGAGTGGGGCAGAGAGGGGCGCGTCTTGCGGGCACTTCCGGTGGCTGCCATCCGGTGCGCAGCTCTAGCGGGCGCCGCCCTCTCTCTCTACCCCCGGCTCCTCCACCATGGCTCCACTCACCCCCAATCATCACAAACCTCTCCCCGCGACCGCCGCCGCCCCCCACACACCGTGGCCGGCCCGGGAGGGGGAGGGGGAGGGGGCTCCCGCAGCAGAGCGCGGCCACCCCCGCGAGCAGCGAGGTGCGGCCGTCCGCGGGACCCTCGCGGCCAGCCGACTGATTCAGAAGAGCGCTCTCCTCGCTCCGTCTCTCTCGCACCTATACGGCGCGCCCCTTGAGTGGGAGAGAGACGGAGCGAGGAGAGCGCTCTTCTGAATCAGGCGGCAGGCCTGGCCCACCGGCACGCTGTGCCCAACGGGTCTGCCGCTCACGCGCTTCTCCAGGCGGACCCGGATGTGGACTCGGCTGGGCCGACCTCCGCCAGTGAGTGAGCGAGAGCGAGATATAGAAACGAGTTCATCCGGAGCGACAGCCGGATAAAGATGTGCATGGAATATGAGATTGATTTCTTATTCGCCTCGTCCGTATCGCAGCAGTAGAATCCATCGCGCGCGCTCCTCGCTCTTGTCCACCGAGTACCCCCTCTCCCACGGGTGGGCTGCTCTTCAAAAGGCATTCCCAATAATCTCCGCCCCCCCCCCCCCTACTCGCCACCCGCCGCCAGCACCAAGCCTTTATCAATCGCTCACACCCTTCCTTTCTCGCGCCCGCCCGGCCGCCGGGGGGGAAGTACTCGCCGGCGCTCTCCAGGTCTGCCTGACTGAAGGAGCTGCCAAAACCGGCGAAACTCGCGCCAGCGGGTCGGGACGTCGGGACTCGAGACACACGGCGACGGGCGGGCAGCTCCGGTTTGAGCCCGAAAAGGGAAATGGCAGGTCGGTAGTATTGTGACCCCTGACCCCTTTTTTGGCTTCGAAGGTATGAGAAATCTTCCGCGCGACCTGCGACCTGTCGGCGCGGCCGTGCCGCCCTCCTCCACTGCGACGCGACGGCGGGCGGCAGGCTGTCTGGCCCGGCAGTCGGCTGAGCGGCGCGGAGCAGGCGTGGGAGCCAAACGTGTGCACACACCACATGGCGTTATCGGCCAGTGGACGGTCTTGTCAACCTGGCGCTCTCACACACGCTCACACACACGCAGAGCCACACGGGCAGTCAGTCAATAGCCCCGGGGCTGCCAAGGGGCCCGTCAAGCCTTATAAGGCCCTTTAAGGGGGACTTATCAGACGGGGGACAAGTCGGACCGGCCGAAAGAGAGGCGGCGGAGGGGGGAGAGGGGAAAGGGGAAAGGGCACTTACAAATCACCCACCGACGTGGCCGAGAGGGCCCCCATCACTCAA
The DNA here is from genome assembly GCF_000697945.3 of Frankliniella occidentalis. Lineage (NCBI taxonomy): Eukaryota > Metazoa > Arthropoda > Insecta > Thysanoptera > Thripidae > Frankliniella > Frankliniella occidentalis. The sequence continues at coordinate 798,739 of NW_026267179.1, forward strand.
GTGCAGCTGACACACGCCGCCGCCGCGATGCCCCACTCTCCGACATGAGAACGCGGCCCAGCCCACCGCGCGGCTGCATTCTCTACTCTACGACGACGACGGCGGCCATCTCGTCGAGCACGTCCCAGTGCACGCCACCGGCCGCAGGCAGAGGAGGGCGTCAACGTCGTCCTCCGGCGGCCGCACTGCTGCAGCAAGACATCGGCGTCGTCATCATCGACCCCTGCCACGCCCAACAGCGCCGCACCCTTCCCTTCCCCGCGGCGCGCGGCAGCTCGTCCGAAAGTGATTTCGGTTGACTCATCGCGCCGCGGGAGCAGGGAGGAGGAGGAGGAAGAGGAGGGCACAGAAAGTGTGTATGTATCGGGTCGGTGTCGCAAGCCTGCAATCCATTCATCCCAACTACATAAACACCTCTCGGCTCCCCCCTATCCCTCCGCCGGCCCCGCCCCGCGCGTCGCAATCATGACGCAGAGGGGAGCGACTCCAACATAAATATATGACGGTCGCGAATGGCTTTGGCCGCCGGTGCAGCGCGCGCACCCCGCGGCCGGCGATGACTGCGAGAGCAGCAAGACATACACCACGAGCGGACCACAAGTAGTGGTGCGCCCGCGCCGCGTGCAAGCAGCAAAGTCTCAAGGGACAAGCAGAGAGGAAGACCGATAAATATTCTTTGAAAACAACTTACAAATATGGGAAAAACAACTGATTGAAAATTCCACGCTCAATCGACTCTAACAATGTGAATATCTGCCTCAGGGACTGTACACAGATTACATTCTCCTAAATGAATTTGGGGTAGATGAAACCAGTATGATGACGGAGTTTTAAAGGGGCTCCTTTACATGTTACCTACATAGTAAATTTTTCATCATGGTCTCATAACCAAATTTGAGTTTAAATCAATAGCGGTGGGAAAACGACTTTTCCTAAAACTATCAGAATTTCTGTTCGGCCTTTAAGAAAATAATGTGAATAATAAGTTACATCCACGAAAGGGCTCATCTGGCACAAAACTAGTCTCGTCTCGTACGCGGAGAGCCGCACCCAGCCACCCTCGCGCCCTGACAGGCCAACCGCCGCTAAAATTAAGTTAGGTAATATAAGGACGACCCCCTTTGTCGGTGGGGCGAGGGGCGAGGCGGAGAGGGGTAGGGAGGGGAGGGATGTGAGGGTAAGGGGGACCAAGTAGAACGCGTTTGCACCGCGGTCCGCTGCTTCGCCCGGGGAGCGGCTCCATGGCAATAATAACCATACTACAGGGAGAGCAAGTAGTGAGACCGGGGCGCGGGGCGCGGGCGCGGGGGGTGGAGGCGGAGCAAAGGGTGGCGAGCACGACAAAGGCTCGTGCTCAGGCGGCATTATATTCGGTCGGAGTCTCTCTCCTGGACCGCCGCGCGCCGACATCCTCATTCAACATCGCCGCGATCGCGCTCCTCCCGCGGTGGACGAGGAGGACGGCGAACACGGATGGGGTGTAGGGGACGGGCACCCGCACGGCTCGCACTGCTCGCACTCCCACAAGGCCACCAGTCAGTCAGCCAGCCAGCCAGCCGAGTGCGCCGCCGCCCAGCCCAGCACGCCTGTCTCATCGCTGTAAAGGCTTTCGTCTCCAGCTCCGCGCGGCGACCAGTCGGGCGGGGCGGCGACTTAAGCCCCCTTCACGATGCATTAAACCGAGGCGTCTAGTCCGTCCGGGAATGGGCCATCGCTTCCCCCCCCCTCCCCGCCCCGCCGCGACGCGCCATCCATCCAGTTCAGTTCCCAGACCCGGCCAAAAGCACTGATCTGGACACTAATAAAAAGAACGCGTATGTGTGTGAGAGTGTTGTGTGTGTGTGTGAGTGCGCGCCGGTCCAGCCGTCTTTTGTTTATGACGAGGCGATACCGCGCCAGACCCCGCGGTGTGCGCGCGCGGGTCACTGCACTCGCGTACTGGACTGGGTGCCCCCC
>NW_026267179.1:800744-803400 GCF_000697945.3 Frankliniella occidentalis
CCTCCCTCACTTCCATTTGGGCCGAAAAGTGTACACCACTAAGGAAATAGGTATAAGACCAAAAAAAAGTTCTAGAAGAAATTGTCAGACAAAAGTCAATAACTGACTACACCTGTAAGTTGAGAACTCCTCAATCTAGCTAGATGCTCTCAAACAACAGATTTGTGCATGTATGACAAAAACAAAATGACTGCAAAATAAAGAGTTCAATTGTATCGGGAAATCAGGAAATGACAGTAAATGAAAAATTACGTGTGCCTTTGCGTAGTGCTATAGGTTATCCTATTTACCATCTTTTACGTGAGAAATTTAAAAATTTACACATTTATGATAAGAGGGAACAAATATTACTCATCTAGAAAAGATAAATAATATCCCTACAAAATACAATAACCCGGTCTCTAGGGCTCCATTCAAAACGTTCAAAAACCTGATGAGATCAGTTAAACGGACAATGAATGAATGAATGAATGAATCTATGCACATGCTGTAATAGAGAATACCATTATAATTGTTCAAAAACCTGCCTGACTTGACGATGAAGAATCTCCTAGCGGCCCTAGCCAGGTGCCAGGTCCCGTTGATCACAACTCATACAGAAGAGGTTAGAGCGGCCGACGACACAACTGGACATAAACGCAAAAGGTAAACTGTATCATCGACCACACAACAAAAAGGGAAAATCATACAGTCAACTGATAACAGGGCAAATAAATACAAAAACGGAAACTAATATCTCAGAGTTTAAAAAGGGAAACAGAATAAGGTATGTGTGTTTGTACTGTACCTGTTTGCGCCTTTCATGAGTAAGATCAAGAACCAGCTATTTTGAGGATAAATGATAAATTTCTTCATTTTCGAAATATGACTATTTTTGATTTCTGTAAAATGTACTTGGTGTTCGACACGAAATTTACGACCAAGACCAAACTAAAACTAACTGCCAACGCCAACTGCCATTTTGTCACGGGTACGTCCACTTCTACCAACATGACGAAAAGTGATGAATCTTGACCGATCCCAAATGAAAATTGTGTAAAGAGCAAACTAATTTTCTCTTACTGCTGGGCACCCACACATATATTTTCCAGAACGATTATGGCTTAGTTTATTCTAATTAGATTATTCTTATCAGCCGAAGGTGGTCACTTTTATTGTCGTGGGTTGCCCACTCTGTGAGGCTACCGGTGGGTAACGAGGTTCTCGAGTGTGTGTGTGGGGCATTCCCTCAGCATCCATCGATGTATTTTTAAGCGTCTCTGTTCTTGCATGTTCCCTAGGCTGGCGTCACTCTTTGTTCGGAAGCTATTGACCAATCGTGAATACAGAGATTTGAGTTCACCGCAATCATCCAACCAGTACCAACCAAACCATATTACAACACAGAGCGGAAAATCATCGATAATCGACATTGTGCCCCACGAATATTTACGGTCCACGCGCCGAAAGCGTCCCCCATGCATCGCCAAGCTCTGGCACGGCGGCGTGTCCTCCGCCGAGGGTCCTCGAGGACCAGGGGCCCCGCTCGGCCCCCGCCCCGCCCCGCGACAAATGGGGGCGTCAGGACTGTCACTCGTGTCAGTCGGTGTCGCTCCGCGCGCCTCCCCTGCAGGGCCCCCGCTCCCCCAACAAGCATTCCGCGCACTCTCGCCCAACCCCCCGGGCCCGACCCCTCCCACCTACTTCCTTTCCCTTTTTCCAATTCCCCCATCGTTGCTCACATTTCCCCCCTCTTTCCGCCAAAAAAAAATCAAAGTTCCCGCCACGCGCGTTGCTTTCGGGTTGTCGCCGTCGTCGTCCTCCTCCTCCTCGCCCCCCTCAGCAATGAGAAGGGGGAGGGGGCACCTCAGAATGCGTTACTGGCGCCGTTTATCAACGGGTTGCGACGTGAGAAAATGGAATTGAGGGAAAGGGGGGAGGGGAGGGGGGACGAGGGTGGAGGAGATCGGGCCGGACGAGAAGGACCGAGCGAGCGCGGCGCAGGAGGAGGGCATCATCAGGACCACGACCGGACATAAAACAGCAGGTGGAATAGGACTCCCCCCCCCCCCTGCACGCTTCACGCCAAGCTCGCCCTCGTCCTGCTGCGCCCGCTGCGCCGGCCCAGCGCGTGTTACCAGCCGATGAATCACATTGCGTCATGGGCCAGGGCAGAAGGGCCTGCTGGCTGGCACGGTCAGACAGACCTCCTGGTCGGGAGGGAACGATAGTCGATTGGGAATTAAGATAATCGTTATAAAATGGTATAAAAGATTATTCCTCTGTCGTGCCCGGCCGCGCCTTGCTCACCCAGCGCTCTCGGGACAAGTCAGTAACACCGTAATAAAAAGTGCTCCGCCACGCGCGACAGGACAGTCCCGCGAGGAAAATAAAAGAATGTAATATTAGGGCTTGGCGTTTGATCGAACGAGACGGAGCGGGGCGCGAGGCGCGTCGCTCGCCCTTCTGTTCCGGCGCGGTAAATCATAGCCAAGTGTCGTCCGCATTTTAATAATGGAGGAGGTACCTCATTGTGTCGCGGGGCGACGAGGGAGAGTTGTGGGGGGGGGGGGCACTCTGAAACACTTTACATATGCTTGACTGGAGCGTTCTGTCGCCCGCAGAGCAGCAGAGGCCGTGGCGGCGCGGCGTGGTGGTGTTCCACCGCGGTGGGGCG
>NW_026267179.1:810660-811529 GCF_000697945.3 Frankliniella occidentalis
GGGTGGGACGCCGAGTTCGACCGGTACGGTGTGGGGCTGTGGGCCCGGGCCCGGGCGGGCGGAGGCGGCGGCGGCATGGGCCCAGCCGGGTGGGTAGGGTTGGCTTGGCTTGGGTTGCTTGGTTGGGTTGGGCTGGGCTGAGCTGGGCGCGTATAGCTTCAGAGAGGACCGGGGGGTAAAAGAGAAGGGAGGATTTGGGCGGGCGATAGACAACGGGGGAAAGGGGGGGGGGTGCAAGGGGACAACGTGCGAGGTGAAAGAAAGGGTTGTATTGTGAGGCACCATGTAGAAAAATGTGTAATTAGTGGTAAAAGTGACAATAAGTACCACTGGCATAACGGGACGGGTGGCTTCTTTAGATCCACTCGTGGTAGACGTCCCGCCCCCGCCTGCAGGCCGGCGAGCAGAGGTTTGCCCGTTTGCCTCCATCGCCTCTGATCATGGCCTCGCGCGACCGGCCCCCGCCCGACCCCCCAGCCTCGCGGTTCAGAGTAACTGTGAAGCTGGGTGGCATACAGTAACGTAAGTGTCAAAAAGTCACAAAAACCTACGATTTTTAAATCACGTTTTCCAAAGTAACTGTTGTCACGAGCGAGTGGAGGAGCAGGAGTTTGCTGAAAGTCCTCTCGCAATATTTAATTTGTAAGAGGGATGTGGAAATGAGATAGGAAAATCCGGGCTGAATCTGAGCGGTACAAGGCGCTGGATTTCAAGTTTCAGAACGACCTAATATCTCGCCCTGTCTCCCCGGAGACCCGCCGTCTCCGCCGGTGGATCGCGCGATGAGTCTTGGACTACGTGCTCTTTGAGCTCCGCGTTCGGGGTCGGGTGAGGCGCCGGGGGCCGGGGGCAAGCATGGGGCAGGGGTG
>NW_026267179.1:813802-814948 GCF_000697945.3 Frankliniella occidentalis
CCCGCACCCCTTTTATCGACTGCCCCTCTCCCCACTTTTTATTTTGTTTCCCCGCCGCTTCCCTCTTGTTCTCTCTCCCCCCACCTCCCCACTCTCACTCCCTCTCGCTCTCTCTTTCTCTTAGTGCCTGTCGCGCTCGCTCCCTTGCCGTTCCCTCCCGCCTTATTCGGGTGTAATCGCTTTTTCGCGATCGCGCCCAAAATGTCGGTGGTGCTTTTGTTTGGTTTCCACGCCATGCGCGCGTCACTAAAGACAGAGGACCGACCCCCCGGCGGGTGGATGACGGTGAGGGGCCGCCCCACCTCACCCCGCCTCACCTCACCCCGCCCCACCTCACCCGAGCCCCGGCGCCCCAGCGCGCCTCCACCCGGTCCAAACTTTGAGCCGGGCCGGCGGGCCTCTGACCAATCGTTTGTTGTTTCATTTCCACCGGGGAGTGTTTTTCATTTAAATTCTCCGGGCGCCGCACCGGCCGCGCGTGCGTGCGCTTGCAACGAATAGAATGAGTGGGGAACTAAACACGCAGAGGGGCGGGAGCGGGGCGGGAGGAGAGTAAGACACGATGCTGCTCTTCAGGTCGTGGGAGGCTGGGGCGGGGCCGCGAGAGCACGCCCCGACGTCGTCGCGGCGCATGTCAGCCGCAAACACAACAAAGCGGGCAGGAGGAGGTTTGGCCTCCTCGGCGAGCCTCCTCGCGAGCTGGCGCGCGGCTCCACATCATGATGTACGACCCGCCGGTGCTCGACCACTTCCTTCTCAAGGCGCGCGCGCCACGCCCTGCACGATCAGACCCGCCCCGCTCCGCCCCGTCGCGTCGGGCGCGCGCCGCCTCCGCACTCCGGGGCTCATAACCGTCTTCATTAAGTCCGGTCGGAGCTACCAACGCTACCACTTCAGAAGCATCCCGCCCTCGAGGAGAGTCGGGTATGAGTACTACTCGAAACCCGCGTAGAAACAGTCAGAAACTGTCGCGCTGTGCGGTTCAGGTTTCATAGTGGAGTCGCTGAAGTAAGAAAGTCTCGTTACTCCGCTGCTCTGCTTGTCGGGAGTACATGACGACGCTCGGCACGCGTAACGAACGATGTGGCGCACGCGGTGCACGGGTGCAGCCGCCGCGCATGAGCAGCATGAGCAGCAGGAGCAGCA
>NW_026267179.1:819104-834790 GCF_000697945.3 Frankliniella occidentalis
TGGATGTGGGGGCGGGGCTGGGCGATAACTCATTTGTGCCTTAGTTTTCGGTTCGGCCTGGATACTGTGTCGGGATTAAACGATTTCAGAAACAGCAGCAGCTATAGGCGGCTATCTGGCCTGGCCCAGCCCCAAAAAGGGGGTAAGCAAGGGTAAGGGTGGGGTTAGGAAGGAAGGGAGGGGCACGTATATCAGGCGGACATAGCTCGTGCTCGTTCGGTCGGAGATAAGATGGGACGAAGAAACACCCGCTGGGGCCCTCGTTGCATCGGCCCCCTCCTCGCCTGGGCCGGGCCCCATCGGGGGGCAGGCGGTGGGGCGCGGGGCGGGCCGCAACGCTAGCCGGGCCTAAGTAGGTTTCTGAAGGCTCAAGGCGCACAAGAGGGCCAAACTTTTTGCCCATGTAGCCTTTGATTTGTTCTTATTGCTTTCCCATAGCACAAGTATGAGTTTCTATGTCCGTGAAAATAAATAACGCTCATGTTGTTTCTTACCCTGGCATAATTTGTAATCGACGGTATCTCCCACCTCCCACCCCCTTCAACCAATATCCTAGTTCCACGTCCACGGTGCCGCTCGCCTATCCTATGGCCGCTTCGAGCTCAATGGTAATACACCATTCCTAAACCATTCCGACTGAGATCAGTTTGACGTCACGAACGCTCCTAAACTTCCAGCAGTTCGCCTGCTGCCGCTGCTGCTGGCGCTGCTGCTGCTGGCGCCGTTACGCTTGAAGAGTTCTCAGCTAGGAGTCGCACGCGTGCTTCCCACCCCACTGGCGACAACCGACTCGGAACATGATCTGCCTGCGCCTGTGCTGCTGCTGTAACTTATCGGTTTGTAAGTTAAGTTACGAACGAGGCAGAGAGGCCGGGGCTGCACATCCAGTAAGACTGCGGCCTAAGCTCAGGATGACGAAGAGGTCCACTTTTCATTTAATTACGATTCACAAACGAATTCAGACGCATCAAAGAAGGGCGGTCTGCGGCGTCGTGGTATGGGTTGCACGCGTGAGAGACGCGTTTCGAGTCTCCAGTCCCAGACACAACGTCTCACGAGGCGAAGATAATGATAGCGCCTGCTGCGCGCCGGGTAGGCCAACCCGCCAAGCAGTCGTGTGAAGCCGGCGGCCCGCCCAGAGCACATACGGCCCTTGCGTGTTACCTCGCGGGACGTTCAAAATATGGGAGCGCCTCAGTATCCAACCTATCCTTTTGTGCCGAGTTGTCGGCTCGATCGTCCAGAAAGGGCGTCCGTTCGTCACAGGTTCATTCGGCAACTTCTGAGAGCTCGGCGCCTGCGAGACTGCGGGTAGGCCACCCCGCAGTGCGCGCATGCACTGCAGGCAAGATGTTGCCTACCTGCCAGGCGTTACGAGCACTCTCTGAGGCTGGACTAGGCAGGTTCGTAACGGTAAATGACGGGCGTACTTTTTGGACGATCCCTATGATGGAGGTGCCTAGAAGGTAGGTGATCATTTCTATCCTAGCCCGCGGACAAGGACGGGTGGTCTCTTTCCGTCTCTCATGGTGTTTTGCGATACCATTTGTTGTACCGTGGCGGTCATCAAGGGTTGGTTCTCTGCCGTCTTAACTTCTCTAGCTGGGTAGCCATTTGCAAGCCCGTTCTGTGACGCGCCTCGTTACCAGTTACTAGAGGACGAAACTTGCCGTGCTGCAGCAGCCCGGAACGGAGGTATTCCCTTTGAGCTTGGTTCCCCCAACGTCGGGGTTGTAATTAATTTTACGAACGCGCCACGACACAAGTTCGAACGTCGTCGTGAGCAAATGAGTGGGGTGCCACCGTTGCGCGGGGTGCGGACAGAGTTCGGGGCTCCACCGTTCTCCAGGGCCCGAGCCGTGTCGGCAGCCGTGGTCAGCAGTAAATACAGGCGCAGTCTTGTCAGGGGCTCGCATTCAACATCTTACTTGTACACCTGTCTTTCAAGCTGCATTCTGATAAGAACTCGCGTTCATGCCATGCTCATGCCATGCTCATGCCAAGCGCACGTGAGCGCAGCGTTGGGGCGTTGGTTCACTCACGCCGGCGTGAGCGCGAACTCACGCGATTTGATGAGGAAGTGTGCCTGTGTGTGTGTGTGGAGGGGGGGGGGGGAGCTGGAAGTCGCGCCGCTCAAATGCCCTACTAATTAAATTCTTTTAAAAAGAGGGCTTGACCGCATGTGCGGGAGTGCTGATCTTCCTCGAATCCCCGAATCTTCCGTTCCACCTTTATGAATTGCGATTCGGCTCATGCGGGGTTCTTTGACATTGACATTTACTGTAGGCGATAATATCTGATTATAATCACGATACATTGTGACGTTCACTCAGTCGAGTGGAAAGGAAGGAGGGGATGCAAGACAGAAATGCGTCCTCCATTATTACATTGGTTGTCATAGAGACTTAAGAGCGGTTCGTAAAAACAGAGCATCAAAAATGGCTTGCAACCCTTGCACATGCATTTTCTGGTTTCTGGTATTTCTTTTCATCGCATGGCCCGTGTCCTTCCTGTGCTACTTCATATTTTCGTTCGTCGGGCCGCTGGCTGGTTGCATCCAGTGCCTCGAACCCGTCGCAGACACCCTTATAGAGGGGGTCAGGTGGCCGCAGACGTGTGTCAAGAACATGTGTCACTGAACTGAAAACATTCGTGCAGCTGGGACGGGAGGGCTCTGCAACACCAAGTTCAAGTGGAAGACCACTATTTTGCCGTCGTAATACCATCAATTCCTTCTGCCACTGAATTCAAGACAGCAATGCACAAGAAAGATTTCAGAAGATTTCTAATTTACAGAAGAACAAAATTCTTGTCAGATAAAGACTTTTTTTTCTCTTTTGCGTCATGCATGGACATACAAATTTTATCATTAACTATTTACATTATTTTTGCTTGTTTCAAAAAATCATTAATTAGCTCAATTACAAAACCAGAAGCAGTTTTATAATGAACACTTATGTTCTGATTAAAAGCACAAAACGACAATAGTTACAAACAAACCTTAAACATTAAGAGACTTCAGCAATGTGTAAATACACTATTTTTAAAAGAAAACATCACACATTTACTCAAAGTTGAAAAAAAATCACAATTAAGATGACTTTACTCTTTCATAGAGATAGAGGTAACCAAGTTCTTTCGGTGGGTTTTCAGAAACTGCTACTTTGTTGTCATTGTAAATAACCCATTGCCCATCTTTGCGGATGTGGCACACATAATGTCCCACCATGGTGGAAGTTCCCATGTGAGAGATAAAAGCAACCAGGCGATACACTGAAACAGAAGATTAACATATTGAACAACAAAGTAAATACCACCTAGCTACATCTTGTGGAGACAGAGACAGTGATGCTTACAAGTGTTGCCATCACGGAATTCAGGCTCTGATATCTGGTTGCTCCCAGACGCTGAATCATCATCAAGTTCCTCAGGATGACTGAACACCCAATCAGCAGCACGGTCTAGCATGTTGTCTGTTGCTTTCAATGCCTTAATGGAATGAGCTCTTGAGAAACCTAGATTTAATAACTGAGCAAGATTTTCTTCATTGGGTACAAACCCATCCTTCCCTGTTGAAAAAAAATAAAAATAAAACTGAATCAATTGTTTTCCATTGACAACTAAGTATTTCATACTGTATGTGGTGCAGAGCCAAATAAACATCAAAGTAAGTAAAAGACGTTAACCCCCACCTGAAGAAGCATGACCAGGAGGCACAAATGGATCACTCAGATCGGCATCAGCAATATGCTCCATTATCCAATTGGTTGCAGCCTCCAGGCTAGAATTGTTGGTGAAGTAAAGTGCCTTGTCACAAGCCGCCTTGGGGAAACCCATTTCCATGAGCTGAGACATTAGTGCTTCATCAAAAACTGGGGCAGGTGGAGTTGAGGTATGCTCAGGCAAAGCTTCCTCATCTGGCCTCATCCCTGTCCCTCGCAGACTGGACAAGTCCAGTTCATCCGGCACCTCAACAGCAACATCCAGCTTTTTCGGTGTCCAGTCCTCCTGGATTGTGAACTTTTTCAGGTGAATGAGCAAATAATCAGGGAATGTTGCAAGACGTGTGGTCCTGAAGACAAGAATAAGGTTACTGTTTTAGAAAATAATGGGAATAGAGAACTCACAGTCATGAGCTTTTCTTACTTTTGGGCAACAACCTTCGCCTGACAGGCAGTGCTGAAAAAGCCATTGATGTTCTCAGCCTGAGTAAACACATCAAGGCAAGATGTGAGTTTTATGCGTGGCCGCACAATAGGAACATTGTCTCTGTAAGAAAATTGAGAAAGATGAAAAATAATTTAAAGATTAACAAGCAAAAATAAGAAAGAAATATACAAAGTATATTTCTGTGACTTACAATTTGATGCCCTTTTCTTCTGCCTCCTTTTTGCTCTTTTCATAAGCTTCTACTTCCTCTTTGTTGGTTGCCGCTTCAAGAGGGATTGGTAGAGGCAAACTGTACTCTGCCCTGTGTTGATACTGTACTTTTTTCGAAACTGTGCACTCATAACGTTCTTCTACTCTAAATTTGAAGCAATCAGCTGGATTCCTTGAATTTCGGCAATTGCGCTAATGAACCATATCATCCATTATTATTCATGCACTTAATGAAAGCTACTTAATAAAAACAAAATTCCTCACAAGATGAAATTTTTTATGCTTACTTCAAGAGTGTTAACAAGATGGAGGAAAAATTCTTGTGCATCTTGTTGACGCTTGGTAGCAAAATCGGAATTTCTTCCAATGAGGTTCTTAAACATAACAGCTGGAATTCCCTCTTGCTCACAATCTTTTGATTCTTCTGGAGGAGGTTGAGAGTATTTGCCAGATAATATTCCTGTGCCAAGCTTTGCCCTACAATAGTAAAAGTCATTGTTTGAGAGTGAGAAAAAACCAACATGCAACTGACACTATAATAGAAAAGAAAATTTAAAAAATGACTTACATTTGAAGATTAAAATCAGAGGAGGGATCAGCAGGTATGTTATGGAATATAATAGGGGCTTCTTCCACAAACCTAAGTAATGAAAGTTTTGTTTTTACTCATATTACTTATAACGAAACAAATTCAATTCAAAGACATAATTCTAAGAACAAGTTTATACCTTTCAACAAAATCAGGAATAGCAAATATGACTTGCATAACACTGTTAAGGTAACATGAGTTTCCAAGGTTTGCTAAACCAGTATAACCAGGTCCATAAAGAGGCTTCAATTGACTTCCAGATTCTTGCAAAGTGGACCATTCCCCCATTTTCTGATTTAGAGACAGTTCCAATTCCACCATTGATTTGTCAGTCTGAAATAGGATTATACATAGATAGCTATTATTATTATTTAAACAAAAACAATATTCGGTAACTGATCACTCCTGAAGAGGTCTGTCAAGCCTCATGTCATTACCTTCTCTAAGTTAGCAATGTTAATACCCCAGTGAGCTAGATGTTCCCTCAAATGTGGATCTTCAACCATGTCGTCTTCATCATAACTGAACACGTCACCCTTTCCATCCTTAGTTATGGTGCCCAATTTAACAGCCAAAGGGTAGCCTGGAATAGTTGATTGATTTACTAATAACTTAAATACATATTTGATTTGGGACATGACAGAAAGAGGATACAAAGAAGAACTGTAGATTTAATTATATCCAAATGATTTTTCTTACCTGAATTTCTGTAGTGCTCCACAGCATGGTCATTGCCACCTGATCCATCAAAAAATTTTCGGCCACATAGAATAGAGCCATCTGTTAGATTCAGCCATAAGTTGGTTTCCAAATCACACTTTTCACATTTCCAGCCACTTGGGGGTATCTTGCGTCCATTATCTAGCTGAGGTAGATTGGCAGCATGCCTAGACAAAGAGAAAGAGTAAATATATATTAATATGGTAGACTCCATAATTATTTCATAGTCAGTGTGTCTTCAATTCCCCAGAAGCGAAAAAGAAAAAAACACACCAAAAAAGAAAGGAAACAAAAACATGCTTAAGGAAAGCCAGCCAACAACAGGTGTCACAGTACTCACTTAGAAACAAGCCTTACTTCACCATCCCAAGTACCAGTCATAGATTCTAATTCAGCTGCCTCAGTAACTGACTGAGCTTCAAGAATAGCATTGACTGAAGCTTTAACCTGAACAGAAACTCAAAATTAGGATGTATGGTACAAAAGGGGGAGGTGCTCAAAGGAAAAGGAGCTTGATAGCATATTAGGAAACATACCTTATCAGGGATATCATCATTGGGCCAAGGAATCGAAACAAAGTCAGGAAGAATAACAATCTCCTGAGTTTCTTTGATATCAAACTTTTTACGTCCAGCATCTGGATCAAATCCTCCATCCACTCCAATGGCTAAGCGGGTGATCTTTTTCTCTGGGCCATCACCCTGCTGATCAACTGGTATCTGAAAATATGAGACAGTTTATGAATAATCAGTGCGACACGAGATCTTAACAAACATTACCCTTCCAACCAAGTCTTTTACTCACGGGAATTTTTTCTCGCTTCAAGTGAAGAAACAGGTTTCGGTTTGTTTCCTGGCTGTATGGCAGCACAAAATCCTTACCCAGGCCAAAAAAGGAATGGAGGCAAACATACAATCCGGTGGAGGTTAACTGGAAGACAGAAATAGTAAATTGTACAGTAAAGGGGGAATGTGACAGGTCTTAGATGAATGACAAGACAAGGTGAATAACATCATGGTTGTGTTAGAAACCTAACGGTGTGAAATATGGGGGATGAGCATAAAAGAACATGACACTGCGCAATATGAAGAATGTAATAGTCGTAAACTTCAAAGGGTTACAAGATAACCATCTAAAATAAAAACTGTGGCGAACAATATTAGTACCGAAAGTATTCGATCAAACAAGCACTTTAAAGCCGATCTGACATCCTAATCGCCATACCCGCCATAACCTCAGAAATTGTGTATGGACCCCGGCGGCTAGGTGTTACTCACAGGTGAATCGAAGGAATAGATACACTCTTCTTTGTACACTTTGTCTGACTTCGAGGGAATTCGAACGCTGTCCATATGGGCAACCAGAAGCGACAAGGGATCCATTGTTGGTTTGTTTCCTTCACAATGATCTTCACTTCAATTCGCACGTAGAATCAATCGATCGCCGCAAAGGTGTTTACTTCCGACTTGCCTTGCCTCCGCAATCCGACCGATAAACACAATGAGTGAACAAATGAATGGTCATCTATACTTCGTCACAGAGTTACGCTCGGTATGGAAAATTCAGCCACAGATATGTTAAAAAGCAAAAAAACTTCAGGCGTTTAACAGGAACAGCAGATGAAACTGACTTTGGAAAACAAAAGGAGTGTCGAGAACACGAATGTATTTTTTGCCGATACAGAAAATATGTCGAAGTGTTTTTAAATGTTTCCAATGCATAACTATCTTGAATAGTTGCGCCCATTGATTAACGATAGTCCTTTGTTGACCTCCTATGTCTCCCATGTGCCAAGCCAATCCTTTGGATCCTTTGGTGAAAACGGTGAAAAAAAAAGTCAAAGCAACAGCAAGCAGCCAAGCAGCGACAGCACGGTGTTTCGTTCATCCCGCCTTGTGAAGATTTGTTTCTGTTTTGGTGATGTCCGATATCTAAATTCTTCCGTGACCTTATCGTACGTAAAAATCATTTATCTTCTCTTTAGTTGTGTTCAAACAAAATTCTCTGGTAACCCTAGAAATAGCCAGTTAAAGTTCTAAATGTAAACACGGTACACCGGACCGGAGCTACCGCGCAATTTAGACTTCCTTCTGTATAATTTCGTTCAACTGTAATATTTTCCGTTACCGTCACTGACTGAGCATGCAATTTCCACTGTGTTGTGCATAATTCGGTCTATTAATGGTTGTTTATTTTTAAACGATTTTTGTAAGAGTGAATAGACACATCCCATAACCTCTAAGAAATGCGTCACTTTCTGAAACAAGAATTTATTCGAAGTTTTCCTTAATGAAGTTTTTGATTGTAATTTAGTTGGTTGTTTTATGACATCGATTATTTCGTCATGGAATAGATGCACCCTGACTTTTTCGTTTCCTGACAACTGTTAAACTTCATTTACTTACTGTCGTGAAATTCAGTTGGCTGTTGTTGTGCAATATATGAGCAGAAGATCATCTGTAGATCAACTAGTGCTCAAGGAAAATAACACATTTTTTAATCTTTCAGTTAGCCACTAAGGATGTTCAATCCATCAAAACCATTTGGTCAGCAGCAGCCCCCATTCAGTAAGCTTTACTTTTATTTTGTTTACTTCTTGTCAAATGCTTTCAGCGCATTCATACCCCTTTGCACTCTTTCTCCTCAGGTGGATTTGGAAGCCCTCAGCCCGCTGCCACTCCTTTTGGACAGATCGGCACAACATTTGCTAAGCCCGCCACTGGTTTCAGTGCACCTGCATTTGGCACACCCACAGGAACATCACTTTTTGGTCAGAATGCTCAACCAGCCACAACTGGTTTGTTTGGTGCTGCCAACAAAGGCACAGCATTTGGTCAACAACCTGCTCAAACAGGCTTTGGTAAGTAACATTACATCTTGTAGGGCTTGAGAAAAAAAAAAAAAATCTCTGTACCTAAAGCTCTTCCTTTCCAGGATTTCAATCTGCACCGACCCCTGGATTATTTGGTAGCCAACAACCTGCACAAACTGCAGCTCCTGCAACTGGTGGGCTATTTGGTGCAAGCACTTCCAATGCTTTTGGTCAAGCCAAACCTGCCTTTGGGTTCAGAGCTCCTGCTGCTGCTCCAACATTGTTTGGACAGCCTCAAACACAACAGGCACAAACTACCTCAGTATTCGGCAATACTGCCACACAAAGCTCGAGCATGTTTTCATCTCTCTCAGGTATGTGAAATTATTTTAGAAATGTCATAGAATCTCCTATAATCTGTTTAATTTTTGTTTTAAATCCTGTTTGGCTCTGTGCATCAGGTGGATTTGGAGGTACCACACAACAAGGCACCACTATCAAATATCAGCCCACAGCTGGAACTGATTCAATTTTGAAACATGGCCACACTCAAACTGTCACCACACGGCACTGTTGTATATCCACTATGAAAGAATATGAAAATAAATCCCTTGAAGAACTGCGATATGAAGATTATTTAGCAGGTCGTAAGGGCCCACAAAAAACAGGTGGTGTATTTGGAGCTGCTCAAGCTACTCCATCTCCATTTGGCGCTCCAAGCACAAGTACAACTGCGGGCGGTTTGTTTGGTAGTACAACCGAAAATAAGTCACTATTTGGCCAACCTTCTGCATCAATTGGTAAGTGCCCTGTAAAATAGATCTCTTTGTTTTAATCCCCCCATATTACACACCTGTATTTATTCCGACGTTCCACGTTATGTCCACCAGGCTTCGGTGCTCAACCAACCGGTTTTGGGACCACTGCTCAAACTGGAACCCTCTTTGGAAAGCCCACAGCTGGATTTGGTACAGCTACCACAGCAACTACTGGCTTCGGCTTCGGGAACACAACTACTCCTGCAAATCCGTTTGGTGCAAATACCCAGGCCAAACCCTTTGGGGGTATGAGATTTTATCATCTTTTTTTGCATATTTAATGTCTTGTAAAAAGGTGTTTTTCTGTATTCTACAATTATCTTTATTTTCATCTCTATTTTCCAGTTGCAGCTCCCCAAACCACAAATTTATTTGGTGCGCCAACTTCCCAGCCCAGTACAGGTTTTGGTATAACTCCTACAACTGGATTTGGTAGTTTTGCATCTCAGCCAAATCAGGTAAATACATATCTAGAAATTTAAAGTACAGTATTAATTTGATTTTGAATCTATGTTGTACCTGTATCATTTAAAACTTTATACCATAACTTTATTGTCTCCTCCTTATTTCAGAGCATTGGTCTGTTTAATCAGAACAAGCCTACATTCACTTTAGGCTCCAATAACTCAGCCTTCAACTTTGGACAAAACACGGCCACCACTGCTGGTACAACACTGTTTGGGGCTAAGACCACTGCACCCAGTTTCGGGGCTCCCACTGGATTTGGTGCTCCAGCAACAGGCACAACTGCCTTCTCTAATTCCTTTGGAGCACCCTCCACCACACAGTCCACCTCTCTTTTTACTGGAGCTGGTTTCAATAAGCCTGCCTCTGGGTTTGCATTTGGTCCTACTCCTGCCACTAGTAGTACAGGTAAGTTCTTTAGTGGTTGTACCTTTGGTAGTAAATTTAGTTTCCTGGGTTTGAAATGTTGAATGTCAATTTTGTTGTTTCTAGGCTTGGGGTTGAATTTAGGTCAGTCCTCACTTTTTGGAAACACTGCTCAAAAACCAGGAGGCCTGTTCTCAGGTGGTTCAACATTTGGAGCCCCCACCCTTGGTGCCACTTCAGGCTTTGGAGGTGGTGGTTCCCTTGGCACTGGCTTGAACCTTGGTGGAAACACAAATCTCGGAGCAGGTGGTGGTCTTGGTGGAGCTCCGACCAGTCAGAGCTCTCAACTTGCTCAGCAACAGCTCCTTGCCATGGCTCTCGTCCCATTTGGTGATTCACCTTTATTCCGAAATCTTTTGCCTTCTACTGGCCGTGCCAATGAAATGCTTCAGCCTACCAATCCTGCTGCTCAAAAGGCTGTCCTCAATGCATCGGCACAATATAAAGTCTCACCTAAAGGAGGACCCAAGATCAAGGTGAAAGTTGGATACCCAGCTCTCATTAAGAAGTCATTGTGTGAAGGTTTGGAAGAAGATGATGGAAGTACCAGTCAGACTTTCCAAGTTCGTCCAAATCCTAAGCGATTGAATATAACTCCAACTATATCAAATAATCGTTCTACAGTGGAATCAACATCTGTTCCTCAACCAAGTGCTACCCATGAGTCAGAAAAAGAGAATCTCTCTCCTTTGTCCCCCATCTCCCAGACCACTGCAGAGTCAGGAACAGCAGACTGGCTTCGTAAATCTCGAGATGTTGCAAAGCCTACCTCTTCCAATTATGGGAGGCGTTCACTAAATGAATCTGCCTTAAGTCATGATGATTCAGTTACCAACAATACCATTCATGAATTTAGAATGCAACAATCATCACCAGCTAGTCGCAAAGAAAATGAAGACCAGAGCATCTCAGTGGTATGCGTTCCATCATCAAGCCCGAGGACTGAGGATAAGGATGCTAACAGCAACAAGAGTAGCTCAAGTTCAGATGATAGCCATGACTTAGAAGACTCTGCCCCTCAACTTCTGGATGCAGAATCTCACCCAACTGGTATTATTTGTCGTCGAGTTGGCTATTACACCATACCATCCCTTGAAGAATTAACCAGTTACATGAGTGATGATGGAAGTTGCATTGTTGATAATTTCACTGTTGGTCGAGATGGATATGGAAATGTTTTCTTTGAAGACAAGTTTGATGTTGCAGATCTAAACTTGGACGAAATTGTCCATTTCCGTCACAAAGAAGTTGTCATTTATCCTGATGACCAGAGCAAACCTCCAATTGGGCAGGGACTTAATCGCCATGCGCAGGTCACATTAGATCGTGTTTGGCCTATGGATAAAACCACTCACAACCCTATCATGGATCCAGCTCGCTTAACCCAGATGGATTATGAGGGCAAACTGCGCCGAGTCTGCGCTAGAATGGATGCTAGATTTAAAGAATATCGTCCTCAGACTGGGTCATGGGTATTCACAGTTGACCATTTCTCTAAATATGGGTTGACGGATTCTGATGAAGAGGATGCACCTCCTGGTGCTCTCGCTAAAGCAGCAGCACTCAAGGCTGTAGCTTCTAAAGGAGTTCCACCTAAACAATCTCCATTGAGCAAAACCGCAGTTGTTCAAGGAGCTGTTGAATTGAAGAAACTTACTTCGGGGTTTGACACAGAAATGCTTGATACATCCCCTTCTCAGATCGCCAAGAAGTTTGCATCAGGTTATGAGGCAGATGTGATGGGAGAAACTGTCACCCATATCACAAGTCCGATGGGTCATCTAGCAAGAGAATCAGGCACATCTGCACGTAAAGTGCAGTTAATGAAAGCAACTTTTTGTATGGGTGGTGATGAAGATGATGACGTTGATATGTGCTCTTACCTTGACCCTCCTGCATTACCCTTCAGTGGCCTGGGTGGCGTAGGAGATGGTACAGAATACAGTGATGGGTCAGAAGAAGAAATAGCGTGTTCAGCTCCTGTTCTTTCAAGGCATGGTCTTCTGCGCACTCAATTTGCCCTGTCTGAAATGAGTGGACAAAGTATGCGCATTGATGTATCTCCAGCTGTGTCATCATTGGAAGCCAGTTCTAATTTTCAGCCAAGGAAGAGTGTTGGCCTTATTCCTGCTGTAGAAAAAGTTCAATTGCCAGTTATTGTTGACGAACCTAAAACTGTAGTCTTACAATTCAAAGGCAGAATTGACCCCCGTGTGATAAGTGGACAGTGCCTAGCTGATATGTCTCTAATGCGAGGGGCAAGCTTCAAAGTTGGATGGGGCTTAGATTCCAGGTTCTTTAGTCTTGAAGATGACTTCCAGCTATTGGATGCTAGTTCTAAAGGCCACAGTCTCAGCATTAAAATGTTGTCTACTGAAAAACCCTCTGTGTTTCAAGTTAGTATTTTCTTTTTTTTGAGTTGATTTTTCATAATTAAGATTTAGTGCTATAGATATATTGTTTCTTCAGGATTCAATTGAAGGTCATTTGAGAATTCAGTTAAGGTTCAGTGTGAGTGGAGTGCAAGGCTGTTGCCCCATTCGTGCACCTGCCAGTGGAACAGATGCTCTTCTTAAGCACCAACAAGAGGCTCAGAAAATAGCTGACTGTGATGATGATCTGCTTCTTAATTATCATCATCAAGTTTGGGAATTATGTGCAGCTTTGTGGGGTGATCTGCCTGAATTGGAAATTGAAGGAAGCAGTAAGTGTCTGACTTTCTATAATATTCCTTGTTGCTTATATCTATCTAGTGATAAATTTTCAATTTTGCTGTTTTTTCTAGCTAAAGATTTGAACACTCATTACACAACAATGATACGAAGGAAAGCAGTCTCTAAATGGCTAGAAACTGTAAGCAAACCACTTGTGGAGATGGAAACAAACAGGGTGTTCAAAAGTGATGCAGCTCAATACCCACTAAAAGAAGAATATCTGGAAGGTATTTTGTCTCTGCTCTCTGGGCGGCAGATATTGGAGGCTTGTCAGAAAGCACAGGACTATGGTACGAAACACTTTCATATTATCAGAAACTAATTGTGAGTTTACATAAAACTAATTTGCTTTTGTGCTTTTTGTGCAACAGGTGACCATTACTTGGCACAACTTCTATGCCAATTGTCTGGAAGTGCAGCTGTCCGCAAGTTTATGTGTGAGCAGCTTGATTCTTGGGAAAAGTCTAAAGCAGATGCTTTTATTGACCCACGGCGTCTGCGTTTGTATTTACTTGTTGCTGGTTTAGCCAACTATGAAACAAGTGAAGAATATTTTGTCAACACCTGTCATTTCCTGGATTGGAAGCGAGCCTTTGCAACTCACCTGTGGTAAAGCAACTGAATGATGACCCAGATAACTTTTTAGTTCTGCCAGTAGAGCGTATTAACATGCGTTATTTTGGTAACAGGTACATATGCAGTCCTATTGCTTCACTGGCAGACGCCCTCAAACTGTACCAGGAGGCTTTCAGTGCTTCTGACGAAGATAGTGGCAACGCATATGCTAAGAGACCAGATCCACCATACCTTGACACTCTTTCCGATGATTGCATTGTAACAGTTCATGGACGAAAACTGAATGATCTATGTTATCACCTTCTACAATTATACTGTGATAGATCCCATCCCTTGGAACAACTATTGAATCCAGCCACTCATACTGATGACCCACAGGATTATAGACTGAGGTAATTGTTAATTTTTGATGAACCCGTTATTTTGGATGTAGCTGAGATAAGTTTTAACACTTCCCTGTTATGTTGCAGCTGGACCCTAATGCAAGTTCTGAACAGCATTGATTATGCTCACTTGTCCCCTCTCTCACAATCAATAATCCATTCTGGCTTTGCCTCACAACTTGAAAATAATGGACTTTGGCATTGGGCCATATTTGTTTTATTGCACCTCAAAGACGATTATGCTAGAAAGTCTTCTGTCCTCGACATGCTTGGGCGCCATGTAGAGCTTTTAGAAATGAGAAAATTGTCAGAAGAGGAGAAATTTTTACACCAAGAACTGCAAATTCCTATTGAGTGGATTTATCAAGCCAAGGCAGTTCGTGCTTCATGCATGCATCAGTACCCAGACCAAGTTTGGTATCTACTGAAAGCATCAGAATGGAATGAAGCTCACCAGGTATTGTCTCATATATACTCTCAATCATTCTTTATTCAAATCAAAACATCAATCATTCAATACCCCTGAATTTTTGTGATTGCAGGTCATTATGGAACACTTAGCTGCAGATGCTATAATTAATGAGCATTATGTGTACCTGGAAACACTTTTGAAGGAGTTAGAACCTGTTGAAAGAAGTAGTACCATATCGGGTTGGTCCAATCAAGGAGCACTGTTGTGGGATTATTTGACAGTTCATAAGACAGTCAATGAACTTCTAGATTTAGTAGCTTCAAATCCAGACGGCTTTAGAGATAATGATGCAAGCTACAAGCTGGAAAGGATACAGCCCCAGCTTAGCAGGCTGTGTTCAAGAATCAATAATTTGCCTTGCAGAAATGCCAAGGATAGGTGAGTTCAGTCAATTGTGAAACTGCATAGGAAAGAGACATTCACTGTGTATGAAATTGTATAACCTATGACTTAATCCATATTTCAGGCTGTGTCAATGTGAAATTGCTAAACGAGCGTGCACCCTTGTTCGCAATGTCACTCAATTACAGCGTGGTGAATCAGCTGTTTGGTCAATGACTCTATCCAATCTTATTGCCCAATTGCCTCTCCCAGAAGACTACACTCAACAAGAATTACAACAATTGCTGAATGCATACATGACATAGACCACCTTTGGTGTTTGGATTAAGATACTGTAGATTATTTCTATTTGCTTAGAAATTCATCAGCCATGATTTAAATTTGTAACATTTTAACTTTTTGCCTTGGCGATCAGGATTTCAAATGTTCAATTAATTTAATTTAAATGTGTAAACTTGATTGTGATATGCTGCATGTCACTTTTTGCTCATTAAACATGTCTCCTGGTCTCCTGGTCAAAATTATATGTTTCAACATTGTATTTTGTTATATATTAATGCATGGCATGGCGCCTTTCTCACTTTCTCTGAGTATGTAATAACTAAGAATTACTGATCAAGATCGCTAATCATGTTTTACTAAAATGGTGCATTTTTAACCTCAAGCAAAGACAGTTTTCAAACTTACTCTACTATTAGTTTATTGACTGTAGTAGTGAACCGGGGCATGTAGCAATGTCACCAGTATTTAGTCAAAGGAAAAGGAAAGTGAGGCATCTAAGTATCTAATTCTGAACCTGAACCTGTTCCAAGTTTAACTTTTTCTGAAGCTTTTGACTAGCTGAATTGGAGCTATTGTAAATATTTGTTATAGTTTTTATTTTACATGTAAGGTATATTTTTCATAAGATGGACTTGATTGTACAGACACTTTCTATACTTTTACTTTTTTTGCCAAGGGTTAGTTGTTTTGTGAACGTACTTCATTTT
>NW_026267179.1:842610-845789 GCF_000697945.3 Frankliniella occidentalis
GTAGCGCAGCGCGGCCTGACGTGGATGGAGTGGTCGGCGGGGCGGTGATGGAATGCCCCGGGGTAGCGCGGCGGGGCGCGGCGGGGCGGGGCGAGGCCCACGCGGGATGCGTGCTGCACACGTATGGGTTGCGGAATTGCGAAGCGGAAAAAATGCTAATCAGAGCAAAATCATTTTTAACTTATTACTTTTAGAAGTATTCTGTTTTACAGCCCCACTCGAAAAAATGTTGCAAAAATTTAGCGCATCTTTAGAAATTTTGTAAAAAAAACAAAAACAATTTTTGGACAGTCCCCTAATTTTTTTTATTTTTGTTTTAATGTGCTCTCTTTGAGTTTCAGACCAGGAAATGGAATTGTGCGTGTCCCGCCCACCGACGACTACCCGCTCGCGCGTTCACACCGCGTCCCCTTTGCCTTGTTACCGCGCCTCTCTTTGTCTCTCTCTCTCTCTCCTCTAGTCTCTCTCACTCTTTCACACGGGGGTCGCGCGCACCTCTTCCGAATGACGCCTGGACCTGGCGACGCGGCTCTCACGGAGTGCGGCATTCAAAGCGCGTCGAGGCTCGGCGTTCAAGCGCAAGCCGCCACAAAGCGGTAGCCGCCGCGCCGCGGACTCGGCCGAGGAGCTGCCCGCGCTGCCACGCACTGTCATCGCAGCTGACAAACACAAGTGCGCAACAAAGTCTGACTCACTTTGTGAGTGAGGGACCATCGTTATAATGGAGAGAGAGAGGGGGGGGGGATAGGGTTGACCCTAGCAAGTCATTCGACCTCTGGAGAGACTCGTTGACTCGTACAATCCTTTTGTTGAAGAGGTGGGTACTACTTGTTTCGAGTAGGTGCTGTAGTAAAATCCGGGAGTCCCCATAAAGCGTGCGTACAACGCACAACATTCACCGAGCCACGCACGCGCGCGCGCGCGCGTGTGTGTGTGTCGGAGCGCGCATTTTGACAAATGACATGCGAAGCGGCAATGAATCATTTTCGCGATGCCGTCGTGGCGTCGTCCTGGCTGCTGCGCAGGCCGTGTCGTCCTCGCCCACGGGGTGCTCGCCGAGCAGCTCGCCGTCGGCCGCCACGCCCGGCCCGCGCGGTGCCGATGAACCCGTTAAGCAGTTAACCTCCGCGCCGCTCCGTCATCCTCATCCTGGAGGAGGTGGAGGGGAGCGTGTCAGAGTCGGGCGGAGTGTTATTGGGAAGGTGTGCGTGGGCGCCGCCGCCGTCGCGCCGCGGGGCTGCCGGCCGGGGCCGCTCTTGTCCCAGGTCAGCCCCCTTTCCTCGTCCTCCTCGCCCCCAAATCTTTGTGCTCGTTTTGGAGGAGGCCCCTACTCAACCCTGGAGCGCTGGAGCCGTTCCAGTGACAGCTGGGTCTTAGCTGCTGGAGAAGACAATCATAAAAAATAAGAGGGGCACAAGCGCTCTTCCCGGCTCCTCCGCACATCTCCGACCAGCCCAAAGTAGTGTCCCTTACTCGCTAAATGTATTTGTACGTTGTTTTGAAAACATTCGTGCTAAGTTGAACCAACTTCTCGTTTCGTGCAAATTTTCCTACAAAAGTAAACGATTTCGCACCAATAAATGCACCAAAGCTGGGGAGAGAATCAATACAGAAATGTGTGCAAAAATTTTGATAGCTTAAAAATTTGTATGTATAAAAGACACAAATCCAGGTAGTGTGTACAAAACCCGTCCGCGCCGGGGGCTCGCGTAGTTAGCCGACGCGCGCTAACAAAACGAGAAAAGTGCAGCAACGGCAACTTACAAAGGGGCCTAGGGGGCGGGGAGTCCGACCCACGGAGCGATAATCCGGGGAATAAGAGTGATAATACATATAATCAGAATAGACCACACTGAGGGTGTTCAACTATCAGGGGCGAGGTGAAACAATGTGCCGCCTCCTCCCGCAGCTCTCCCTGCGCTCTCTGCGCAGAGGACAAAGCCCGCACGAACACATTAAAAGCCAACAAAAGCAAAAGGAACTGCTGCTCAGAGCCTCTCTCTCGCCGGCCCGGCTCTGTCCTCCCGCTCCCCAGCTCTGCGGCTGCTTCGCCTTACCGTGATCTGGTTGGTGACCTTGGTGATGCCGCACTCAAACTTCTCGGTGAGATCAAGCCGCAGCACGGCCAGCCCGTCCGCGACCAGCGGATGGCAGTTGGGATCTGCAACACGGAGAAGCACACTGCTCTAGAAAAAACAACCAACAACGGAGAGCAGACATACACACATGACCATAGTAAACGAAACAAACCAAACAACAAAACAACAAAAAGGGAGAGAGACATGATGCGCCCGTGATGCGCCAAATCGATAGACGCTCTCGCACTGCATAGACAGAGATGCGGGGAAAGAAGGAATAAAACAGAATAAAACAGCCGACAGCGTAAAGCGAGGGGATTACAATAAGGCGCGATCTGGATCGCGGATCCCACGGCGGCGTGTCCCCCTCGTATCCCGCCGCCCGGGCCCGCAGTGCGCCGAGCCTTATTGGATCTCCCCCTCCCTACTCCCCTCTCCCCTCTCTCAATCCCTCCCTATTTCTCTCACTCTCACCCAGCCTCCCTCTCACTCACCCAAAAAGACAATCGTGCGCTCGGCAAGGACAAGAGAGCCGCGCACTGCCTGCCGCAGGGACTTTAGTCCGCAGTTAGTTTCATTTCTGTTTTGTACTGCTGTATGTTAAATTACAAAAGTTACAAAAGATTTATTTTTTCAAATCGCAGTCATATCCAAAACAGGATACTGATCACACCGAGCCAGACACCAGACAGGAAGCTTGCGTTAGACGACCCCCTCCCCTCCATCTCTCTTTCTCTCTCTCTTACACACACACACAGCACACACACGGCACACACACACACAGCACACACACACAAGCGCGCACGCCGTCTCTCCTCCTTACACACAGGCATACACCTCGAACATGCCGTAAGCCTCCATATGCTTGTACAATGACATCATAGTGACGTCACCGGGTCGGCGGGCAGCCCGAGCAGACAGACAGGCGGACGGACGGCCGGACAGCCCGAGCAGACAGCTGGACGGAGCAGCCTCGGGCCTGGCTGGCGGGTGCCCGGTCGGCCTTGAACCCCATTGCACGCTGGGTCAACCCTATTCATTACCGATGAGGAAGCCGAGCCGCGAGTCTATATAGTGAGGGCGGGGCGGGGCGGGGCGGGG
>NW_026267179.1:847812-849034 GCF_000697945.3 Frankliniella occidentalis
CAAGTAATTAAATAAACAAATACTAGAGTAGTAAGCTTTTTTTTAAACAAAAATTGTCCCCTACTGTCTTTTTTTGTTTAGAAGGTACTTAAATAGAACCAGAGGAGCAATCCGTTCTAGAGCTCTGTTTGAAGTATGCGTCAGATTTCTAAAAAAACAAGCAACATAACACACTTGGTAAATCAGAGTGAGTGTGAGACAAAGATAAAGGGTGAGAATGTTCAAGGTAAAATATGTCATCACTTCTAAAATGAACTAATCAATAGGAATTTGTAAATTGTCATGTACTTTATTCCTTATTTAGAACCAAGATACAAATGAGTTACTGGTTAAACTCAAAGTTCTTAAGATTTAAATTTCTTTAGATGTTATCGACTAGTTAGTAACACATGTATTGTGCATGGATCTGCTGCTGATTTCACTTTGGCACACTAAAGGTGCTTTACCATCAGTGGTGCAGAACTCAGGTTAAACAGTTTATGCCACTTCCCAAATTAATTTTGAGAAGTGCAAAACACAAAAACACACTTGACTCCTCACACAATATGTTCATACACATTTAAATTGTTATTCTTCCTTATGTTACGATTCTGTGCTAACTTTCTCTCCATGCAAAGTCCAATTAATACAAGTTTTTGTTTTTATTAAAATTGTCAGTCTTGGAGAGCTACTTACTAACTTCATCTACTCTTAGAGAAATTAGAGGTTGCATGAGAGAGATAACAAGTGGTACATACATTATCCACTCTGATCCAGTCAGCACTAATATCACACAATATCTACACCAACAAGGGATGAGCACAAAGGAACAGCCTTTCTGATCTATGAATGTGATGGATCAGCGATACCTTATGAGAGAAGAATTTACTTTTAAGGAAGATATTGTTAGGTACTACGTTCTTGACCGGAGTGGGATTTTAAATTAAGAAGATGTGATGTCATCACTGCAGTTGAATAAACTACCAAACTACTGCAAATATTGGCTTTCTAATAGTTAATTGATGCTGTTAAATAAAATTATGAAGACATTAAATCAAGATATACCCTGGTAGCATAGATCATTCATAGGACATTCTGTGAATGTTAAGAGAACCAAAATAGTTCTGTGAACGTTGTTTGAATGTCTAGTGCTACTAGGGTGGTCAAAAGGAAAGTCATAAGAAACCTATCTAGATAAAATGAATAAGCAAAGAAAGCAAAAAGATTTTCACAAACAATAATT
>NW_026267179.1:858579-866286 GCF_000697945.3 Frankliniella occidentalis
GGGCGGGGCGGGTGTAGCTGGCCGAATGTGCCTCGAGGCGTGGCGTGGTGTGGTGTGGCGTGGCTCCCAAGGAGCCGGCCGGGCCGGACGCGACCGGCAGCCCAGGCGTGAGATTGACGGCGATGAAGTCATCCTCATCCGTCCTTCCTGTAGACATCGCCGCGCAGCGCGCCACCGCGAGCCGCGCGGCCGAGATGAACGCCTAAACTTCCCCCACTTTTTTTGTTAAATTAAAACAAACATGCATTTGCCAGAAAATCAGCGCGAGCGCGGCGCATTCCAACTTCTGTCAACAAGTCGAGATGTAACCGCCTGGTGGGTAGGCAACACCACTGTGTGTATGCACGGGTGTACTGCGGGCCGGCCTACCTCCCCGCCGGCAGGGGTTCTCCCCGCAGCAGCCTCATACCGAACAATACTTTTACCGTTGTGGATTTCCAATAATGAAATCTGCCGAAAGAAGGTAGCAAAGAAGAAACAACGCAATGACCTGACCGATATCGCATTACATTGCGCGTTCGTGGAAGGGCGGGGCGGGGCGGGGTGCGGCGGGGAAGTCGGGTGTGAGAAGTAGACCTCGCAGGTGTGAATCGGGGCGGCGCGGCGCCGCGGGCACGCGGCCGCGATGCTCCCTACCGCGACCAGACGCACGCCTCCCCGCCCCGCCCAGCCTCGCCACGCACCGCACACAAGATGCGTGGTCAGCTGCTGCTGCCCTGCGCTGTTGCTGCGGAGAGGTGTTGGGTTGGCCAACTCTTTTGAATCCCACGCGCCACGCGCTGCCGCGATGCTGCCCTCCTATTCTCTCCTCTCGGCACCGGAGACATGGCTCGGCGGAACATGCACTGCCAGTGAATGTCGCAAAGTTTGTAGGTGTGCGAAATGGTTGAATTCCCGGAAATTCACTTGAGGGGTGGGGTGTGCGAAATTTCACGGAAACTTCACACATTTACTTAACTCAATTAGGCGAATGAGAATTCGCACCGCACGTACAAGTGCGTGACATTCACACTAGGGTTTCCAGTGCAACACACCAACCACCATGCGTTTTATCGCTGCGTGTGTCGCATTGGGAGAGAGCTCCTCTCCTCTTGTGTCTCACCACAGAGCCCACCCACCCGCCGAGCCCAATTCGGGACACACTCTACACTCTGCGGGGAGTGGGCCGGTGGGCCTCCCCTCGCGTTACTCACGCATTCTCTCAGACGTCGAGAGAGTCGAGGCGCGACATAAAGTCCCACACGCCATTTATGCTCTTATCGCACACACCAGGTTTAAAAAAACAAAACACACCAAACAGGAAACAAAGAACACAGAAAAAGTTTTACAGAACATTTTCATCGACTAAGTCTTTCTTTTTATTGGGCGTATATACGGGCTGTTCAGCGAGGGGACCGCCCGGTGTGCGGCCCCTTGCCCCCTTGCCGGTCGCAACGGTTCTCTCGCGCAACCTTGTCAATACGAGCGACCGCGAGCGACACGGCAGTACAGGAGGGGCAGAGGCGAAAGCGTCTGCTTTAACGACTCGCATCGACCGGCGTCTGATGAACGAACTCGAACTTTATAGAACCAGCACGGCCACCGCCTTGCTAATCCAAGCCAGTCAGGCCACCCAAACGGAACACCCCCCTTTACGTCCTCACTGCCCCCCCCCCCCCTTACCCCTTACCTCACGCAAAGAGCAGCCATTGAGTCAACAACTGCGGCAGCAACAACAACACTTTTCCGGTACTCCTGATATATAACGAGTTGAATAAATAAAGCAGCATGCTCTGCAATGTCCATAACAGTGTAGCATGTCGACTTTTTAACAAACAAAAGTTTGTCAGTTTGAAGTGGAGGACAAAAATGTTTCAAAAAAGATTCAAGTAACTGCGTGAACGTTGCGTGCACTACTCTCCTGCATGTAGAACCATACTTGCGGCTGAAACAGCAGTGAGACGCTTTGTTCTAAAGGTAGTTGAGTGCACGTGCGTGTGTTAAGTGCGTGTGTTTTGGAGCCCGATAATCAGTAGGGCCTGTAATGGGCGCCGGAAGGGAAGAGGGGGGGGGGGGGCACGTCTAAAAGAGGTAAATATCAGGGGCCAATTATGTCACGATAGACACGCCGTGTGTTCCCTCCCCCTCCCCCGATCCCCGAGCCGAAACAAGCTCCAGCAGCGGGCGAGCGTGACCTAGCGCATAGTACAGCGCCTCTCCCGCTCACCCTCTCCCTCACTCTGTCTCTCTCCCACTCACAAAAGGACATCGCCACTGCGGGGCCTTGGGCGCTTGCTAACACACGGGTTGCCCCCAGCCGGCGCACTGCTCGCCTGCTGCTGCCGCTGCTGCTCCCCGATGGAAAACAACAGCAAAAGGGGCAAAAAAGAAAGTGAGACAAAAGCATTAAAAGCGGAATTGTTTTAGTTTTCTGCTCCGGGGCGGCCGCGCGGCGGGTCTCCACCGCACTCAAGGTAAGGCACAAGGCACGGGTGGCGGCGCCGGCCAAAGACCGAGGGGAGGGGAGGGGGGTCGTGGTGGGGCCACCTGGGCAACACTATGGGGCTGCGCAAGGGAATACCAGGAATATCCTCAAAGCAGTGAGTTAGAGAGAGAGCGCGCGCGCAACTCACACACATTATAATTGCCTCTCGCTCCAGCTCCAGCTCCGAGACCCCGACCCAATCCTCCGCTCCGCTGCGCCCGCCCCGCGGCCCCGCGGCCCACACGCACACAGGACCACCCGCCAAATAAGACCCCCACAAATAATTTCCGTTTTTAATCAGCCCCCCCCCCTTTCCTTCATTCTACGCGCCGATCCGACTCGACTGATAATTATCACTGCGTTTTCCCGTCCGCCCAGCAGTGGCGAGTCGCGCGTCCCTGCGTGCGTTGTTATTACTTTTAGGCCTATCAAGGCCCGGAGGTCATCGGAGCAGAAGGAGCCTCGAGAAAATCAGTTCAACCCGCGGTTCCACCCGGATACAGCGTCTCTGTGCGGATCTGTGGTGGCGTCCCTGCGTGCAGGTCTCCTCGACAATTGCCGTTTGTTAACAACTTACTGAAAGGAAATGTGCTTGAACTTCGGTGTAATTATTCTTGAACTTTCGACAATACCTTCGGAAGACTTCGACAAAACTCTAGCAAACTTCAAGTAAACCTCGATCAATTTCGGCCGCGATGAAGTTCGGCTTGGATATATGCTTCTTAAACAAAACAAAACCTTTTCCCTCTCGACTTGTTGGTGTTTTCCCTAAAAGTTACACAAATTACGAATGAACTCAACAAAATTGTGAGCTGCAAAAGCAAACACAGAAACGGCAAGAAAAGGTATTCATGTTTCACTACACCGCGGGCACTAAACAAGAGTGCATGACGCTGCACACGATTTGTGCATTTGTGACCAGTAGCGTGACAGCCCCGCACCTTCCCCCCCCCCCCTCTCACACCACACCCTACTATTACTCTTTGACGCGTCTGTCGTTACTCTGACACTGATACTGAGCGTAACTCGAAGCGCCCTGCTAGCGTGGCTGCTGCAGAGACAGGAGGGGCGGCACCTGCAGTTATTGCAATCCGATCAGCGGCGGCCGACATCCAAGAGCTTTGCGCGCATGTTCTTAGTAACAGTTCATGTAGATAAACAAAGTCAAACTATTTCATTTTTTTTGAAAAAGAGAACCCGTGTTGCTGGCTCCAGTTGACCCGGAGGGGAAAGGAGGACCCCGTGCGGCGTCTCCTCCGAGGGTTCCGGTTCCTGAGGGTTGTTCCGTTACGTACAAATGTCCGCGTGTATGAAAACGCCCAATGGCGTGGTGGGGCGGGGCGCAGCGCCACTGCGGCCACCGGGACACTGGGAGGACGACGACGACGAAACGGAACGGAACGCTTGCTTCGATTGGCCATCCCGTCCGCGTCCGCGCGTGAGGGTAAAGGATTCCACGAAATGACCTCACCTCGGCGCCTCCCTCCCTACACCACCCCGCCCCGCCCCGCTTCAAAGCAGCGGCACGGCAGCAGGCAGGAGCTAATTGTACGGCCCCCGGGAGCGCCTAGGCCGGGCTGCGGTGGTCAGGCTGCTGCTAACGGTCCCCGGCCGCTCAAACTCTTCGTGTCGCGTAACGCGTGACGCGCGGTGTGACGCTCCTGGTGATGCGTAACGGGCATGCAGTATCGGCGGCGGCGGCGGGGAGAGGAGGCCTGCTTGACCCGGAGCCGTTAGGCAAACAGAGTCAGACAGACGGCCCAGTGTCTCTGCTCCCCGCTGATCCCTCCGCCAGCTAAACGGCCGCACTGTTCCTCTCCCGCGCGCGAGGTGAGAAACGGCTTGTCGGCACCGCAGTGCGTGCGTGCGCGTGCGTGCGACCGTGCGAGTGTGTGTTATTATACACCCTCCCCCCTTCACCCCGTCCTATTTCTCTCTGTCTCTTCTGTGTCTTTTTCTCTCTGACTGACGGACGCCTAACGGCCTAGTGATAGGCCACCCGCGCAGCCCGAGTGCACTACGTCGAAAGATATTGCCTAACCTACGGGCGTCAGTTGATGGCGGTGTTGCAACTTTTCCTACATCATTTTTTTTTACCCGAAACTGTAAATCAAAATCACATCTCCTACCCCGCACCACCACTGTCACAGAAATTCTCTCTAAAAATTCTCTAGAAACCTAACCCTTTTCCTGTCTTATTTCTCTGCTTCTTCCACACAAGTGCGACCAAGTTCAAAAGCGCGTACCGTGCACATAAAAGAAGCAGGTGGACACATGCACAGTTACAACCTTACCAAGCAAAATGACAAATCCTTCGTGAAGGAAATGCTTCGTAGTTACGAAACAAACTCTTCGCACCTAAGGATTTTGGCAGTTTGCTTCGTAAGCAGGTTTTAACAGTGCGGCTGATCTTCGATGATGTTGAAGGAGAGGAAGTGGAAGTAGTGATATTTAATTATTCTTACAGAAAACGTGCGCGCCAGCACAATGTATTCCTAAATGAATACAGATGTGTTGCTGATCCCGTGCGCAGCTCCCCGCCTGATTGATGGTCCTATGGCGGTCCCACGAGGCCCGGGAGGGACGGTATACGATCACGGGGCACATCTCTGTCCCAGCGCCTCGCCACGCCACGCCTCGCCACGCCTCGAGCGAACGGGATGTGTGACGTTGTGTCTGCACAAGAAGTAAATGTTCAGGCAGCCAACGACCAAGGGGGGCTTGGGCCCAGCGCGTGTACCGTACCGAGCCTTGGTCGCGCACACCGTAGGAGCAAAAGCTTTCGTCGCACCACCATAGGCCAGGCCAAAGGCTTGTCGCGGCATTAGAATTTATCAACTGCCAAAGCGACCATAGTGGCGTAGCAGAGGCAGCCGCAGCCTCTGAGCGTGGTGCCGGAGATTACACACACACACACACCAACACACACACACACACACACACACACACACACAGCTAGCCTCGCACCGGGCCCCGCATTCACTCACGCGCGATAACCAGCCCTGTCGTCAGGGCGTGCGAGGGACTGACTCGGCGAGGGAGAGGCGAGAATTAATGAATCCCGGCTCTTCCGTTTGAAATATTATTTCGCCTATGCTTTGAAAATGTTTCGGTTCCGTAGATGTCCTCCATGTTGCGTGCTTGTGCTGGCTAATTTTCACGTTTTAAACATTACCTGTTTTAAATCGAGAAAAAAAAGGTTACCTAATTGCGCGGATACTCACCGGGGAAGGACCGCAGACCCTCTGGGTAGATGTCCAACATGTCGGGCTGCTTTACGATCTCCACGATCATGGCGTCCTCGAGGCATTTGACTTTGTGTTGTACTGAAACAAAAAAACAAACAAACCGGTAAGCCAAATGTTACACATATGCATGACACTGAAGAAACACAGAAGGTACACCCCCTAACGCACCCACAGAGACCCGTGGCAATTGGTCGGAATAATTATCGCGTTTGGGAAGAGTAATTATACTAGTATCATATTCAGCGGCAAAGCACAAAATCCCACCAAATCAGAACCGGATTTCAGGCGCGTCAAAACACGTGGACCCGCGCAGATTGGAGAGAAATTATGATTATATGAGTTGTTCCAACCGAAAGCGAGGCTTTTGTGACGGAGACGGACGGGCAATATGCATTATTACATTACGAGGGGGCATTGTTTGCCCATCTCTGCAGGTGGGGCACGAGAATGAGCGCAGAGAGGCGGCGCGTCTCGAGCCGCGCACGCCCTCAATTCGCAAATTATAACGCACTTTTGGCCGCAGATTAGCATCATGTCAACGATAATTGTGATCCCGGCTCGTGAGATTTGAAGGGAAAATGTGGGAGGGGAATGAGAGAAAACGAGGATAGGGTGGAGTGGTGGAGAAGTGGGAGAGGGAGAGGGGGCTTTGCTTCATTCTCAGCTCGACAGGAGAGACGTCTCCATTGATTGTTGGCTTGCCGACTCACTCTCGCTCGAGCCTCGCGCCGTTGCGAGAGAGAACGCTGAGCTGCGATCAAACCAGGGAGTTTGCTGGCAATAGCGTGAAACTCCATCTCCGGATAGAAGGTAAGACAGTCAAAATTTGTTTCAAAAACTTTCACAAGCAGGTCAATAACAGATAACACACAGTGGAACAATTTTATGTGAAAAGTGACTTTGACGGCTACAGTAATTAAGATGCACATTGTGCCTGCCTACGTCATCTGTGACCCCTCGCCATTGGAGACGCGTCTCCGTTTTGCTCCAGACCCACCCGACCTACCCGACCCACCCGTCGGGCCGACAGAGTACTGCGTAGATATCGAGGACGCGCAACGCGCAGCTCCAGAACGTCGCCTTGTTGTGTGTGCAAAGCTCTACAGGTGGTCGCCTGGACGTGCCCTCCGCCACACCCCGCCCCGCCACGCCCCGCCACGCCCCGCCACGCCCCGCCACAAAACAGACACCGAGTAGACGCGTACACACACAAGTGTTTTCAGAGAGCCTCACGTACCGCTCTCGTACATCCCGAGGCACAGAGAAACAGCGCAGGCCGAGGCGCAGGCCCTATGCGTGTTTGTGTTCGTGCGTATGTGTGTATTGAAGGATAAGAAGGAAGCGAGGGAAGGAGGGGAGTGAAGGGGAGAGAGAATACTAATTGCAGGCATAGGAATGACGGGTGCGACTAATCGATCGAGTAACAAGATCGCATATCGATATTTAATTCAGCGCGGTCCTATGCACATGTGTGTGTGCGTCTGTGTGCGTGCGATGGCGCGCTATGCATGTACTGCCGAGCTGCGGCAGTGCTGATTGCCCGATAATCTACGAAGCGACGCGCCTCGGAGTGGTGCTGTGCGTACATGTGTGTGTGAGTGTGTGTGAGCGTGTGTGTGCGTGCGAGTGCAGCAAGTGCAAAAGCAATGGGGCCACGAGTAGCTACAGTATTCGAATAATATTATTAAATGCGCGTATGTGTGTGCAAAGAGGGAGACACCCCAGTTTATAACAATTAGCGACGCTCACTCAGCCCCAGTCGTGGCGCTGCATAATGCATGCGGCAGAGGTGCAGCCCGCGAGCCCTGCACCGTGCCCTGCACTCTGCGACCGTGCGCTGCAGCAGCGCTGCAAGCTGCAACCGGGCACCGGCGGGTACCGGTCGGTGACTATTGGGAAGGAAAATAACAGATAGTTGAAGATGTAAACGATGCAGTTCTGCAGGTAAAAAACATTAATATTAAAAAAATCGAAAAATTCAGAAAAAAATATCTT
>NW_026267179.1:866336-867462 GCF_000697945.3 Frankliniella occidentalis
CCCCCTCAACCCGTCCCTCCCCGTAACGGAATTGATGTGAACAGAACAGATCTTTTATTTGCTCTGCGCGGCCCGGCCCCGGCCCCGGCCGGTACTGCTCCTCCGTGCCGCTGCGCCAGGCTGCGCCCGCTGCTCCACCAGATCAGAGCAATAGCCGCACTCGCGACCTGACCTTTAGGAAAGGGCGGGCGCGCCCCGCCCAGCCCCACAGCGCTCCGCCCCGCCCAACCAAAGTGATCTTCTTTCGCCAACTTAGTAGAGTAGTATACATGGTAGAATCTGAATCGGCGCCAGCAATAACGGCGGCAAAGACTTCGAAGGAATAAGGTCAAAATATTGAGTGAGGGGAATAAAAGAAACGGGTATAGAGGGCACTTGACTTACTCGGGCTCTTGGAAGCCGGCGGGCAGCGGCAGGACGTTGCGCTTGTAGACGGTGTGGTTGGCGGCGGGGCCGCGCACGCACTTGACGGTGAGGATCTCCTTCGGCCGCTCCGGGTCGGACGTCTCCACCACGACGCGGTGCGTGTACGTGGACCGGCCCTGCAAC
Source organism: Frankliniella occidentalis (assembly GCF_000697945.3). Classification (NCBI taxonomy): domain Eukaryota; kingdom Metazoa; phylum Arthropoda; class Insecta; order Thysanoptera; family Thripidae; genus Frankliniella; species Frankliniella occidentalis. The sequence continues at coordinate 866,886 of NW_026267179.1, forward strand.
ACAAACACACACAGGCGCTCAGGTCGCGGCATCGCGGCGTTAACACTAAACCACAAACCACAACCAGCAACCACAATATAGTACAAAATGGGTGCAAAATAAAATGTGAGGCAATCGCCAATAACAAGAGCACGAGCGCCCAAAACACGCAATAGTCACAATGACGCATAAAAAAATGTTGGCAAAGTTGTAACTGTAAACAATTTTACCCAAGTGTGTGCCTCTCCATTAGCATATTGGGATGGTTAAGGCATAACGGTGTGAATGTTCATCGAAATTTTGCACAACTGTACACCTATAAGTACTCGAATGGAAACTAACACTCACACTTGAGTTTGATGTGCGACACGGACGTGAGACGCATAATTTTGGAGTGTGTAATGCATATGAAGATGTCACACTTTTTCTTATTTGTAGAGCATCGTGACGAGGGCCCCGGCCGGGACGGGGCGGTGCTCCTAATGAATGGATGACTGACGCGCGCGTTAAAAGCCCCGGCCGGCCGGGCCGGACTGTTAGGCGTCGGCCGGGGTGGCTGTCCTCTCTCCCTCCCACACGGGGCGTAGCGGGCGGGGCG
>NW_026267179.1:871345-873373 GCF_000697945.3 Frankliniella occidentalis
GGGGGGGGGGGAGGGAGTCGTCTCTACTGTACCCACCGCGTCCGGCAATAATGTGAATGTGAAAATGCGCGCCGCTATATACTATATACACCTTGATGCAGCGCCACGCCGCCGCCGCCGCCGCGCCGCGCGATGCGCAGCCATTAGAACTGCGTAAAAGTAACGACCCCCCCTCTGGTTAATCTCAAAGGTCCGTCATTAGCGGCGAATACACACTCACCGCCCCGGTCCTCTCGTTCTCTCAAACACACAAACATACAAACACACCGTGCTGTCACGTCACACACAGTCACACCGAACGTAGAGAAGATATTCGTGCCGTGGGCGGAGCGGAGAGGCAGCGAGCTGTCCAGACAGTTGGGACCGTTGGGACATGGAGAGGCTCACCCCGTGAGCTCACCCGGCCCGGCCTGCTCACCCGCTGCTGCTCGCCTAGCCTGCTCATCGCTGCAGCAAGTGCAGCCCCCCCCCCCCCTTTCCCGAGCAGCGCGGGTCGTTACGGCGCGATAATTGCCATCTGATATAATGTTTTCTGGTGGGAGATTTTCACATCAGCGAGGAGGGCATGAGAGGGCTGTAAAAGTGTCGCCTTCATTCCGAAAAATTAAGTGGATATTAATGGAGGCTACATTTGTTTTTATTCGCTTTTCATAGCCCCCGTCGTTTGTTTTTCTTTTTGTCTGTGTGTTTGTTTTTTTTATCCTACTCGCCGTTGTTATACCTTTCGTTGCACCGAGGGGCGGGCGGGCGAGCGGGAGGAGGGCGGCGCTCCGCTGCGCCGCGGTGGGCGCTCTAATAAATGCAATCGTTCATGCTCTAGGGAATCGATTTAGAACGCTCGTTGGCCGACAGCCGCACAGCGTGCGTGCACGCATTGTGAAGCATGCCAACCAACCTCTGATTCACACTGAAAAAAAAAGAAAGTCCAAGGGAGTATGGATGAAGTCAAGAAATTCAGCTGGTGACATCAGTGCACGCCATAAGGGTTTTTTTTTTTTCAGAATAATTTGAACGAAAGTGTCAGTGATCGACTCAATCGCTATGTTTAGTTAGTCCGTGGAGCGAAACAAAACTATTCCAGTCGTGGCGGCACAAAGGTAAGATTGGGGGAGGGACGGGAGGAGGAGAGTACCCCCCCCCCCTCCCCCTTCGAGCGGCGGGGATCAAATTGCTCAATCAATACGCTCGCTGCCGTTGCCACGCTCCCCTCATCCGCCCCACTCCGGGAGTCCTGCGCTGCGCAGACTATCAATCAGCTGATCATACGGCACCAGAGAGCTCACCGTCGTCGGCGACCTCCGCCGCGCCGCACGCTCAGCGAACTACTGCAGAGGGAGTGCCATGGATGTTGACTTGAACAATGATCAAATTTCGAAAAGTTTTGCTCAGCAACGAAATAAATGTCGTCGACACCCCTTTTTTTATCGCCGAGAGTTACTCTCACGAACTTTGTCTAAGCTTTGTCTCATACCTCCATTTACCGCAGGTGCTGTGACCGGCGTACTCCTACGTGTGAATGTGTGTGTGTGTGTGCAGCTGATAATCCCACACTACAACGGTATATCCGTGCCCTCGCCTTCCCTCCCCCCCTCCCCCACCTGCTCACGACGGTACACGCGAAAATGGCATATCCGAGGCGTTGGGAGCTGAATGCAAGTGCAGTACAGTGGTGTGCATCCTGCCGCCTGTAGAAGCTCCTGCGCCGGCTCGGGGCGTGGCGGGGTGCGGTGTGGCGGGGCAGAGTGTGGTGGGGCAGAGCGCGAGGCGTGTGGCGGACCGCGCGAGGAGTGCAGACGTGTGCAGAGGCCGCCTGGCCCATTGGACACTTAGCACGCCAGATTTGTTGTCTCTCCACTAACTTCTTACTACGTAGGGCCCCGTGCGTTAACATTATGCACGGGTTAGCTGAGCGAAGTGCATTAAATTTACAGAAGACATAAAATACAGAACAACTATACCGAATGAGGGTCCGCCTAGTAGGTAGGCAACCGTTCTCTGCTCCTACAACGAAAAAGTTTGGGGGGGGGG
>NW_026267179.1:873753-877617 GCF_000697945.3 Frankliniella occidentalis
GGGGGGGGAGGGCTTAAATGTATGCCTTACTTCAGTTCACTCACAGAACATGTCTGCTACTGTCCCTTCCTATCCCCACTGCCGCCCTCCCCCTACTTAATTTACCCTTTACTGTAATGCCATATGAAGCTCACATTTCATTCAATTCCCTTTATTTGTGAAAGGTGAAATTCTGTTAGATTGCCTCTGGTTGAAGTGAAATTAAATACCCTAATATTTAATTCAGTTTCAATATACATTTAAACTTCTCTCCTACGACAAGTACAACTTGTCACCCTTTCATTCTTTTTTATCAGCTTTCTCCGAGACATTTGAAGAATCACGAGTCACTGAAGTATATTAAATTGAAAGTTCTATTTATAATGTATCGTATCATACAGTTTAATTTCAATGCTCCCACCATTTTATTGGATATCATTAAACATAATGTGACTCTAGACAAAGCTAGTTCATTTAAGAAAAGAATATACCTTGTTCTGATTTCGATGGGCCTATCCTACCTGCGTTGGCGATATTGGCTAAAATATTGTTCGGTCCCTTGCAAGTCCATAGCTATTGTGAAAATAAGTTGTGGGTTGAATAATCGTTTTGACATGTCCTCATGAAAGATTGGGTGACTTCCAATCATTCCACAAGTACACACCATTACTTTGTTAAAATACAATAACTGAAAATTTGGATTTTTTTAGGGGTTGAAAAATTAAAAGTGTAATACAAGATTTGGATTCTTTTTTCAAAATGAAAAAGGAAATGTCCTATGCTCAAAGCCGATCAGAGTTGAAATAGCAGAGTTATTTGTCCCCAAACTGACAAAAGTGCCAAAAAACGACCAATTTGTCAATTTGGTGGGGAATATCTCTGCCATTTCGATTCCGATCGTCTTGGAGCATGAAACATTTTCGTTTTCTTTTGTCAAGACGACCCCGAAACAATTGTTACCTTTTCACATTTCTCCCGAACCCGTACCCCCCTCCCCACTCCAGCTTACGTAAGTAAACACGTAAACCATTCGAAATATCACTTTCGTTTCTTTCCACCGGACACTCGCGAAACTTCGTAGGCCGAGTTCCGCAACTCTAAAACTAAAAGTAACACACTCGGTTTGACAATCTGACATATTAATCACTTGTGAGAGAGTATCAAAGACGCGAAGTGAGCGCCGGAGCCGTTGGTGCTCTACACCCACTCGAGTGCAGTGCTGCCAACATACCAACGAACTACGCGCGAATTCAAATAAAACGATTCAATATTTCAGAGCTGACCAATGCATCAAATAATGCACACAGATAATCCTCGTAAATTATCGATTCTTAGACAAACCCGCTTCTCGCTGTCAGTGCAAAACATTTTGAGGAGATACGGAATGTTACAGACAGACAGACAGACAGACTCACGACGGAGTCATCGCCTGACCCCTCATCGACTTGGACTGAGCTTCGCTCAGCGACTACTCCACCACTACTCCTGCGTCGTCGTCCCCTCTCTCCACTCCTCGGGGTGTCACGTGCTTTTCAAATGCACAAGAAGTCCGAACATCATCACACTCCGACTGCCACGACGTCCATATCTTTTGTTCGTGGATTTGGGCGAAGAGCGCGGCATTTTAAACTTAACGAGAGCAATGTGAAGGTTGGGATGCACTACTACTGCAGGCTGACCACCACACCACGCGCCGGCAGAGCAAAACGGACACGCGGCCTGCGCACGACGGGCACCCCGCCCCGCCCCGCCCCGCCTCACCCCGCCCCGCCCCACCCCGCCACGCCACCACGCGCCCACGCATAACGTGCGCCTGGGCCTGGGCGGGCTTGTCTGAGATTCCCCACATGCTGAGCTAGCTGCTGCCGCTAGTCGCTCGCAGAAAGAAAATTAAAAAACCTTTGCCAACAACAGTGTGCTTTTTAATAGACCCCAAAGAAGACGACTAAAATAGGAATCACTTAACGGCATCGTGATGGCCAGTCTTAGTCAAAATTTCACTATTGAGCCCACTGCCAAACTGGGCAAGTCTTCTTTTTTCCTTCTCCTTTTATCTCCATCTGTTCTGTTCTTTTCTTTCCTTTTTTTTTAACATCCGGAGAATCGCGACCTCGGCGAATCCGCCGGCGCCGGTCCGCCGGTAGCCGTAACGCCGGCAGAGGCACCGGAGCACGGTTCAGATTCGTATCGCAGTTCTTTTAGGTAAATAACATTTTATCGCGAATCTCCATCTATAATGTAGGCCATCCAGAGAGGGGGCCATGGCCTGCAAGGCGTCTCGAGGGCCTATAAGGGCCTCACCCTTCCCTGACATTATTTTCGCCTGCTGCAAATGTTTGTTTTTTTAACTGTTTTCAACGGTTTTTAACGCGTTTTGTCTCTCGACATTGGCCAGCAGCACTTGCTGCTACCGCCTATCGCAGCCGCATCTCTCCGCCCCACAAAGCCGCGCGTCCCAAAGGCTCTCCGCGGCGATCCACTTTCAATAATCCGCTCTGCTGGGCACGTGTGCGCGGAGGGCCTGCGGGGCCCGCGCTGTTCTAACGACATGACGGAGTGCAGGCAAATGCGCTGGCGGGGCGGCAAGACAAGGAGAGATGGGGGGAGAGAGGGAGGGAGAGACGCGCGACTGGCTCTTCTTGTCGACCGTCAAAGTCGATTTCGAATCCACTCATCTCTCTACCTCACCTCCCTGCCATTTGGTCAGTGACCCGCCCCTCGCCGCCACGGTCGCCTCGCCACGGTCGTCTCCTCCTCCAGACGGCGCCGCAAGCGCTTCTTTTTTATCTGTGTTTATTTTTATTTCTTTTTGCAGGGGCGCTGCCGTGAAGAGAGCGGCGGGCAGCGCGCGTGGCAGCGAAGGGCCGCACGAGGCGTGAACGAGTCTGTTGAGCCTCTGTTTCGTGGGGTGTGCGGGGTCACGCTGGCGGGGTCAAGTCGGGCGGGGTCGGGGAACAAAAGGCGGGGTGGGGGTGGGTCGTGGTCGATGGGGCGGGAGAGCGGGGCCCGGGGTGTGGAGCGGATTGCACAACGCGCGCCTATTCGGCCTCCCCGGTGACGACATCCCCGTCCCCGTCCCCCTCTGCGCCGCGTTACTCGCCTTCGCCCCGCTTTATCTCCCAGGCCGGGCTGCCCGCCCGCGCCCCCGCATACCGCTCCAGCTCCAGCCGCGACCATCTGGCGGCTCGAGCCGATGTCGGGGGAACATTCGCAGGGAAAAGTTGTTTTTAAAACTGCGCCACAAAGAAAGAACGTGAAATTCTTTACCTATGCGGACAATAATTTCGCGCAATATCAGCTTGTTGAAAAATGTTGGATTATTTTTTCTTTTAATTTTTTACTTTCTTTTCTTTTCTTTTACGTTTGAGAATTAAGGAGTGCTGGATCAGCCGTCATCGACTTCATTGCATACTCACGAGGCGCCACCGGCGCGGGACCCCACGCCGCCCGGCCCTAGAAGGCAATTTAATTGCGACCAGATTCTTGCATTCGCAATTCTCGCAGTCCCGATCGCTATTCCGCCGCTGAAACTGTGACTGCCTGCGGCGGCCGCCGCCGCGAAGCTGACCCTCATAAATTGCAATTAATGATGACTAAATCTTGTCGCGGGGCCGAATAAGAAGACGCGAGGGCAAGGTAGTGGAGAGTGAGTAAACAAGCAGAGGAACGCGACCGGGAGCGGGATAGGGGGTGGTGGTGGAGAGGCAATCGGCGGTAATCGGGAGGTAACAGTAGTTGCGAAATAATGGCAAAGGAGCGAGCGATGGCGTGATCGCACGGCAAGCCGCGGAGCTGCTGAATATTGCCGGGCACGCACGCACATAGCACAGACACAGAGGGAGTGACAGAGACACCGTATGTGGCAAGCTACGAAGAAGGGGGGAG
>NW_026267179.1:881277-882005 GCF_000697945.3 Frankliniella occidentalis
CCCCCCGCCTCCGTAACCCTTTCGCTAGGCTGGTCCCGTTAGGTGCGGGCGAGGGGGCAATTTGGGGCATTTTAGGGCGCTACCTGGCCGGGCTCACCTCCAGGCCTTATCGCTGCAGGCGCAACAGAGGTGCGGTGCGCTACCTGGCGCGCCCCCTCCCCGGAGCCCACCTCGGTGCGCACGGCAACAACAACCAACCCATTCTCTCACTGTTTGCTCTGACGGCGTCGTAAGCACCGCGCGCGAGGACTGCGCGGCCCGTCACTCACAACTTCTTCACGAGCAGTAAGTGATGAATGAGGAAAGAGAAAAGAAAGACTCGGCCGCGCGGTTGAATCACAGATCGCTCTGTCCCGGCGGCACAACGCTACAGTTATTCCGCCCCGGGCTGTTTCTGGCCCTTCACTGCCCGGGGGAGGGCGGCCTGGGCCTGGGCGGCCACCTCCTTTCACTCGTTATCCAGAGCAGAGAGCGGGCGGCGGCGGCGGCGACTTCCCACAACGAAACGGTGCCATTATATTGTGCGCTGCTGCATTTCGGTTGTTGGACCGGGCGGGTAATGATGTGCTGTATATATGTATGCGTACTGCGTACTGCGTCTGGGGAGAAAAGGAGAGGGCACACTGCGGCAACACTGGGTCCGCTCCGGTTGTGTCTACACACACGCACACACACGGCCCGCGCACCGCCCCGTGTCGCTGAAGGTCTCTCCAGGGGCCCGCCCCACC
>NW_026267179.1:882055-885771 GCF_000697945.3 Frankliniella occidentalis
GGGCAGGGGGCAAGAGAGGTAGAGTGGAGAAAATAACTTTTATGAACCGCAAAAAGCAACAAGCAGTCTCCTCCCTCCCTACTGAAAAAGAAGTGGCGTGTGTATGAGTGTGTGTGTGCGTGTACGGTGGTACAGTACTGTATCGCGTCCGTGGAGTAGACTCGACACCTTAATGAATACGTCAGGCATGGCTGGCGACAAACACCAGGCCCGCGAGTGTGTGTGTGTGTGTGTGTGTGTGTGTGTGTGTGTCTGTGTGTGTGTGACTGAGACGGCGATAGAGAGCCGCCGCCAGGTCTGCGTGCGCACGCGCCTCTTCCGCCAGCGCGGCGCTGACGCGCAGCGACATCAGCGAGGCAGCCTAGAGCATAGAGCAACCCACGCGGTCGTGGGCAGGGGAGGTGCGAAATGTTATCAGCCGCCGACCTATTGTCCGTCTTTGTCTCTCTCTCTTTCGCACTGTGTATCTCTCTATCGTCTCTCTATCTCTCTCCCTCTCTGTCTCTTCCTCTCTCCCTCTGCGACTTACAAATTAATTAGCACCTCGTCGTCGGGCATTTTGAGGCAAATGGATAACGGTCCACGGGGCGGCGTTGTTGGCGGCGCCCTCGGAGAGGGATAGAGAGGGAGGGATTTCCGGGCGTGAGATAGGAGAGAGAGAGAAAGAGAGAGCAAGAGAGGGAGAGAGAGGGGGGGGGAAGCCGGAGCAAGGGCTGCGGCGACGGGAGGTGCGCGCACAGCTGCACGCAGCAGCTCGGCGCGCGGATTCCCCGGAGGTTACAGGAAGCAGCACCGCACTGCGGCAGCGCGTCCGGGAGGCGTAGAGGGTCCCGCGGTCCGCGGAGGAAAGGAGGAAGGGGGAACTGCAGCGGGGGCGGCGGAGCTGCGGGCCCCAATAGCGCCTGGCTGCTTTAGAGCGCGCTGGCCCCAGCCCAGCACCGCTGACGAGGCGGTCTTGTCCGGACAAAGCGCCGAACAGCAGGGGGGCCCAAACGCCTCCTAGGACCTCCCGAGGGGCGGTCGTGTCCGGGTCGAGATTCGTCCAGGAGGGCCTATTCCCTCCTGCAGCTGTCCGCGGGTCTCGCGAACAGATCCATCGCTCGGGAGAGGAGCGCAAAGAAACCCCGCAAAAACCGTCCGCAGCCCGATACGGTCGGATACGGTACGGTGAGCGGGTGTCGCGTCGCGTCATCTCTCTCCGCCCATATCTCTTTCTCTCTCTCCCTCCATCTTCCTTCTCCTTTGTCATTTTCCCTTTCGCCCGGACGGGGGCGCTGGCGGTCTGGCCGAGCGCGGCTCGCCGATGGAGGTCGGTTAGTCACGGCCAATTCTGGCGCTGGCCAAGTGAAATGCAAAGTGGCGCGGCGAGCCGGCGGCCGGCGGCGGCGGCCTGGCTCTCCATTCACAGTGACGGCGGGGCAGGCGGGGGGAGCTGCGGACGCCACGGAGTGATCCAATTTTTTCTTCCCTCCCCCAATCCCCTTCCAGCCCGCAGCAGGTGACGGTGACACATTCCAGCACCGCCAGCCAGCAGCGCCAAGCATTACGATGTTTCTTACACATATCCTTTTCTCTATTAACCATCAACGTGCTCCGCCTTACACTTACCTGCTGCTCCGCCCATCTAATTGCTGATCACCCCCCCCCCCCCCTCTCCCCTTTTCTCTCTCTCTCTCTACTCTGGACACGCGACACGCAGCCTCCTCAGCACCCTGCACATGGCCGGGTAGGCCACCCGCCGCCCTCCGCGTCGGGGCGGCTGCCTACCTCGCACGGCTGCCGGGCGGGCTGCTCCAGGAGGCGCGCGCGCGCCGCGCGGCATGTCGTCGTCGCCGTCCTGAAGAAAAGAGTCGCCGTTGGCCTGTCACCTGCGGGGATCACCGCTACGCCGGCCACCAGCAGGACACATCGCCGACGACAAATGAGCGCAATAATTCGCCCCTCTCGGACAATCAATTTTTTTTTTCGTCCGCCACTTTATTGTTTTTCCTCGCCGGTTGGTGTTGTCTGTTTGCACTGCATTCTCTCTCGGGGCAGAGAGGCATGCTCTCTGTGACGCCGCCACCGCGCCGAGTGCGTACCGTCGCGTAGCGGCCCGCCCCGGCCCGCCCCGCCGCGGCCGCTCCACACGCTGTCGCCTCGCCAAACGCGCGTCAAAGCGGCCGGCAGTGTGACGACGAGAGGTCGGGTCGCAGCCCGGACTGCCGCGGAGAGGAATCCGCGGCGAAAAACGGAAAACGGCGCCGCAATGGCATGACAGCGCGTGGCGTCCGCGCGACGAGAAAATTTCAATTGGATCAACTGAACTGAAAACTCGGCTAAAAATTTGACGAGTAAAATTTAAAAATCATCGGGGATACTATTTTTCAAAGAGGAATAGTTTAGGTCGTTGGCGGAACTACTATTTACAATCGAATGGTCGAAGGTATGGAGGGAGAAGGGAGTGGTTGCAAAAGACAAAAGAGCAAAAGGCCAGGCCGCAGGGCAGGAAAGTAGTGCCTCTGCGTCTTTTTTACTGCCGGTAGGGAAACTAACTTCTCGGCCGCTGCCGGCGCCTGGTGGCCGCTGCGACAGGGGGCATTATGCTAAGCAGCGACGGAGTGGGCTGCGCTGCGCTAGCTGCGCCCGGGCGCCTCAATAGCAGAGGTACTGCGCGTCGGCCACACAAATAGACCCGCGGCGTCCTGGGGGACTTCCAGGAGGCCCCGCTGCTGCTGCTCCTCGCGAGCCCCTGCGGCGGCGTTTGCATAGGGACAGTCGGCGATAAAAGGCCAGCGGCAGCAGCAGCAGCAGCAGCAGCAGCGCCGGGGCCGCACACCGGAGGCACGTCCTCCGGAATGCTGCTGAGGGAGGAGGTGCGAGTGCGGGCGCCACTAGCTCAGCCACGCGCGCTGCGGGGGGACAAGATAGATGCAAGTGCGGGGCGTCGAGTGGTTAAAAGGACAGCGCGCGGCGGTGGTGGACCACTCGGCGGGAGACTCAAACGCACCGACCGCGACAAGGCGTAGGCTAGTCACCCTGGTCGCGGGTGCAGCTGCGGTTTGGCCGTGCGGTACGGGACGGCGGGACAGGAGCGCGGTGGTGGCGCTGCTGCTGGGCAGGGCGGGGCCACCGTCCCAGTGGACGATCTCGTCAAGGAGCAGCAGCAGTAGCAGCATAGCGGGGCCCCGCGGTTCGCCACAGTTTGGCGCGGGGGCGCCCGAGCGGCAGCCTCGTCTAATCCAAACGCGCAATCCGCGTCGTCCGGCCCAGCCGGGTCCGCGCCAGGGTCAGTGAGCCTTACCCGCGCGTCACCGCGGCGGTCGGCGCCCGCACCCTGTCAGAAAACTGTCACAACACGGCGCGTCTGAATGCTACTTTCATACCGGCGCCCGACCACCGCCGCGCCGGACTTTCCCTTCCCTTCTCCCCGCGATGACTGTACCGCGCGAGGCCTACAGGCGACCACTTGGGCCCCTCGGCAGGCCGGCTGCCAAGACAGCTGCTTGTCGTATTAGTAGGCGCTTTCGCCGTGCGGTGGCTCGGCGTGGCACTGTGGCCGGGAGGCTGGAGAGGTAAACCGATACTCGAGTCTGGCGCGATTTCTCTATTCTCTCTCTCTCTCCCTCCCTGTCAGTCGCGGGCCCTGTCTGACCCGACCCGAGCCTGACCCGCATCCATCCTATACAGCAGCGCAACACAGCTGGCGGATAAATGCAGTAGTGCAAATACGGCAG
>NW_026267179.1:895110-899034 GCF_000697945.3 Frankliniella occidentalis
GGGGGATAATTGAAAGGGGTCTCATTAACCTGCTATCGGCGGCGAGCTCCGCGCCGCCCCGCCCCGCCCCGCCCGGCCCAAAGCCCCTCATTGTCTCGCCTTACGTAACGCCAGGCGCCAGGCGCCATGCTCTGGTGTACCGTGACCGTATCACCCGTCGTCATCGGCCAAAGTGGCGGCGTTACAAAAACCGACAAAATCGGCTCAAAAACGGCACGGCTCCGGCGGTGTACGGTACGGAGTCGACTTCCGTATTTGCGGGGCTTAAGGCAGCCTGTAAGACCGGGTTATACAGGGTGGTCCACAGACCCCTTCCCTTGTTTTATTTCCCCATACTGTACCGCATGCAGGCGGGCGGGCGGGCTTGCCTACCTTAGCTCACCGCGGTGCCTTATGGCCCCGTGAGCAACCCGCCCACACACATGCATGCGGTACAGTATAAGCAAAATAAAGGAAGGGGTCTCTGGTTTACCTTGAATGTTTCAGGGGTCCGTTCGCGGGTCCGTTGGTGTGATTTCCACTTTTCCACAAGGTTTTGAGCAGAGTTGATTGGGAAGCGACATCATGAAGTGCCCGAGGCATGCTCGAAGCCGCGATAGTCTGTAGTCTTTTGCTATTTTATGACGAGACGGACACGGACGCTTGTGAGATGACGCGCCGATGCCGTTGGAGAAGCAGGGAGAGAGGAAGCGCGGTTGGTGCGTTCCGTTTACGTCCTCCTGCAGCCGCGGCGATGCGATACCGTGCCTTCCCCGAATGTACGCGCCTGCGGGCCCTGCGGGTGCGATCGACCTCAATCGACCTGAGGGCCTCGTCGTCAATCACTCCCCATGTGACTGCTGTGCCCCGCGCCTCTCCTCAGCCCGCCCCCACCCGCCACTTGCATCTATGGTGCGTGACATTCCACCACTTGAAAGCGTGTGAAAAAAATAGAGTAGACATATGCAATAACGGGCCCATGCCAACAAGGGTGTCAAACTAAATGAGTGTTCTGATTAATTGGTGGTTTTTTATTGGCTTACGAGTAAGAGAGCAACTTATTTAAGTTGTTTGTCACTCATTTTTTTCGATTGCAATATTCTTTTGTAAAACGGAGTTACATAGTACTTAGGCGCGTAATTCCGTGAAAAGAGTTAAAATATTTACCCTTTTGCCTGCTATGGCGTCACTTCCGTTGCTATATTCACTTAAGGCTCCGATATGGGAAAGCGTATGGGAGAGCGTAGGCGTAAGCGTAAAAGCGTAGCGCTCGGGTAGTGACCTAACCTTACATCGGCACAAATTTTGTCTGACATCTTCTTTAAAATAGTAATATTATGGCCGCAGCGGACTCCGAATGCATGACAACACCAGAAAATGCTTTTCAACACTTGTCAAAACCGAAAATGAGCCAAGATGAGGTTAGGGCGCGTACCCCCACTCCGCTCATTTACGCCCAGCCACTACGATTTACGCTTACGCTTTACGCTCTCCCATACGCTTTCCCATATCGGAGCCTTAAGTGAATATAGCACGTTAAATTAGAAAAGAAGGATTTTTACTTGTAATAAATTTTTAGACAGCCCCCAAGACTGTCTCTACCAGACAGAAAAGTGCCCTCCCCCTCCCCTCTCCTCCCTTCCGCCCCTTTTATTTTTATAACTTTCAGGGGAATTTTTGTGACAGAAATTTTGTGAGTAAATTAAATTGTAGGCAATTTCTGTTCTCCTTCCCGAACACTTTGACATGAAACAAAAGTAAAAACTGTCGGTCGTTGTCCATGCATTGCTGGATGACACCCACCTTTAGTCTCTGCGCTCGCCGCCGCCAGCAGGGCCGCCAGCAGGGCCGCCACCACACACAGCCGCCGTAATCCAATCATGGCGCGGCGAACAATAAACTCCACAGGATGAAGAAGAATAAGAAGAGGAGGCTGCCTGTCCCTCACTCACTCGCACACTAGAGCACTCGCGAAGCACTCGCGTCACCGCCTTCGGGCACTCGATGATGACCAGGCTCCTCTCGGTCCCATTCCTCCGGGGCACTGCACTTGTTTTGTCACGACACCGGCGAGACGGGCAGGACCTGGACGCACGTGGGCTCCGCGTCGACGCGACTCGCGCGCGCCTGTGACGTCCTGAACACTCCGCGAGCGGGTCCGCGTCGGTCTGCTCGCGGCCGCGGTCGGGCGGGTACTGGCGGGCGGCTGGTGGTGGGGCCGCGGCTGGCAGGCCTCCCCCCCGCGCCGGAGCCCCCGGTGCGCGCCGGAGGTGAGACGGGTGAGACCGACCCGGGGCCCACACCTCCGCCTGGGCTCGGGGGAGGGGGAAGGGTTACGGAGGAGGGGAGGTGTTCGAGAGGGGCTGGCAGGCTGACTGACAGTTGTGTTGTGACTCAGACTCACGACAGGCCCGCCGGGCCCGGCCGCAGCAGGGGAACTGCTTGTGATTGTTATTATTGTAATGAGATCGGAAAACCACGTCGAGCGAGAAGGGGAGAGAGAGAGAGCAGGGGAAAATAACAGTGAGCTTAAGTGATATTGGTATTCGGGTTCGGTTAGTCTGGCAGGTTGAGTGTATCACCCCCCCCCCCACCTCCCCGCAAATGATCCTTTCGTGCTCGCTCGGTATCTCCTTGATGGCCAGGGGCGTGTTGGTCGTGTGTGGCGCGTCCAGAGCGCGTCCGGCTGAGGTTCAGGGCGCCACCGTGGTGGGCGGCGGCCTGGTCGTAAACACCACATGAAATGGAAGCTGCGGGCCAGCAGCCGGCCCAGGCCAGAGGCGTAGCCACGGGCAGCCATTCAACAGTTGCGGAGGACGATCCATGGGGCCATTAGACCCCACTACAGAACACAACGACCTATAGGAGGGGGAAAACAGAGCGCTCAATCAGGTTTTCAAAAATGTGTATCACTTTCCATCTTTTTTCCGAAAATGTGTATACCTCGAGGTAATACCTTTTACCCACCTGAACGTTTCTGGTGAAAACTAAAAAACAACCTCCGATGGCGCATCATTGCCTATGTTAGTTGATCGATGGAAAAAAATTCCGTCTTGGAACATAAAAGCAGAAGTTGACTAAAAGGTCGAGTGTGGCGCCCCCCTGATTTAAGACCCTAGAGTTCCCAGGTTCTCCAGGAGCCGTCAGCTAGACACGACGCGCGCGCAGGTTATAGGAGGGCGGCGCCGGCGGACCTTGGGGAGATTATTTGAATGCGGGTATATATGTGCGAGTAGAGCGTGACGTGTCGCCAGCGAGAGCTAACAGACGCGCGCGGGGCTTGCACGAGGCGCAGTCAATCCGAAATTGTAACGCTGAGCGATTGAGTCTTCGAGCTGAGAAGTAAAGTGGGTGTGAATGAAATTCAAAGACGAGACTAAGAAAAGTCGTTTTGTGCAACATGTTTTTTTCTGTGAGACGGGCAGAGAGGGGAATGCGAATGCGTAATGTGTGTGTCTTCAAGGTTTTCGGCCGACCGAACGGTCCACAGCGCCGAGTCAGATGGGCTGGACGGGGGTGCGGGGCGGGGCAGGGCGGGGTCTGGCCTGGCTGGTGTGCTCGCCGCCGTCGAGAAGTGCGTGGGCTCAGCCGGGCGGAGACGCCTTAGCAGACGCACCACCTCCTGCCCACAGTGATCGCGCTCGTCCACTGTAAAGCGAAACGAAAATAATACGAACGCTCGCAGTCGGCTTTACGGCCCTCTTTCTTTCTTTCTCGCATCCCCTGTCCTCTCTCTCTCACACACACACACTTCGCACGTAGCCGTGCCGCCGCCGGAGCGTCGCAAGGTCTTCCGCAATAAAATAGGCCGGGGTGGCCGGTGCGCGCGGGGTGCGGCAGGGTACGTGGGGAGAGTATAAATCGGGCGCGAGACAACGCCCAGGGGAGGAGGGAAAAAGAGAGAGAATATCTTAATAAATCTTCAATTGTGCTCACGTGTGTGCG
>NW_026267179.1:899084-900691 GCF_000697945.3 Frankliniella occidentalis
TGGGGTACAGTAGGGCGGGGCGGGGTGGCCCGCGGCACGTTGGATCGACATCTCGGTGATTGACGTTATGGCCGCGGTGCCCCGGCTGTGCCCCCGTACCGCCGGCTGCTGCTGCTGCTGTGGGGTGCGCCCGGGGCGGGGAGGCGGGCTATCGTCGTACACCGTGTGCCCCCGGAGCCGGACCCGTTAGCGGCCAGGTCCAGGTCAGGGCGGGCAGGCGGCGGGTGGAACCATATCACAGCCGCCACCGCGCCGACGCGCTCCTCCTGAGTCGCCGCCGTCGGTTCCCACAGCATCGCAGCGGCGCCCGACCCGCTCCAGATAAGAAGAGATATAAACCGTCGCAACGGCTGGCCTTCTTAACGTTTATTCTTCAGTAAGCACAAAAAATATTTTAAAAGAGGCACCAACTGTTTGTTCAAGAAAAATATGATACGCGGCTGCTTTGTGGAGAATATGACTATGAAATATGCCGCTCATGCCCAGCACGCTGGCGTGCTCGTCCTTTACGACCGATCGTCCCGGAGCGCGGCGCGGGGAGGTGCGGCGGCCCAGGACTCGGCTCCTCCTCTCTCTGATACGCCGCGCGGTAAGCAGCTAAGCTTCAAAACGAATTTATTTCGTCCCCCGGCCGTTTGTAACGCACCGAGACCTCTGCTGCTGCCGGGCGTGACGGCGAGGCTCTCGAGGAGACCTATGCGCCTGCGCCGCGGTGCATATGTGTGTAACGTAGAGCAACTCTTTTTGTACAGTGTTAAATGAGTACTGGTAGTGCGGTACAAGTCGACCAGCAACCAGCACATGACCACGCAGCTCACTGCCATTCGAGGATCTGAGAGATCCGCCCCTCCAGCCCAAGGCCCGCTCCACTGGGGCAAAATAAGGCGCCTTGCAGGAAGACGTGATTCCCGCTGTTGCTGCAGGTGGGAGAAGGCACCTGGACCGAAATCACAGCGACAGATACTTACTCTGGTTTAATAGTTGCTCTCCCACAATAACGCCCGCCCCGCCCTGCCCCGCCCTTATTATTGAGGCCTTGATTTACGCCCTCTTGGGGGAAATTGGCAGCGCAGCACCGAGGCCAATCATACTGCGGGGCGGGGAGCGGTCGGGGCGTCTTCGCTAGGCTGTCACTCCTATCGGCCTACGCCCCCCCCCCTCCCCCCTTCTCCTTCCCCAACCACCACGACGCTATCCTCCTCCTCCTCCAGCGTGTTGCGCCCTTATTCGCGCTGCTGCGGCAACGCAAAATAACAACAAAAATCGAGAGTGGTGTGTTGTCCATAAAATCGAGGAAAAGGGAGCCGTATCGGACTTGCCGGCGTCGGTTTACGAGCGAGACTGGCGCGAGGACTTATATTGTGTCCGCCCCTCTCCCCTCCCCACGCCGCCCGCGCCGCCGCGCCCGCCACGCCCCGTTGCGACCTCCGGCCGCACACCTGGCGAGCGAAGGCCATGCGCGGAGAGCAAGCGCGCACTGGAGAGGCGAGGAACCAGAGGGGTGAGCAGCCGGCGGTATGGCAACGACAGCAGCAGCCGAAGCATTCGTCCAACGACACGACGCACTTCTTGCTGGACGGCGGGCCCCATCCCCTCCCCTTCCCCCC
>NW_026267179.1:900741-903566 GCF_000697945.3 Frankliniella occidentalis
GGGGGGATGCACCGCAGCGGCCGCGGACCCGCCGGCGGCGGCGCACAGGGCCCGGGCCCCGGGCGGCACCGCCACAGCGTGCAACATGATCTACGCAAATGAAGCCGTTGGGGCCTTTAGCGCCCCTCGTATATCCGGGAGGTGGTTAAAACTTCATTTCCAGCCGCGGCGGCCGGCCGGGCCGGGGGTATGCTTTACTCCCTCGGCTGTATCCTCAATAGCGGCCCGCGAAAGAGTATATAGTCGTAGATAGTGAGTGAGTGTGTGTTTCAACTCCCCGTTCTGTGCGCGGCAAGGGTAGGGGCCGTCTGTGTGAACGTTTCTCAAGCACCGCCGCCACCGTAGGCCAATGCCCAAACCGTTAACGCAAAAGGCGCACCCGCGGCCGCGCCCGGCAGCGCCCAGCAAGCACCGGTAGCGGCAGCGGCCCCGGGGGGCCGGGGACACATCTTCCTTGTCCTTCCCGGAACACTGATAGCGCCGGGGGCACAGTGTGCATGTGTTTTGGTGATATCGTCGAGTCTCAATCTGTCTTCGTGAGATCTGCTGGCATTCCCTCGTGACTCCCGGGCGGGTCTGGTGGCCGCGGGGGCCGCGGCGCGCGCAGCGGCGGGGGGTTGGGCTAGGTCGGGTTCAGTTAGTTGGTCAAAACGCCGCACCGCGGCGGCGGCCGTGGGTAAAGATGACGGCCGCAGAGTCGCAGTCCCGGAAGGGTTCCCTAACGGGCCGCGAGTGTCCATGTGGTCGCCGTGCACAGCGCCCCGGTAGCGGCTAAGAAACCCGAGGAGGGGGCCGCGGGATGTGAAGCGGCGAGGAGCGGCGGGCGACAATATAACCACACGTGTCTCACGCGTGTCCCGTGTCGCTCGGCACAATTCTATTGTCGGCCTGTGAACCCGTTCCCGCGAGCGGCGCAGCGACTCTTCTACTCCGCGACCATTATTGAGCGAGCACGCGTCTCGTCGCTTCCGTCCCGAGCCAGAGGCCCAGCAGCGGGTAATTAAGGTGAGCCACGAGGCCGAGGCGCGGCACCCGCGTAGCACTGGGCTTTATGGCTCGTGAAAACACGGACGGCCGGAGTCGAAGGGACATCCCGACGGACAGACGAACGGACACATCCTGACGGAGAGACGAACGGAGACATCCTGACGGACCAGAGGAGGGACTTCATCATGACGAACAGATGAAAACGGGGGAACCACGACGGAGAGACGATCAGAGGAGGGACTTCATCATAGAACAGACGAAAACAGAGGGACCACTCGACGGAAAAGCGAGCAGAGCAGGGACATCCAGGCATCATCCTGAAGGACGCGGAGGGACATTACGACGGACACAGACGAACGCGGAGGGACATCCTGATGGATGCGGTCGAACACCCGCAGGACACCCTCCGCACCGCGGCGCGGATGAGTTGAATGGTCGGGCTCGGCATAAACGCCGATGTAAGCCTCTGATCCGCGCCTCACGACACGCCGCCGAGGCCGCGCTGCGCTGGACGCGCTGGACGCGGACGGAGCGGGCGAGATTATTGGGCGGAGCGGCGGAGCGTGGCGAAAGGGAAAGGAGAGGCGGCGCGGGGCGGGGATGCGGCGGGGCGGCGGAGCAAACGCGGCAGGGAACGCAACTCATACGAGAGTCGCGCGCCGCACATGTGGAGTAACGACAAACATCAAAACGATGGCGTTTGAACACGTTTTACGCGTTAGTACCACTCCTCGGGGCGCCCTGCTGTAACTAACGGTTGTTGTAGCGGCTCTCTCGCGCTCGCGCCGATTTAAAGCTAATAATTGCCGTGAAAATATCTCTTTCTCTCGGGCAGCGCCGGCACGGCGCGGAACGCCCCCTTGTGGGCAGAGAGGTGGTGGAATGTATTTCGAATGGCCTCACCGCCCGCCCGCCCGCGGGTCGGTCCCCCGCCTCGCGGTCCCCCCGCGACCCGGGGCGGGCTCCGCTCCGCGGTCGATTCTCTCCGCGGCCGCGGGGCGGCGTTCTCGCGTCGCGGTTTGACATGACGCGCGCGGAGAGAGAAAACGCTTTTATATGCTTCTTTGCCTAACACCCTTGGCCTGATGGCCTGGGCTATTCATTTCGCAGCCAAGAGCGGGGTTTGGCGGGGCGTGGTGGGGCGTGGCGGGGAGTGGCGGGGCGATGCGCAGTTCGCAGCGCCGCAACCCACAAACGATCTAATCCGCCACGAGCCAAGTCGCCCCGACCGCAAGAGCGAATGACGCGGAGTGTCTCAGCAGCCGCCGGCCATCAGTACGGCACTCCGCGGGGTCACGTCGTCGTCGACGACGTCAACATTGTCGTCGGGGTCCTCCTCACCCACTCCACCGACGTGGTTTCGAAGATCTCTTCGTCGCAGAGCTCTTCGCCAACGGCAGGATCCACTATCGGCAGCCGACCCCTAAAATGCTGCCCCGGCGTCTGAAGTTCGTCTTCCAGTGGCTGGCATCCTAGCGGGCTTGTAGCACCGGTGCGACCTGTTGGCCTCCGTGTGCCCCGGCCGCGAGGCGTTGCACCAGTGCAGCACCAGTGCACCGCGCTGTGAGACGGAAGTCACGAGCTGCACTGCTCCGCACAGCTGCACCGCGCCGCGCTGCACCGCGCTGCACGGCCCGCCTGACCCGCCGCATGCACCGCGAGATTGAGAAATTAGCGTGCGTCAGAGTGTTCTGCATCGCGCGCGGCCGGCATACCGTACGGCCCGGGGGCGGGGCGGGGCGGGCATGGCGTGCAGGTGCATCCAGTTGCATCCTCCTCCGGGCTGGATGGATGACAAGTTGCAATCCATCTGGCGTGGCGGGGCGGGGCGGGGCGCG
>NW_026267179.1:903616-915875 GCF_000697945.3 Frankliniella occidentalis
GGGGGGGGGGAGGAGTCGGCGACAACGGCGAGGACGGCGATGGCCGCAATCATATTTTACCTTGGACATTCGGTCGTTCTGTTGGAGCAGCGCTCTTGTCTGCTACCAGGACGCCCCGCCCCGCCCTGCTCGACCGCGGTCGTGATCCGCAGACGGCAGCAGCCCCGTACCGACCGTCCGAGAGGGCCGCCCATGCCGACGGCCGACGCGACGGCATACGGCCGACCAGCGCGGTCGATCGGATCCGATCTGGGGAGCAGGCGAGGGGAGGGGGGAGAGGGATGCGATACAATGAAGCTATCATCCTCGCGGCCCGGCCTAGGCCCGGCGGAGAGGTGGGGCGCAGCGGGGCCGACATCGGCCATCGACTCACAAATAGATGGATGCCCAAAGAGAGCGGGCGATCTCGCTGTTGCGACGGTCGTCAGGGACAACGGGTCCTAAGGGCCCATGCGTGCAGTCGCGGGCGTGGGAGAGCAGGTTGCAGGGAAATAACAAGTAAAGTGCATTAGTCAATCATCGCAACAGATTTATTCATTATTATTCACTATTATTACATTTACAGTTTGGGGCTTGGTACTCGAAGCGTAACAAATCAGACTTTTAGCATTGTATAAAACGGAGCGGAAGCATTTTATTTTTTCAGATTCATTTTGCATTTCATCAATTTTAGTCGGCGATATCGCTTCACTCACATAAATAAGTTATCGACAGACATCAGGCAGTGGTGCGACGGCACCACTAGAGGACACTGTACACCGTGCAATTACTTCGAACAGGGAAGCAGGGGCGTTCCCCTTTGGTTCACATTGTAACTATCACAAGCAGAGCTTTGGACGCTAACCCTTCTACAATCGGAAGAGGTTAGCAGGACCCTGTATTACGCATGGTTTGGGCATGTCGCCAAACAAAAAAAGGATCCCAAAAAAATCCTTTTCCACTCATCACTGTTTTGTCAACGCGACGCTGTCCGTAGGAGTGCAGCACACTGCATACGCGCGCTGCTACCGACCTGTTCCAACACACTGGCACCCCGTGACTGATGGTCCATCGCGACGAACACAACATTCACATTCACAGCCGATCGATCATCGGCCCCGTCGCCTCATCGGTCACACGCGTCACGCGGCGTGACCCGCACGAGGAGGGGCGCAAGGAGGAGGAGGAGGAGGAGGAGGGAGGGGCGGGGGCTCTGTGTCGCGGCATTGTGGCGCCCGACAAAGGAGTCCCGGCGAGGCGCCTCGGGGTCCGGCGGCGGCCACCTCAAGGACACCACCTCATCACGCGCGGGGCAAGGACCAACAGGGCGTGCCCAGCCCTGCACGCCCAGCTATGGAGAATCGCCACCGCGTTGGAGGGAAACGCGTCGGGCGGAACCGCGCGGCAGCGATGATGGTGATGGTGGCCGTCATGACCAAGTCATCGGATGGCACTTGGGTTCTGGCGGTGGCGCCTGGCGCCGCTCAGGCGCTGGCGCATAGCACGACGGCGGCCGCGGCCAGCAGGACCGCGGGGGCGGCCCGTCCGGGGCCCCGGCCGCCGCCGCTGCTCGCGAGCTGCAGGCCTCCGAAGCGGCCGGTGGGCTCCACGGGCACCATGCGGCACTGCGAGCGACGCCAGCGACGCACGTTGCCGGCCGAGTCCTGCGCCAGGACGCACAGCTCCAGGCTGGCGGAGGCGGCCAGGTCGGGCAGCGCGTGGTAGCGCGCCGTGTAGGGCAGCACGCGCTGCAGCACCACGCTCGGGTCGCGCGGCTCCTCGGCGACGGCGTCCGCACCGTCCTCGACGGGCGCAGCTGTCGGCACCTGAAACGCGTGAAGATAATGATTGTCAAGAAAAATGCTCGCGCGCCATCAAGAGAAAATGCTCTCTTTAAAAATGTCATTGATTATGGATAGTTTTCCTCAAAATTTCTACAGGGAGCTGGCCGTTTAACCCCGCTCACTTCTGCAGTTATGCTGCACCGCACGCACGAATGCAAGCGGGTTGCCTATTCGCTCGGCCCGCCCGCACTCGTGCGTGCGGTACAACACAACTGCAGAAGTGAGCGGGGTAAATCAGCTACCTGGTATAGCAGCCGTCAACATGCGTGCGTGGGGGTTTGCCCATCTTCCCGTAATGGCTCCGAGCACATAGGAGCACATGCCCATTCGCTCCAAAAGGGCGTGACGCTCACCTCCAACATCATTTCTTGTTACTTCCCGAAATTTGCCATCAAAAAAGCTTTCGAGCCCACCAATTATTTATTTTTTCTGGAAATTTACATGTTTCTCTCCCGCTTGTACCGCTTTGCACGCACACCGGCGGCGCCAATATCCATCCCCGTTGCGCGGAGGCTCCGCCGGCTCTCGGTCCGCAGCAGTAGCCCGCGGTAGCCCGGCCCGCAGTACACGTAGTTAGTTCTCAGAAGCGCGGCCGCTGGCCGGGCGGGGCGGGGCGCGGAGCACCTGTGCGTGAACTACCGGCGGCACGGTAGCAGGCAGCCTCTCGGGCCCCGGCTGAGGCCCCGGCCAATAACGATGATTACCTTGTCTACGGCGGTGTCCCGGACGATCAGCAGGAAGTCCGCCACGTCCTCGTTGGTCGTCACGTACCAGGAGACGGTCACCACCCCCTTCAGGTCCCTGCGGGCAGATATTATACGGTGATGAGGCAGGCGTCAGGAGGTGAGGAGGTCATGCCTCGCTGAACAAAAACATCTCAGTGGTGGTGGCCGTGCGCCATGCG
This sequence comes from Frankliniella occidentalis, assembly GCF_000697945.3. Taxonomy (NCBI): domain Eukaryota; kingdom Metazoa; phylum Arthropoda; class Insecta; order Thysanoptera; family Thripidae; genus Frankliniella; species Frankliniella occidentalis. Next base: position 906,344 of record NW_026267179.1, read on the forward strand.
TCGGTCCGGACGACGCCGGCGACGCCCCTCGACGCGCCGCAATCTCCCCCTCAAGTCGCCTCCAGACGGACGCAGTGTGCGCCGGCGCCGCGCGCATCCTCCCGAATAGATTAGCGCGCCCGCAACGCCTGCCCGGCTCAAGAACAATGACTTGTACGTATACTGTACGGCCCGGGCCGGCCGGCCGGTGCACGCTGGGCGCCAGCTAGTGCACTGCTCAGAGGTGTTGCGCTGTGCGGTACATTTTGCTGTCATTGAATTTTTAGTATCTTCAGAGGAAACTCATTTTGAAGAAATTTAGGCGTCGAACAAAAAAAATGTGTTGCTGCAAAAAATATAAATAAATTACAACATAAATACAAAGTTCCTGGAAATATCAGAGATTTTCATCTCTCTCTCTCTCTCCTTCTCCTTCGAGAACAACTCGTCGTCGTCGACTTCCTCCCTCTCACGGTGCGGCGCGCCGCGACGAGGCGCGCCCTCTCGCGTGCGAAGCCGACGCCGCGACGCCTTAACGAAAGAAGATGAAAGGGGGCCCTTCGCTCCTTAAATTCCCCGTGCCGCCGTTGCGCGAGCCTCGGCCCCGAAGGGCTTTTTGCATCCCCCCTCCCCTCCCCTTTGGGTCCCGCCGCGAGTCGCTACGGGACCACGAGCGTGTGATGTACCACGGGCGCCTTAATTAACGTCCGCGGCAGTGTGTCTGAAGTCGATTACGAGGAGGAGGGGAGGGGAGGGAGAGACCGAGAGAGAGAGAGAGATAGACGGCTAAGTGAGGGGAATCGGCCATTTATGATGACGTATACCGCAACATTATTTCTCTACGCCGCCTCAGCCGTCTATGCAGGATGATATTTTCGGGGTGGCCGACCGGCCGATCCCATCGCTGGTCTCTCTGCTATGGTGCCCCGACCCACGTCCCCGCCGCCCCCGCGCCCTCCTAAAGTACGGTCCCTTTGAGCCCACGCAGGACTGGCCGGACGGTTTGATAATGCCAATCATTACAACTCGATGCGCGCCCGGTCCTTGCCCGCCGTGCTGTGCTTGGCCCATCGCGTCCCGTCCCGCCCCGTCCCGTGGGACCGTCGACTCTATCCGCCCGCGCCCGTCCCCCGTCCGCCCGTGATGGCCGCCCATGGTGGACCACTCCACCCCGGCCGGCCTATGGCCCATCACGGAATGGCCTGTCATATCCATGAGCCATCAGGGCGCCGGCGAGTGTGCTCCCGGGCCGGCCCTGCTGTGGGTGAAGGGCACGAATGATGATGACCGTCATGATGGTGGTGCACGTGTCCCTTGCCTACCCCACCTCTCTCTATTGCTCTTACCCCCCCCCCCCATTCCTCTCCCCGCGGTGCGACGAGCCAGCCAGAGGAGTGTGTTTTGCGTGGTTGGGCTCCGCAGTTCCGCTCCCGTGGAGGCTTTTATTCAGCGCCTACGAGAATGACTTAAGGGTTCTTTTCTTCCGGTGCCCCGCCCCGCCCCGCCGAGCTGATAGAGTGCGCCGTGGAGCGGTGCGCTTTTAAGCCCCCGCCGGCCCGCCGGCCGTTGCTGCACCGTTGCTCCCATGCAAAGTACTACCATCCTCCTCCTCGGCTGGACAAATACAAGTCGACATGCTACAAAAGCTGGACAAATTGCACCGCGCGAGACGACATGCTGCGGCGCACCCACGACCCACGGGCCACGGGCCACGCAATATAGCGGCCGTCGGGGAGGAGGACGGCCGACCTCTGCTGACCTCCTGGAGGTCACCCCTCCCTCCGTGACACACGCACGCTCACCTCTTGATCTCCCTGAACTTGAGGTCGGGGCTGATGTCGAGGTCGGGGTCCTTGGAGGCGGGGTCCTCCGGCCGGCAGGTAAGCCGGTCCTCGGGGACGTCCACCAGGGCCTGGCCGGCGAGGAACTCGGGCTCGGCGCAGCGCACCGCGCCCCACCACGGCAGGGTGGCGGCCTGCACCCCGAGCCAGTGGCGCAGCGGCCGCGACGCGCACGAGCACTGGAACGGGTTGTCTGCGCAAAAGAGAGTTAGTTGAGGGTAAAGATGTAAATGTTCAGAGAAGCACAAACATGTTGCATTAAAACTTGTGATTAAAAGTTTTTCACGTCTCCGGGTGGGGTTTCAGGATAAACTACTATCGCTATTACTCCTCATTTGGAGCGGTTGGAAGTACTCACTCTCATATCTGAACTCGGTGCCGTTCATAAGGAGCGGCAGGAACCTCCGGTGGAAGGCGGTCATCTGGTTGTCGCGCAGATCCAGGACGGTGAGGCCCGGCTTGAGGGCGGCCAGCGCGTCCCCGGGGACGGTGCCGAGCCGGTTGCCCCGCAGGTACAGCTCGCTGAGGTTGCGCGGCGGACGGAAGGCGGTGGAGCCCTCGGACACGACCTCGAGCTCGTTGTACGACAAGTCGAGGACCCGTAGTGCCGTCAGGTTGCCGATGACTCCTGTGAGGGAGAAGAAGAGGTAGTGTCAGTTGGGCTGCCTACCGGTCGGGCGGGGCGCGTCGAGCTGTCCAGGGCATTCCCCCTCTCCTCCTACAGAGTCCTTCCCCCTCCCTAACTGGGGAGCCGGTTGGGTTGCCTTGAGCGCAGGGGTCCCGCGGGGGAAGTCCCGAGCCGGAAGAGTTGCATACTCACTAGGCGCTGCTGGCTGGCCGCTGGCCCCAGTAAAGCAACACCCACCTTTGCGAATCTCGTTGATCATATTGTGGCTGACGTTCAGCACCTCGACCTTCTTGGTGCCCGCGGTGATGTCATGGGTGAGCACGGGCATCACGTTGTGGCTGAGATCGACCTCGCGCAGCCGGTAGGGGATGTAAGGGTTGCTGGGGAACGTCTTCTTGGTCACGAACGATATCTTGTTGTGGCTCAAGTTCACCTGAGGAAAGTGATCAAGTTGAGATAACAGAACAAGAACTGGTTCGCTCGATGTCCGTCGCGGTGCGGTACTCACCCTCTCCAGCGACAGGCAGTCGTCCAGCAGGCCGTGGGTCTTGTTGTCGAGCCGCTCCAGCTGGTTGTGCGACAGGTCCAGCGTGCGCAGCGACACGAGGCCCTGCAGCGCGCCGTTGGGCAGGTGGGTGATGTGGTTGGCGGTGAGGTTGAGCGTGAGCAGCTGCAGCAGGCCGTCGAAGGCGCGCGACGACACGTTGGCGATGCGGTTGTTGGCGAGCTGGAGCTCGAACACGACCGGCAGGCGGCCGAACGCGCCGCGCGGCAGCTCCGTCAGCTGGTTGTGCTGCAGGTACAGGTACTGCAGGGACGTGAGGTCGCCCAGCGCCTCCCACGGCGGCCGCGTCAGCTCGTTGTTCGAGAGGTCGAGCCGCTGCAGCGTCAGCAGGTTGGCGAAGGAGCCGTGCTGCATCGCGTCGTCCTTCATGCCGTTGTGCGACAGGTCCAGGCCCAGCAGCGCGTTCATGGAGGGCCACGTGGTGCCGGGCTCCAGGCGCGCCACGGCGTTGTGCGACAGGACCAGGTACGACAGCGATATGGGCAGCTGGAACACTCGGGACACCTGTGGGGGTAGGGGAGGAAAAAAAATTGATGGCGTTTCCAAATCGAACTTATGACAATCTATTGTTGCCAACATTCTACAAAAAAAAATGGTATTTAAGTAAATAACCACATTCTACAAACATTTCTAAACTGTTCGTAGAAGAGTTTCAGTCGTAACATTACTGAATATAATGAAAAGCGCAGGCTAGGCCAGCCCAGAGGACGTAGGCTACCAGCGCCGTTAGCCACACCAGAGCGGCTGCCTACAGCGGCGGGCGCAGCCCTAGGGGCAGCCGGTGGCGACGACATGACACTGACCTGGTTGTGGGCGAGCGTGAGCCAGCGCAGGGACGCGAGCCGGGCCAGCGAGCCGCGGCCCACGTCGGACAGGTTGTTGTGGCTCAGGTCCAGCTCGAGCAGGGTGGGCAAGGAGCCGAACGTGGAGCTGCGGATCTCCGTCATGGCGTTGTGGCTGAGGTTGAGGAAGCGCAGCCCGAACAGGGTCTGGAAGACGCCGTTCCAGATCTCCTGCAGGTTGTTGTGGCTCAGGTCGATGGTGTGCAGCTCGTACAGCTTGGGGAACACGTTGCGGGGCACGCGCTCGATCTCGTTGTAGCTCACGTTCAGCACCTTGAGGCCCGTCATGTTGTGCAGCGGCACCTGCAACCCACACCGCATGTCCACTATATGAGAGACCCGTGTCGCTAACGAGCTGTCGGCGGCCATCCTGCGCGCGTCATCATCATCGGCGACCACCGCGCGGCAAGACGCCCCCGCTGTCCAGGATAACAAGCCGTGCGCCGTCTCGAGACGGATGAGATTGTCTCTTTGCCCGGTCACCATCTGCCCACCTGCTCCTCCGCAGGACGCGCGGCCCCTGACCCGGCCGGCCACCGCGGAGGAGTCGTGGGATCAAACACAGCGGCTGAGCAGCGCCAACCGGCCGACGGCCCGCGCACATGGCAACGAGCAAAGCACGGGAGCTGGACGTGTCAATTACTTATTGTTGGTGTGGAGTGGAGCTGTACCTGAGCCAGGTCGGTGAGCAGGTTGTAGCTCAGCTGCAGCTCGGTCGCGTAAGTGTTGGCGTCGAACGCCGACCTCGGGATGTTGGTGATCTTGTTGTGCGACATGTCCAGCACCGTCATGTTGGCGCAGTTTTCGAACGCCCCCGCCTCGATGGTGTCGATCGCGTTGTGCGACAGGTTGATCCTGACCAGGTAAAGATCCTTGAAGGAGAGCTTCTGGATGTCCGTCACTTGGTTCTCCGACACGTCGATGAGCTGCGAGAAACAATCGAAATTTGGTCAGATGGTCAGTGACATCACCACGGTGATGGTGATCATGACGATGATCACGATCTGCATGAGCATAACAACTTTTGGACTACGCACCTCGCAGTATTGCAGCTGCTGGAACATCTGGTAGTCGATCTTCTTGAGCCTGTTCCGCGCCAGGTCGATGGTGCCCACGCGGGTGATGCCGCCGAACGTGCCGCGGCCCACCTCGGCGATCTCGTTGTCGGCCAGGAACAGGCGCCGGATGAAGCGCATGCCCCGGAAGCTGTTGCCGTCCAGGCGGCGCAGGCGGTTGCCAGACATGTTGAGGACGCGCAGCACGGTGTTGCGCGCGAAGGTGCCCCTGTGATGGAAAGAGAGATCGACGACGAGCACGTGAGCCGAGTCCTCGCGGGCAGGCCCGTTGGCATTAAAGTGAGGACACTCACCGAGTGAGCTCGCCGATGGCGTTGTGGGACACGTTGCAGGTGGCCATCTTGGTGAGGTCCGCCAGGTGACTAGAGTCGAGCTTGGTCAGCCCGTTGTGGGAGAGGTCCAGCGTCTCCACGTCGCGCAGGCCCTTGAACTGGTTCTTCTTCAGTTGCTGCATAATGAGAGGGAAGTCAGTCAGGACGCGCCGGCCGGGAGCGGCTCGCTCAAAGGACATGTATTTGCTACACACTCTGCAAAATTACTCGAGCAAGACCCTGGAAATAATTGGTCGTTGAGGCGAGGGATGACACACTATCAAGGCGTTTTATCGCGTTTCAGCTTTCCATCGAGAATTTTTTAAGTAATGCTTCAAAACGCATAACAGTATCTCATGCTCGCCGATCCAACGACCATTCCCGTTCCAGGGACGGGACATATGTTGATACCTCATTTTAAAAGCATGCACAAAAACAAAATAAACCGGCACGCATGTTGCTGTTGCTGCTAACCGTGATGTTGTTGCCGTGCAGGTCGAGCACGCCAAGCTTGCGCAGCGGCTGGAACACGTCGGCGGGCAGGTCCGAGATGTTGCCGTTGCAGACGTGCAGCGCCTTGAGGTGCGAGGGCAGCAGGCTCTCGCCCTCCGTGAAGGCGGTGGAGGGCAGCTCGGCAATCTCGTGGCCGTCCAGCCGCAGCAGCGTCAGGTTCCCCAGCACCTGCCGATCAACGTCCGTGTCAGCCATCGCAAGCAATTCTTTTCGAGGTTTTGCAGTAATTTCCTTCCGAGGAGCAAGACGTCTCACCCACCCAAGGAGACCGCATTTTGAGGCGGACATTGATAGAATCTTTGCCTACTCGACGTTGCGGTAACATGATACTGGTCAAATAGGGCCCAATGGGGGGAAGGACCACTTTGAGCCATGGCGGAAAAGGGGGTTCGAAAGAACGGGCAAGAAAAAAGAAAGAAAAGAGATTGATCCAGGTCACTCGATCTGACGTTCTGCATAAAATTCAGGGCAGTGACGGGGAGGAAAAAGTCGAGTGGTGAACGTTTCGGTTGGCGGGGCGACGACGTAGGCCTGAAGTGGCCTGAAGCTGCCGCTAGCGGAGCGGTGGCGGCGCGGGCGCGGCAGTTCACCTCCCCGCGTAAAGCAAACAGGAGACAATGAACTAATCGAGAGGGTCGGGCAGCCGCCGCGGGGCAGCGCAGTGCAGCATTACGACACCGCCGGCTGCAGGATTAGCCAGCCGCGCCGTGTTCGACTGAAATCACGGGTCGCACGGGTTCCAGGACCAGGACCCGTGGCCCTCGGGCAAAACTGTTTTCACGTTTACTTATTTCACCATTTCACCCCCTTTTGACCCAGCGAAGAAGTGTGTGAGAGAGAAAGAAGAGAGAAAGGGCGCGCGAGCACCACGACGGCTGTGTCCAGCTGAGGCAGTAGGTAGTTAGTTGTTTGTGTTCCCCGGCACATGTGGGAGAACCCAGAGTGAAAGAAAGGGAAAAGAGATGACCCGACACGCGGAGAATGCCTGGGAAGGTAGCTCTCGAGCGCGCGCGCACACGTATGTGTGTGTGTGTGTGTGTGTGTGTGTGTGTGTGTGTGTGTGTGTGCGTGAATCCGTGCCCTGCCTCTATGTGTGTGTATCCCACGCGGGGTATTCAAATGCACACCGCAGGATGCTTAAAGCGGCGGGAAGCTGGACTTCCACCCAGCAAAGACGAAGCACACCCCGAACAGCTGATTTTCTCCGTCTTCTCGACGTGCGTTTATTAAAACGCACCGGACACACACACGGGAGTGAGAAAAGGGGGGGGGGGCAGAGAGAGACAGACATATAATGTGTATTTACTACTCATGCCTGTCTTATTATTCGTGAAGGAGACACGCGAATAAGAGAGACCCCAAGTTGGAGAACACCGCCGCAGCCGCTACGCCCCAACACGCCCCGCCACGCCCCTCACGAACACGTTGGCTGTGGCACCTCTTTGGGGCGGGGTGGGGCGGGGCCCTGGGGGCGCGGAGGGGGCGCTCTGAGAGAAAGGACCTGGCGCGTACCTCCCCACCTCCACGCCCCGCCACGCCTCGCGATACTTTTGCGGTCCGTTCTGCCAGTCATCCAACGCTCCAATGAGCGCGGCGGCTGGGCGGCGTGGAGACAATGGCCACAACAACCACCACCTCCAAACTACTACTGTCCTAGTCACAGTCGCGCCCCCGGGGCTGGCCGGGTTCCCCCCATTAGTCCACGACAATGCGGCATTTGAAGGGCAATGAGGTAGACGCAGCCAGGCCTGCTCTGCTGCAGCAGCCCGCCTCTTAGGCTTGGGTCCGGGTTCAATTCCGCCGCCAGCACTGCCTGGTCTTGGACGCCTTGCGACCAACCACTGCTCATCGTTCTTGACGTCGCTCCCCAACTCACCTGCAGGGCCTGCGAGGGGAAGGCTTGCAGCTTGGTGCGCACGACGTGGAGCTCCTGCAGCGTGCGGTTCACGCCGAAGAAGGTACCGGGGTCGATGCTCGTCAGCGGCGTGTCCTCGATGACCAGCACCCTGACTTTGAGCGGGTGCAGCAGCGCGCCGTACAGCCGGCCTAAGAGCGGGGCACAGTTAGTGAGGAAAGATCAATTGAAATTTTTCAGAAAAGAGAGAAAGGAGTGCAACTCACCGATGTTGCAGCCGGTTACGTGCAGGCGTTCGATGGGCAGCGACAACTTGGCGACCTGCAGCAGGCCGGCGCTGAGCGTGGCGAGGTTGGTGTTGTGGCAGCGAACCTGCAGGCCCTGGTCACTGCTGGCCAGGCAGGTGCACGGGTACAGCGAGGCCGCGGGGCAGCGGTAGCGCGGCCCGGGGGGCACGTACTCGGCCTGCACGGCCGCGGCCAGCACCAGCGCCGCCAGCACCGGCGCCAGCACCAGCGCCGCCGGCGGGCACCGCGACCACGCCCGCGGCCCGCGCATGGCGCCTCGGGCGGAGTCTGCAACAGGTGGGCGAGGCCGTGAGGGTCGCGAACAGAGCGGCAGTCACACTCGGGCGGGCGGCGCCTCATACCGACAGACTCGACGGGCTCCTAGCAGGGCAGCAGTGTGGGCAGCATGGCGCACTGGACTGGGGCACGCACACCCACCTCTGTAACGGTCGGAGTCCCGACCCGCTGCTGCACCGGCGAGTCTCTCGCACCATCGCACTGCACTGCACCCACACCGACAACGCCATCACCATCGCGGCGGTGGTCCTGTAGTTTTCACAACGACTTCACAAGCCCGCCTTTAGCATCTCTCTCGCGTGCCGCAATGTGGTTATTCGGTTCGAACGTCGCGAGTGGTTTTGCGATCGGCTGCTCGCGTCGCGTGGTATAGACGATCTGACCCAGCCGCTGAGGTCAACTTGGCAACGCCGCATCCCCTGCCATTTAAAATTTAAACTCAAGGATCTGACTTGAACTTAAATCGTAAAATTTATTAATAACAACTTAGCGTCCTCTCCGCGGGTGTATGGCCACTCGAGCAGGAAACTTTACACCTTTGCCACATTAATTTCATCGGCTGGGTCAAATCGTCTATTAAAGCACCGAGGATCTCCCTCCCCCATCTACACCATAAACAGACATACACACACAAACACACACACCCAAACACAAACTCACACCTATTCCGTAGAAGACGAGACCGATGACGAAGCTCGGAGGCCCGTCGCCAAATTCGGAACAATCACACCGCATAAATATCCGCTCACGTAACTCGTGATCCCGGTCAGCGGCCCCGACTCGTTTGTTTTTGGGGCGTATCGTGACGTGAAGCCGCTGCGAAAACGAGTAGTAACGAGTGGGCGGGGCCGCCGCAGTGCCTCGGGACCTCGGGACCTCGGGAGCGCTGCTCGCAGTCCTCCGCCACTCGAGGCGCGATCACGACGAGGGCCTTGTTACCCTCCTCGACGGGACTCGCCTTTCCGTCATTCGGTAGTCATCCTGCCGCGACGCCGGGGGCCGTGAGGAGGGCGAGGCACACCGTGAGGTTGGCGCCACCACGCCCACCACACCCCGCCCCGCCCCGCCACGCCCCGCCACACCATGCCACGCCATGTGAAATTAAAAAGAAAACGGCAGCCGTACAGCGCTTCCGGCGCTTCCGCGCGGCCGCCGCCTCCAGGGGAGATAACCCCATCGCCGCCGTCAAGGCAACGTCGGGACGCGGTGTCCGTCCCGTCAGCGCGGCGCTCGCGCGCCGGAGGAGTGACTTCACGATTTGGCATTTGCCATGCTGTGCGAGAGTGCGAGTGGGACGACGTGTGATGGATGTGACATCCACGCTCCCTCCCTCCCCCC
>NW_026267179.1:915930-917247 GCF_000697945.3 Frankliniella occidentalis
CCCCGCCCACCAGCCCCATTGTCCACAGCTGCAGCAGGTGCACCGCCAGCTGCAGCGCGGACACGTCCATGACGACGGCAGCGATGTCCAGCCGGAGGAAGGCTGGTGTACGGGCGTGACCGTGAGGGGGTCGCGGCCGGACGGCAGGTCGGCGCGCGGGCGCGGATGTCTTCCTTCTTTCGTCACCACCACTGCCACCACCGGGGCAATCTTCACTGTGCGGAGGTGCACTTCGAGGCACATGCCCCCCCCCCACCCCCTTCCCCTTCACAGAGATACAATAAAACAGTTTCTCTCTGCAGATTGTCTACCGGCCGGCTACGTCGTCGTCCTGTTGTCGTCACGTTTTAACAGCCGTTTGACCTTTTCCGAAAAAAGAAGAGTGCCTCTGCTTGCTGCTGCTGATTCCCTCTCTCTGGATAAAATAAACGACGAGAGGCGGGAGGTGGCGGTGGCGATCTGCAGCAGCGACCCAAGGTGCAGGGATGTGGGAGGGAGGGGGCGACGCCGCGGCAAACTGGCTGCCGTGGAGGTCACAACCCGCCCGACCTGCGCTATCGCACATGCCGCGGCCGCTGTAAGCAGGGCGGGTGGAGCCTAGCGGGGCGGGGCGGGCGGGGCAGGCGGTGCGGGCCTCGTTTAGCATACAACTCCGCCGATGTGATGTCACCTCGTCCCCGCCGGAGCCGCCGGGTCGGTCGGGTCCTGCAGGGGATCGCCTGCCCGCTGCGGGAGCAAACGGCAGAGCCACCCGCACTATGCTATGACCACAGCGAGCGAGGCACCGGACGAACCGTTTTCCCCTCGGGACGTCATCTCATTTCCATCCGCTTCTTTACGTTATGTACAATTCTTTTCTTCCTCTCCCCGGTCGAGGCATCGTCTTGTCGTCTCGTTAGCGAGTACATTTCCACGAGTACTGCCTGTGCGAGGTCCCCGCCCCGCCCGTGCGCTGCCACGGCTACGGCTCGCCCCCTGCTCTGAGGCCGGCCACTTCCTCTTCCTCTCGGTGCTGCTCGTACTGTTCAAGGCCTCCAGCAGGGCTCCGAGGACGCTCTGAGCCTCTCCCCCGACGCCGCGAGCCCGATCCCTGTCCCAGCGAGCCCTCCCCCGGGACGAGGAGGTCACTGTGTGATGCGGGCGGACCCGCAATAAAGCAGTCGACATCGCTGCAGTGAGGTAGCCCGGCCGCTGTCAAGACACTGTCATGTAACAAACAATGCAAGGTGATCCGATCCCGGTCGCGGCGCGGTGCGTCAGCCCCGCCACTGCCGTCGGGCGGCCCCGCAGTCACGGAGGTGTGTTCAGCCCCCCCCC
>NW_026267179.1:917297-935553 GCF_000697945.3 Frankliniella occidentalis
CCCCCCCCTCGCCCGCGGCCGGCACGCACGGCGTAACGACAACGTAATGCACCGGCTGGAAACAAAAGACGGGCGGGTCTGTAGCGGATCGACTGGCTATTTCCAGCCCCGCTCGGGCGCTCTGATACGTCCCGGTCCCGGCGGAGGGGCGGAGCGATGAGGTGTAAGACATCCTTGAGAGGGAAACACCTTCGGGGGATCTAGGCCGGACCTGTTGAAGGGGAGAAGCACTTATCCTCCAGACAGAAGACCAAAGTTGGTGCTGGGTTTGTGGTTTCCGAAAATCGGTTCAATGAAATTTCAGCACATTAAAAATTATTAGTGCTAGATGTTATGCAAGTGACTCTCAGCCAAATCATTAAGTAACGAATTGTGCTACTGTGGAACGGCGCGTTCAGTTTATTTGATTCATCGCAGAGACCGTCGGCAGCCGGTCGACGGCTTTATTATCGGCATGCGCCGAGCAAAAGTTTTCATTTTTTTTAGTACTTAGAAGTTTTCTTTAATTGTCCATAGCGCTCTAACTGCACTACTGCGTGAGTACGCGCCGCCGGCCCAGTCCGCTCTGGAACTTGCCTGCTCCGACCAACGCGTCACGGTGCGAGACTCGGGCAATCTTAATTCGAGCGTCCGTACGCCTTACGGTTTCCTATGGAGATGAGACGCAATTTCGATCCGGGTCGGTGGGACTGACGCTGCTGACGCGCAACAGAGCACGGGTATGTGTGGGTGTACAGGCCCGTTGCACACAGGTGCGTGGCTGCACTGCCTACCCAGCACGGCGTCCTCCTGGTAGGCAGGCCCGTTGCACACAGGTGCGTGGCTGTACTGCCTACCCAGCACGGCGTCCTCCTGGTAGGCAGGCCCGTTGCACACAGGTGCGTGGCTGTACTGCCTACCCAGCACGGCGCCCTCCTGGTGGGCAGGCCCGTTGCACACAGGTGCGTGGATGCAGTGCATACCCTGCACGGCGTAAAGGCGCTGCGCTGCGCCGCGCTCGCTACTCGAGGTCGTGCTAGCCCGGCTGGAGACCTCAACGCCCGAGTGGTGCCCTAGTCACCTCCACCTCCCCGAGGCGCCCTAGTCACCTCCACCTCCTCCAGGCGCCCGACCTGGCCTGGCCCGCCCGGCCGCCCCGCCCCAAGGCAGCGCGACAAAGTCCAAAACCAGACAGCCTTGAGCCGGCACACATCTCGAACCTCCTGGAGCTGGACTGGGGCGGAGCAGTGCGGAGCAGCGGCGTGGCCGTCGGGCCCTCTAGTCTACGTCCAGGGCTGTCCTCGCGGGGTCGCCAGCGGCGCGTCACCCCGGCGATGAGCAAGCGAGACCCGGCTCGCCGACACTCGACAACCGCAACGCCGACGGTATCGTGCATCCACAGGTGTCTACGAATCAGCATCCATAGCACCACACTGACGGTGTCATAATCATGACAAGACACTCTCCCAAATCCCTCCAATTGATCACGATTGCGTCTTTTGAACTTGTCAAAAGTTAAATCCTTAGTCTGGGTGTTTTGACTGCGATGCGTTCCAGCTCGGTGTAATTATCTCTGTCGAGGTCTCTGTAAACAGAAGACTTGGAATCTTGTCTCAAAGAGAAACAAATTAAGAAGTGCAGCGAGTGGTGTTCCCCGGGGACGTCAGGCGCGCGGTGGCCCTCCTCGCACCCCCCCCCCCCCCACCTCCGCACTCGTACTCACCCGCGCTCATCTACGAGCCGCTGGCGTTGGCCCCATGACAGTCCTCCCGTCCGCGCTGAGGGGGCCTTCCCGGGCGGCAATGCATGCAGTCCACCGTGAGGCACTGGAACACCGCGGAGGAACGCCCCGGGGCGCGCGCAGCCGTCGAGCACGGCACGAAATATGTCAGGAGCGCGAGGCCAGCGCAGGCCTGGGCAGCAGCAGCAGAGCAGCAGCAACAGCGCGGTGTAGGCGACGCGAGGCGCGCGTGAAAGCGGCCGACAGTTGACTGCGCGGCGGCGCGGCGTGGCGCGGCGCGGTGGCGGAGGGAGGGGCGAGCAGCGAGCGCCAGCCCGGGGGGAGTTAAGCCCCTTCCCCCTCCCTATCCGCCTCACGGCCCCCTCGACCAGTTGCCACCGATATCGGATATGAATGGTTCTCTCCTCAGAACAAAAAGCGCAACCAAAGATGTTCATTTGTGGCGTCTTCAGAATCCGGGAAGTTGTACGTACAGTGGATGCTTGGGAACAGGGAGGGACAGTCCACAGGGGCAAGAGCGAGATCCTGCCGGTGTGCAACTGACCTACTTTCAGGGGCTGTGACGTACGTGACCGACAAAGTGAAAAACGGGCGCCAAGCACAAAACTTTGGGATCGAAAATGAAAACTAGCAATTCAGATTTAAGTTTGACTGTAATAAACCAACAAATGTTTTCAAACATACAAAGGCACATTATAATAAATGATTTGTGGTAATATTTACATGGTACAAAGATAATATACATAAAAATCCCACACACTGATATAAACAGCTATCAAATTTACACTTATGACATAGTTTAGAATAGTTACGCTTGTAAACCTTGGACCAAGTTGCAATGCCGTGAAAGAAAACTGCTAGCTATTTATATGAAATATACACAAAATCTAAGCATTGCATTGGTTCATCAAGAAAAACTTTAAAATTAAAAAAAATTTACATAGGTACAGTGTTTATACAACCATAACAGTGATAAAACTGAAAATTAGAACTGGTAAAGCTATGAACTGACCTTGAGTGATACTGACTTGACTGCCATCACAATGCATGTAGATTGAGATTTGAGAACAAACCAAATGATATCCCATGTGTAACTTGAAGTCTATATTAATAATACAATAATCACATAAGTACTTCTAATGGATGATAGCATAGAGCAAGTAAATTCATACTTAGAAATTCTCACAATTAACAATTCATTGAAATATCACTCTTTAATTACAGATGTGATGGCACAAACAAAATCTCTTCAACATTAACAAATGAGGAACTTTTCTGTGCCATTGTACATTGATGAGAAACTCAGACAAAAGCCATTGTCATAACATATTTTTTTTTAATAGAATGAGATCAACTAAACCTAGAAGTCAAAGGCTTTGGTCCTGTATCATTGCACTTAAAGTTACTTGCATTAACTGCCAAAGAAAACTTGAGTTACATTTAAATAGAAAAATATTTTAGTTTCTTTGTTTTCAAATAGTGTCTCATCAAAAAGTGTAGCTCTGTGGAACTTTTTACATGAATCAGTCATGCCATGTACAGAACAAGGAAAAAAAGAATAATTAAAAGCACCAAAATATTTTGGACTACTTCAAAATAGAAAGAAAACACTGATAATTTTTTAGATCAAAAGCTACAAACAGTCTTGAAATTGAAATAAAAAAAAGTCACTGCTTCTTGAAACTTTTTAAAATGGGATAAATATTATCAAACGCATCATAAATTTCTTGTCTTACTTTAGCACCTGTTAATACCACTTTACCAGAAACAAATATTAATAGCACAATTCTAGGTTTAACCATACGATATATGAGACCTGGAAACAATTCAGGTTCATAACTGCTGAACTGTCCGTGCGTAAGAACCAACCCTTCTAGGCGAATAGGGAACTTCACATCACAGCTGCCAACCATGTTCTGAATTTTGAAGTCCAAAAATTTAGCCTGGAAAATAGTAAGAAATTGTCAGATTATGAAAACCACATTGTAACTGATTCAACTTAACAAAAATGAATACTAACAGGAAATCCAAGCTTTTGAATAATTCTTGCATATTTTCTGGCTGCTAATCTAGAATCTTCTTCACTTTTAGCACCAGTGCAGACCATTTTACCAGAACTAAAAATCAGGGCAGTAGTTCTTGGTTCTCTTATCCTCATGATAACAGCTGCAAATCGCTTTGGATTGTATTCGGCATTTCTTGCATGAAGAGCAATCTTTTTTAACTCAAGCTTACAATTAAGGTTCACTGTTGAAACAATATTCCTAAAATAAAAAAAATGTTGAGAAAAACATAACCCAATGTACTGACAAAAATTTCAACTATGAGGAAAACTTACTGTAACTGAGGAACAATTCCAGGATCTGCAGAAGCTGGTGTCATAGGGGTCATGGGACCAGGCGTTGATGGACCTATTGAAGGTATGGGTGGGTGACTTGGAGGTCCGACCATCATTGGAGACATCATGTTTTGCTGAAAAGATAAGAAAATAATTTACTTATGGCAAATGGAATAATTTGATGCAGCACACATTGTGTATTTGATTATATTATGTAAATGTTCTAAGCAGAAGACGTTTCAGCACTGAACGATGTATAATTAAAGCTTGTGATGCACACTAGGATAGCACACTTTGATAAAATTTAACGATTGATAATTTTTGAAGAATAATCATGCACAACGGATCCTACTTACTGGTGTCTGAGGCTGCATCATACTATGAGGTGTTTGAAATCCGGCCACTGAAGGGGCATAAGTGTGCATTTTATGAGGAGTCATCATTGAGGACGGTCCTCCCAAGGAAGGAAGACCGCCTCCCATGCTGTTTGAGGACTGGAGATTATGTTGCTGTTGTTGTTGAGCATGTGGAAGGATCATTTGGTCTTCCTCTGGTTGATGAAGAGGGGTCCCAATACTTGGGATGCTGAAAGCCGATGGACTCGGCAGCATTTGATCCATGTTGACGTTGTATATTTTTCACTTTCACTATAAACTCAATACTCCTATACAATCAATCACGAAGTTTGCCTTTCCCTTGCCACCCCGCAAAACTCAATCGTTCACGACATTTTCTCAATGAATGAGTACGATTCGGTGTCGTTATCGGGCAGGCTTCAGACATCACAACACAAAACCAACCAACCTCCAATTTTTCTGCGCCTTTCCGTACTGAAAACAAAACACACCGATCTACAAGCAATCTTCTTCAAATCTTCTCCCTTTTTCCTTACACCCCAGACCGGAAGTGCTACCGCATCGTCCCTATACCAACCTTGTACCAACGCATTCTTTGTCATCTTCTGGGCCGTGAGTAGTATGGCGCGGTTGAATGTTCTTTCAAGTCCAGAATTTTAGCCCAAGAAATTGTGTTAATTAAAAGATATTCGACGTTGTCATCGGATATATCTCTGATCAGACAAGTAAAGCAAGTAAGTGTCCATCCTCGTGCTTTGCCCGAAGTGTGAGAAAGCCGCCGAGCTCTTTCCTATTGTTCAGCGCCCGGTGCCTATTTACAAGGTACACCTCCCATGTTCCGTAGAACTGCTAGCTCTAATTTCTCTCATGCTCTCACTACACTTCACTCAATATTTGTCGTGTGTTTGTTAACACCGTTTTTTTGTGGTCCTACTTCGTGCGTGTCTTCTGAATATTAACCTTCAAAGTACTCGTTTTACCTATTGTGCAACTTTGCCCACCTTTCCACCTGTTCGTCCCCTGTAAGGCTTGTGGCTACCTCAGCACTTCCTTGTTCTCATTTAACCACTTTCACTGCTTTCACCATCTCTGTTTTTACCCACTCTTGTATGATTTAATACCACCTTTTTCACTTTAAAGTCTTCCAGCTATTGCCTTCTTTCCTAAATATTAATTATTGTTTCAGACATCATGTGTGACGACTGGGATGATGGAAATGCTCCAGCAAGTAATACTGAATGGCAAGATTCTTTCCGTGGGAGAACAAGAGGAGGCCGTGGTGGTGCTAGGAGAAATGATGGTAATCGCAATGGTAACTGGCGAGACAGAAACAATGAAAATGACAGTCAACAAAGCCAAGGATGGGGAGGACAGGGTAATGGTTCAAGTGAAGCCACAACTATGAATGTGGACTCTCAATACCTTGGACGTATCATAGGACGTGGCGGATCAAAAATAAATGAGCTGCAAGACCAATCTGGTGCTCGGATCAAGGTAAGTTGTTATCTAATGTTCAATAGTCCCAATTATTTGGGCGTCCACCTGCTGAGAGGTTGTACAAAGTTTTGTTAACTTGATGTTTCTTAGGTAAATCGTGATGAAAGTACTGTTGTCATTTCTGGATCTCAAGAAGCTCAGGAGAAAGCCAAAGAGCTCATAGATGAAGTTATCAATTCATCTGATAACCGTAGAGGTGGTGGAAACAGTTCATATGGTGGGAATAACTCATATGGGGGTAACAGCACACATGGAAGAGACAATTATGGAGGAAGTAGTAATTACGCTTCTGCTGACATGTCAGAAATAAATGGGCTCTTAAGTCAGCCAGCTCCTATGATAGACTGGGACTCAATCAACAAAGCACATGTACGTATTTTATATTATTATTGATTGAAATTACCGTCTGTCTTTGTATTCCCTATTACTTATATACTTGATTTTAGGATGAGTACCAAACAAAACGCTTGGCATCTCTTCCACCCATGATAAAAGATTTTTATCAAGAAGATCCAGAAGTGGCTAATATGTCCATTGATGAGGTAGAAATGTACAGGTATTTGTCGTTATGTTCAGTAACTCTGCTTAGTAGCTCTATTTGGAGGACTTGCAGCTCCATGGCCAAATAATAATTTTTCTAGGAATTTCTTGTCCAATGACACACCCTTTGTTCTATTTTTCTTTTTAGATTGGAGAGTAATAATATTCAAGTGGGATATGTTTTCAAGGATACAGGCAGAAAACCTATTCCAAATCCTGTCAAGACTTTTGAACAGGCATTCCATCCCTACCCAGATATTCTGACTGAAATTTACAAGCAGGGATTTTCTAAACCCTCTCCTATTCAGTGCCAGGCATGGCCTATTCTTCTTAGTGGACAAGATATGATAGGAATATCACAAACAGGTTCAGGTAAAGCCAGATGTTTATCTTTGTTATCTTTTCTTTTCTTTTCTTTTCTTCATGATAATTCTTAATAAATTACGTATCTGTATTAATTTCCTGGCACTTTTTTCTTATTTTATCAACAGGAAAGACTTTGGCTTTCTTGCTGCCTGCCCTAATCCATATCGATAATCAACCAATTCCTCGATCTCAACGTGGTGGAGCCAACTGTCTAGTACTGGCGCCCACCAGAGAATTGGCTTTACAAATTGAAAAAGAAGTCAGCAAATATAGTTACCGAGGAATCAAAAGGTCTGTCTTTAGGGGTTATTCATTCTTTTTTCAATCAGTCTATTTCCTGTATCCATCTATGTTGTAATTGTTATAATTCTTTTCACACCAGTGTATGCGTTTATGGTGGAGGAGACCGTCGCGCTCAAATGAATGTCTGCAAGAAAGGCGTTGAAATTATAATTGCGACTCCTGGGAGATTAAATGACCTCTGTGCTGCTGGTAAATATACATTCCCTGCTTAATTACGAGTACTCTAAAATACTTGTTACCTCACTATCTTTAATGTCCCCTTTCAACAGAGGCGATTGATGTGTCATCAGTCACCTACTTGGTACTGGATGAAGCAGACAGAATGCTTGATATGGGCTTTGAGCCTCAGATAAGGAAAACTCTTCTTGATGTACGCCCTGATAGACAGACTATAATGACTAGTGCAACTTGGCCTGAAGGTGTCAGGAGGCTTGCACAGTCATACATGAAAGATCCTGTACAGGTTTTCATTGGCACCCTAGATTTGGCTGCCTGCCACTCAGTTACTCAAGTGATAGAATTAGTTGCAGAGGAGGAGAAGCAGGATAAGGTAAGAAGTGTTCTTTGAATTCATATCTATGTTATTTAATTTGTTGTATTTGTCATTAATTGATGGTTGTCATGGATTTCAGTTGATTGACTTTCTTACAAGTATGGGGGAAAAAGACAAGGCTATTGTCTTTGTGGGAA
Source organism: Frankliniella occidentalis (assembly GCF_000697945.3). Lineage (NCBI taxonomy): Eukaryota > Metazoa > Arthropoda > Insecta > Thysanoptera > Thripidae > Frankliniella > Frankliniella occidentalis. The sequence continues at coordinate 925,108 of NW_026267179.1, forward strand.
GGAAGACTCGGGCAGATGACATTGCATCTGAAATGGCTTTGCAGAATATCTCAGTGCAAACCTTGCATGGAGATAGGGAACAGGCTGATAGGGAACAGGCCTTAGCAGATTTACAAAGTGGTGAAGTCAATATATTAATTGCTACTGATGTTGCCTCAAGAGGCATTGACATCCAGGATGTTACGTAAGTACAAGGAATACACTAGGTAATTCCTGATATATTTCCAGTCTTATACCACTTTCTGACTTTGCTCATTCTCTTTCCAGCCACATTATAAATTATGACTTTCCAAGGAACATCGAAGAATATGTTCACAGAGTGGGGCGCACAGGTAGAGCTGGTAAGACTGGCACAGCTATTTCATATTTCACTCGAGGCGACTGGGGTAGTGCCAAAGAATTGATTCCAATTCTGGAAGAAGCTGCTCAGGTATAGTTTCTCAAATGTTCTGTTATTCTAACTTTTAACTAAATATTTCATGGTAGTTTGATTTTTGCATGATATATTTTTGTTACAGGAAGTGCCTGAAGGGCTTTTCGAAATGGCTGAGAGGTTCGAAGCTATGAAAGAACGTAGAGCAAGGGAAGGTGGAGACCGGAGAGGGGGTGGTGGACGCGGAGGTGGACGGGGGAGGAGAGATGATGGCGGTGGATTTGGAGGTGGACGCGGAAGCGGAAGAAGAGATGATGGCGGTGGGTTCGGAGGTGGCGGATATGGCGGTGGCGGCAGGAATAAATGGTAGTTTTTCTCTGCACATTCCGCCATAATATTTTTATTCCTCCAGAATTTATGGAAGTATGGATCTTGCCTTATTTTACTAAGTTTGTATTTGTAAATTCAGCTGACGCATGTATTTCTTCTATCCGTCCCTTTGTAAGACTTGTTACTATAAATCAGTATTCTTTGAGATAGACAATCAATTCAATTTTTTAAATATTGTGACTTCAGGGTTTGCATCATTTCACTTCCTATTGAGACCAAAGATAGAGAACATGTGATAGTGTCCAATCCCACAGGTTGAGATTTATCAAACATCTCTTTGCTCTGTGGAGTAAAATATCTTTGAATTGTTTAACAAAGTGTACATGAAGACTGAGCAACAAGTTCAAATTATTTTACATTGATGGGAGGTAATACTGCCACATAGAATTATTATTTTTTCTATTATTTTCAAATAATAAAATACTGTCTTGTTTCATTGAGTAAAATTTTATTGATGTCTTCCACCAAACACATTTGATTGAAGAAAAAGCAAACTACAAGAGTTAGTGATTGAAGATTTCTGTTTCTTTCAGAACTGTCTTAAAACATTACATGCATGCATGCAATCAAAACTTAATACAAGTTAAAGGACACATGTAGAGTCAGGATCCATAGGGCAATAAAATGCCAGACAAGTCATCTCGTCTCCAGTTTTAAGATGTGGAGGTGTACACATAATAATCTTTGCAACCAGTGTAATGCTCAGCAAAAGACTTCCCCAAAGTGGTTGGAGAAGAGAAAGCAATTTCTGCCAATGACAATACATGTCCAAAAATGAAGTTTTTCCTGAAATGCAAAGTCAAACATTAGCGCCTTCACTTTACATTAATATTAAAAAAAAAAAAACAGCAGCTTGGAAAATACCTCATGCAATCCATCAGGTTACTGGCAATGTTGTTACGCCTGTGGGGCCGGTGAACCCAAATACGACTCACACCGCACTTTACAGCATATTCTTCAGCAGTGCAGCAATCTATACCTTCAGTTTCAGCAGCTGTTGGTACCATCTTGTTGGCTTTCTTCAAGGGAATAGCCAAGAGACAACCAACAACACTCTTGTCAGATATGTACAAGTAAACCTAAATAAAGGACATACAAAAATATATTTAGAACAGGAGGTATAATATCAGTATTTTTAAGTCTATGTTTACTTCATTCCTTACCATTGAATGATTTGGGTCACAGGTCACGCCTTCAGCAAATCCAAGATCTTTATCAACCACATTCAGAATTTCCATTGCCTTATTCCACCAAACTTTTGGATCACCAGGTCTTATTACAATCACTCTGTTTCTTCCATACTCCCCAACAACATTTTCATTTTTCCAGCCCTACAAGAAAAAAATACATTGTAGTATTTAAATCAAATAACTTCCGTACAGATAATGAAGCAGATAGATTTGTTGTAATGTAATAGAATAGGATTAAATGACCTTCAGTAAATAAATGTCTCAACAAAATAACTCAACCATCTTACCATAAATCTAAGGTCTTTCACAGCGTCATGGAACTCCTTGTGGGCAAGCTCATCTTCAGGTTCGCCCATTTGATAAATTGCTGAGCAGGTACCACATTCTGTAGCACCGAATCGCTTCTGACCGGCATCAAGTTGATACTGATCATTTCCGATAGCACGCAAGAGTGATCTCTTACGTTTAGCCAAAGTGGGTGAAAGAGGAACTCTGAAAAAATACTTTCTCATTTAGCCAAAAAAATAAACAAACTGTATAAGTCAAAACAGATTATGAAATTTCTCAAATTCTCACTTTTGATGGGAAAAATTGCTGCTGAAGATAGGGAAGTATTTCACTGGTGTTGATTCATTTTCAGTGGCTGAAGATATCACATTTTCTTTTGCTTCATTGATTTCAGAAGTCTCTTCAGGAAGAGGCTCACAAAGGGGAAGGTCATCATCTTCCATGACTACATCAGGTACTGCAGTTAAAGCTTTAACTTGAGCTTCAGTCAAACGTAGCGTATCCCCTCCAACATTAATACTTAATGTGGATGTGGAGGAGGCAAGCTGGCTCAGAGGACTCATAAGGCTCTCAAGTGATTCCGGAACCCTTACTGGGCTGCTTGACACAGGTGAATCAGCCTACAACAAAAGGACAAATAAGCTGAAAAGATTAGATTTCAAACAAATATCATAAAGCTCTATAGTTGAAGATATAGGTGTACCTTTCTAGGAGCTGAGGCCACTAATGGCTCTTCAATTGTTGAGATTTCATTCACAGGATGGTGTGGGACTGCCACAGCAGGTAGAGATTCAGGAGATGTGCTCTTGTCCTCTGCCAGCTTCTCTAAAATATTTTGGACTTCACTTCTTGTACTGGCTGCAACATCCTGGAAAAAAGAAAGAAAATACATAAGTAGCAAACACAAACAAAATTAGGAAAATAACTAGCTGCCAATGATGTGACAAATCTTACCTCCTCGCTGTCATCAAAGGAATTAATTGCTTGGATGTGTTTGTCTTGGTTGTACAGCTGTCGTCTGCGCTTAGCTGGGGGTGCTGGTGTTGATTTATCCACTGTAAACTTCCCTTTATGAACCTTGATTCTAAATAAAAATGATGCATTAGTATAAAAAAATAACATTTTAAAGCAAAAATAAAAAAAATGCAAATCACTAGAAAATTTACTTAATATTTTTGGAGAGAGTAATAGTAGCAGAACGAGGTTTCCCTCTCTTGAAAAAACGTTTGGAGGGATCTGGTTCTACATCTGGTTCTGATTCCTCAGATTCCTCAACTTCTTCCTGAGGCAAATTCCGTTTGGATCGGACTTGAAGAGAAGCTGAAGCCGACTGGGAAGCTATTTCTTCATCTGAGAGTTTGACTTGTTTAGCAAGAAGACTCATCTTAGGTATTTTGATGGGCGAAAGACTTTTCTTCTTAGTGGTAGACTTTGGTCCAACATCCCAAATGGACTTGATTTTTCCTTGTTTCTTGGCAGAAGAGGAACTGACTTTTGCCTTGACTTTAGGGGGTCGACGTATTCCTGTTTTAACTCCAGCATTAATTTCTCCATACACCTTCCTTCGCTTAATGTTCCTCCCAGTAAGATAAACACCATCATCTCTTGGTCTTTTAGCACCTGAAGAACGATTTCCAATGGAGAATAAAGAAGTTCGAGCTTTGGGCAATTCTGCTCCAGCACTTCTTGATCTAGATTCCAAAGAGACTCTTCGTTTTCTCTCAGGACTGTGAGGAGAGGTTGATGTAGTAGATCCAGAACAGGATGCAGGCATACTGCGTCGTTTGGAAGGAGTCAACGGTTGCGATGGTGATACATCAGACCTGGCTCTGAACATTTCCTTGTTGTGAGGAGTTGTTCCAGGGGTATGATCTGGAGACTCTGGACAGTCACTCTCACTCATAACAGAGAGAACTGTTTGCTCTAACTGATCAACTGGTACAATCTCACTTAAGTTATCCAATGTTTTCAATGGTTGGCTATGACCAACATCTACTCTGGGAGTTAAAGGGGTAATCTTCTGGCCAGAAGAACTTTCAGTCTTAAACTTACTCTTTTGAGCAAAGAGTAATGAGAACTGCTTGCGTGGAGATTCTCTGGACAGTGCCTTGACAGCTGACACCTTGCGACCAAATGGAGACACAGGTAGAGACAGCTTCTTTGCAGGACTGAAGGTTAAAGAGTCTGGTGACGCTGGAGCAGAACTGTATCGGTCTGGTGAGGAACCAAGAGGGGACATGTGACCAAGATCACTTGTCTGAGGGCTTGCTGAAGGAAACAATGCTCTTTTTCTTTCAGATCTACGAGGAGTAGATGGTTCCGGGGACAGCAATTTTTTGGGAGTTTCAAGCTCCATCATGGCATCTGGGAGAGCTTGGCAATCAGCCATGGTGACTGCTGGAACAACAACAATTTCAGTATAGGTGAGTTTACAAAGCTAATGGCAACAGAACCAGAACTTGGGAATGTTTTTGATTCAATACGAAATGGTGTCCTATGTGTATTACTTTTGTACGGTTAGGTCGGAAATAAAGACGTACACAAGATATGAAAAGGTTATCCCCGGTTCAAAACATTCAAATAATTTCTCTACAGAGAATAGAAGATGAGATAAATGGAGGAGGGGGAGGGGCGTTCAAAAAGATCTACCTTGCGACGAGAAAAAGAACACAGAAAAACTACTAGGAAACAATGGACAAATAGGCTCAAATGGTCCGGACGACGCTTGTTGCTTGTTGCTTCACCGGCGAAGATAATACTTTAAAGGTTCATTTTGAGTAAAAGGTTGTGCCGGGGAGATATATAAGGGACAATTAGAATTGTAGCACAAAAATTACACACCTCAACCTCGAACAAACTTAAACAAGCCGATGTGAAAAGCATTCAAGCATTCAAGTAAACAACAAGATGAACGTGCTGAAACGCTACTTGTTCCCGCGTGAAATCAACTGTTTTGAAAGAGATGCTGTATGCGCCTTCTAGAAGTATCTACTCTAAATGGGTCCATAAAACCATAAATCGGTTGTCAAATAAATCTTGAGAGAATAATAATAATAAACAATGGTTACTTTATTCAACGAGAAGACAATTTAAAAGAAAGGAAAGATGTTAAAGTTGTTTCGAAATCTTGATACGACATAGTCGGGAATTTAATTTTATGTTTGTATAGCAGCGGAAATCTCGTGAACTACTGTTTGGCGCGCTTTGCCGAGCGCACGCGCGCTTTCGCTGAAGTACTAGAAACTGTTTATACATAGACAAATACTTAATCAGTAGTAGCAGAAGACTCCTGGTAGTAGTAGATTTATTATTATTATAGTTACATGAAATACACATTAAAATGAAATATACATGAAAAAACAACGAAATAATTTTAAAAAATAAATAATTATTGATGCACAAAAAAACAACAAAAACCCAAATCGCTTAATGGCGCTGAACTGTGAGTAAGTTTAAACTGTCTCAGGCCGTCGTTTTCTCTGAATACACTCTTGGCACTTGACGTCATCGTGACCAATCGCGATTGGAATTCCCTCGTTCCTTGAGGCTCATTTTGCTGGAAATCAACTGGAGAGTTTTCTCCTTTTCACCTCTTTCCTGGTTGACACCTAAAAACTCAGCAATCGGTCTTCAAACAATACAAAGTAGCCCCAGATGACGGTATTTTTCCGAGGGATCGAATGGAAACGGTTCTGTCTTCAACATCGAGGCGCTTTCTTCAGCAAAGTTCTAAGTACACCTCTCGGTTGTTGATAGCTAGTTCATCTTTTTCGCCTCTTTGGCTGTCGTGTAGTTTTTGATGTAGAAGTCCGCGAACATGGCAAACATGAAGCTTGCTTGCACCAGCAGGACTAAACACCAGAATCTTTCAACTTCGCAATTAGGTTGTAGAAATGGTAAAATATTATGAATGATCAAAATAGTAAACTGAGTCTGTGAAAAAAAAAACAGTGTTCAGAAAAAAATCGTTAAGATATCAGCTTTTCGGACATCATTCAATTACGTACCAACTGCAGCAAGGTTATTGACTTCTTCACTCCTAAACTGGGACGACTGTTGGGGAACAACGTCGTGTATAGGTAATACGAGTACATGACGATGTGCACAAATGAATTGATGACACCGATTAAGGTCAGACCTCCATCTGGGCACAGAATTACAAGATCGGATTAGGATCGCGCCTGTTCGCGCCGGCAAAAACCGCCCTTTAAAGACGGTGCAATTTATTCGGACAGTTCGAGCTATCTCCGGGCAAAAAGAAACGTGGATTCCCAGGCAGAAATTTTTCCTACGATATGGTTTTGACATCGGTTTTCACGTCGTCAGGGATACTATAGTGGGGGGGGGGGGTCGATGTCGCTTTGACGTCTTTTGTCTTGTCGAAAAGCCACACTGATTGTTGGCCCCGCTGAACCGGGTGTAACTGAGAATGCGCAACAGTGTTGCGGGATTGCATACCCGCCAGGGCTGCAGGGGCTGGGTAGGCAAACCCGCAGCACTGTTGCGCATTCTCAGTTACACCCGGTACTTAGTATCGCTAACGACGTGAAAACCGATGTCGAAACGATATCGTATAAAAAAATTCTGACTGGGATGTGACAAGCCTCAACGGCCACAACGACCGGCACAAGGACTGGCTGCCATGATGGTTCACAGGTTCTTTGCAGATTTCTTCTTATCCAGAGATAACTCAAATTGTGTGGATAGCCACTCACTTAAAATAAATTTGCAGCCTAGATACCCTCCAAATACCATCGTACTGTGGTGATAGACATGGAGAAATGAGACATGTCTATCTTTCTTCCTTAAGACAAAAAATATCTGTGGAAAGAGAGAAGGCTTTTTGTATTACCCTGTAACAATGATCAGTAAGTGGTTGTTAAGGTGCCACAAAATCTCACCGTGTCCAATAAATCCCAGACTTTGAGGGCAGCGTAACCCCAGACCAAATTTGCATACTGCATAGAGTAAGTAACGGAAAGCGGTCATTAGATGTGACGTTACCTAATTTTAGGAAAATCGAACCTAGTTTTTTTTACCTCGCGGTTGTCCTCCGTTTCTTCCTTGTCGAACGGCTGGCAGAGGAAGCTGTAGTCCATCTTGAACCACAGCTGGACGCTCTGCGACAGAGATAGATGCACTTGTCATTGTGAGTGGGCGATCCGCTGTCGAGAAGTGCACTAGAGTGTTTGCTTACGCGGAAGACCAGATAGGTGCAGATTAATATGTTGCTCAAGTTGTAGGCGGCGACGAGGGGCTCGATCTTGTACGGCGCACGGTTCGCCATGAACCGAGGGCCCCACCGCTTGACAATCAGTAAGTACACGGCTATGATCGTGATGGGCACCAGGATCGAGCTTGTTATGAACCAGTCCTTGGATCGAGGATCTGCAACGCAATAAGTGGGCTGAGAATTGGAGCGCCCCGCATGGTGTGAGCGATTTCACTGTTGTAAAGGGCGCGCTGCACTGACCCACGTGTTTCTGGACAACCTCGTACAGGTCGGCCATCTGCTGGACCAGCTTCGCCATGGCGGCGGTGTGTGACGGGCGCTGGCGCTGGGCGGCGGGTGAGTCTGGTCGGGACTGGTGGCCGCGAGCGCGGGGGCGTCGGCGTCGGCAACGAGGCGCGCACCGCAGTACTGGCGCCAGTCCGCTGCTCGCACGGGCTCACGGGCTCGCGCGGCCTAATTTGTTAATCGAATCACTTGTTTACATTAAACCGGCGAACTAGGACCGGGCGGTGTACACCCTTATACAGAAGTGTTTTCCGGATTCACACTAAACGCTGCATTTTGCTGTGGAAGATTTTCCCAAGGAGGAATTTGAACCCTGACTGTCAGCATGACGTTAAAATGGTCCCCCATTTTGACGTCTTTCGGCACTCATTCTGACGTCATTGTGACTCATTATGACGTCTATAAGTCAAACATTGGTCACAATGACATCAGGATGAGTGCAGAAAGACGTCAAAATGAGGGACCATTTTGACGTCATGCTGACAGTCAGGGCTCAAATTCCTCCTTGGGTTAGGCCAGCATAATTTTATGCACAATTTCATGCACAACTGTGTACAATTTGTGCATAGTTATATACAATTCGTACATAATTATTTTGCATAAGAATTGTGCATACTTATGGCTGCCTAAAACTCTGTACGCTTATGCACACTAAAGTGAAAGGGTGCCAATGGAGAAACTAATGTTACCGAGGGAACGTTTCAGCACGTGACCAAGCCAGGTAACGTTTCCTGATGAAACCTACCCCATGCAAAAGGATAGGGCCATCACAAACAGGTTGGATCACCAAACGTTTCCTGGTTTTGTTGCGTCAAGAAACGTTCCCTCGGTAATATTAGTTTTTCCAGTGTGGCGTCCTATCACCAAACGACAAAAGCACTTTGTTGAATTGGGGCTTTTCAGGGCCATTTCCACAATACCTGTACCTTTTGCTCATGGTGATGCGTTTAAGCCCCATGCAAAGTTGACGTCATGGACAGACGAAACGGTCACATGTTTTGATGTCATGTCAGAAATTAGTCAATGTTCACATCAGATCGAAATTGAAATGGACCTGAAACTGACACTTTTTCTGGTATCGTTCCGATTGGTCATCTGATATTTTATTTCTCACTGGGATGGATGCGTCGACTAGAGACGCATTAAGTATTAAGTTAACCTAATACCCTCACGGAATTCCCTAGTCCATCTACTCGAGGCGAGCGAGTCGGCCCAGGTCAGGGTCAGCTGACTGGGGCAAGGCGACCCGCGGCAGCTCGAAGGTCAAATGCGTACACTCTCAGCCCGTAACTGACGATTCGTAAACACTAAAATCTGATGAACATTTTAATTCATAGCTTACTACGTTCTGAAAACATATGCCCCGGTTAAGCATTTTTTAAATACGCTCTCTAGTATGAGGAAATTTGTTTAGCCATAATTATATGCACAATTTCACGCATAACTATGTCCAATTTGTACATAATTTTGCATAAGAATTGTGCATAATTATGGGTGCGGAAACTTTTGCACGCTTATGCAGCACACCAAAGTGTATAACAAAAGTATAGTGTGTTATTCTCTACTTTATTGAAGAGCGTTGAAAAGTGTAGATGCTGGCAAATCTGTTATGCTTTACAGCTCGGGCGACTCGAGGCTAGCCTGTGTGTCACGGACTGGCATTTAGAAGCAGTTTTAGAACTTTCCTCGTGTGTGCGTACCGAAAACGCGACAACGCCCGGAATCGTCCGGAATTCATTTCTTTTCGCAGTTTATAGCTATTAATTGGGGATTTCCAGGGGCATTTCCACACTACCTGTACCTTTTGCTCATGGTGATGCATTTTAGCCCCAAAGTTGACGATAGCCTTAATGGCACTAATTCTAAAAATAGGACAGTTCGAAAGCACTAATTGAGCACTAAAAGATAAGCAGTAGCACTAATTTCTAGCCTGAGTGGGCGGTGCTCGCGTGAAGCTGGCACCGCCTACCTTGGTAGCACTAATTCTGGAAACGGTACAGTTTGAACGCACACTAATTGAGCACTAAAAGATAAGAAGTAGCACTAATTTCCATCGGCTATGGGTGGTGCCAACTTCACGGAGGTGCCGAGTGCATACTATAGAAACGCCTAATAGGTAGGCAACGCCTCAGTGCATTGCTGTACTGCGGGCTAGCCTACCTCTGCGACGCCCCTGCTCGTAGAGACACTGTTATCGCTACACGTGCTTCATGTTCTGACCGCTGCGGTTGGAAGCGGCTGTCCCCGCGATCACATGAGCAACCAACGACTGCCGTGAGGGGAGCTCACTCCCCACTTTATAGATTTTTGATCTATAACGTGATCGGAAAGAAATATCCTTTTCAATTTCGGTTTCAGTTTTTAACTCTAACTTTTTTCGTCTTTTTGATACTCCTAATACTTCCACTACGCGGTTGGAGCGCGGTGAATCCGGGCCGGAGGACAGATCTCTCCCTTTTTCTTCTTTTTTTTTTTGGCCTGGAAGTACTTACACGTGCCCTGACAGCGGCGCCCCCTTTGAGAGACCTCCCCCCTCCCTGGGGCGTCCTCCCAGGGGCGGCGGTGGCAGCGTCCCGGGTGTCCTCGCTGGAGCACTGCTTGATGGCCTCAGAAGCGCGGGGCGGCGCGGCTCCGCCCAACCCAGCCGGCCGGCGCCCCACAAAGCACGGCTCGCCCGCCCCGCCGGC
>NW_026267179.1:936178-937812 GCF_000697945.3 Frankliniella occidentalis
CCCCCTCCCGTGACACGGCCCGACATCATACACATTACCGGCACTTCTTCAGCACGGTGCCGCGAACACTAACGCCCCGCGGCACGCCCCCGCCCGCGCTCCACACGGTAACGAGTCGCCTCCCTCACCCCGATGAAGTGTCAACGGCGAGCCGTCAATAACCGCCCGTCCCCGTCGGGTCCCAGCTCCAGCTCACGCGAGCGCCCGCCGCACAGTCGGGAGAGCTGCGCAGAGCACGCGCGCGCGATGGTCTGCCTACCTCGTGGGCGCACACGGCCCTTAGAGCGGTCCGAGCTTAGCGCCGGATGGACGATGCGCACTGCGCACCCCAGAGCAGCGATGCGAGTTGTGAGACTTTTAAAACGTTAAGCAACCACGGGTCCGTTTAGGGAACGGACGATCCAGCGCGGGTGTTCGGTCGCACCTTTGGAAGGTGCCAAGATTTTAATGTGTATTTACAAAGGCAATACAAACTGCTCATCAAAGCACTCATTTTGTGTCTACACAATCATTGTTTCAGATTTTGTGTTATACTGTATGATTGTGTCGATGATTGTCTCTGATTGTTTCAGATTGTTGGCGAAATACTGTGACATATTTTGAAAAATTGTGTCATGATTGTGTGTGATTGTGTGGCGATAATTTGGTATTGCTTCGGATTTTGTGTGATTGTTTCGGATTGTATGTGATTGTTTTCGGTTGTGTGTGATTGTGTATGATCGTTTCACGATTGTTTCTGATTGTTTTTCCCGATGTACACATATTGTGCCCAGTTCCACGCCCCTCGTTTTTAGCACATTTGCGGATTTTTAGTGGTTTTAAATGAACATAGCCATTAAAATTTGTTCATCGCTCCTGTCTGCAAAGGTGCGACACCTCGTTTTGCTTGTCCAGTGCAGTAGCCAGGCCAGAGCAGAGCACACCTGATCCCATCCGAGCTGGGTGCTCCGGTGTCCGCGATGGGTGCAGGGGTACGGGTGACCCCACAATTTTGCATTATTTTATAAAACCAAGATATTTAGAACACGGAGTATAAGTATACTTTTCCTCTCCGCCGTTCTCACCATAACACCTCGAGATTCGTTAATATCTCGCCTCCAACAAGACGATATAGTCAGTCGGTGACACTCATCCTTAGCCCCCAAACTAGACGTCTTGTAATTTTTTCCTGTTTCTTCGCATTTCTTCCCCCTCCTCGATGTCAGCTCTCCCGGCCGCCGCCCCACCCCGGCCCGGCCGCGCGGACAGCAGACATTTTTCATCCCCTGGGACGCGGACTAGATTGACGAGACTTAAGGAATATAATAATAGGAAACGTCGAGGGGCCGGAGAGGCGGAGGGCGTCCTCGGCGGCCTGGGCCCTGGGCGGCAGAGCTCTGCATCCACTCGGTAATATTGGCCTGATAATTGGCCCACGTCACTGGGCGGGCGCCGAGGCGGGCGCCGAGGCTGGCGCCGGGCGCCTTGCAGCTGCTCCCCGGGAGGGCACGACGCCCCCTCCTCGTCCTCCTCCAGCTCATCCTCATCCCCCCCGCGGCCTGTTAACAAACTAAAACTCCCTGGGCCCCGCTCCTCCGGGGGCGCGGGCTGACATATTGTGCACCGCGATGGCTCCGGGGCCGGGGGGCGGCGGG
>NW_026267179.1:937892-939685 GCF_000697945.3 Frankliniella occidentalis
GGCTACAGGCCTACGGACTTAGTATTTCGCCTATAGTTCTACACACTGGTATTCAAACTTTCAACCTGAGGAAGAACACGACCGGCGGCGGTGGCGGCGCGTGGCGGCGGGCGCGGTGGATCCCAGCCCCGCTCTCCGCTCCGCACCGCTGCACTGAGCCCCCTCCAGCGCCGCTCACGGTGAGGAGGTATACATCTCATTTGCAGCGAGCTTGCTTCTTCGCGGAGAACAATCACCGACAGGTGGGCGGAAACAATTCTCAGGTTTTGTTGTATTGCGAGGACGGCGGAGCGCTGCGCCCGCCGCGCATATTCCTATTCTCCCCACACTGCGATGTTTGCGGTATCTCGGGCTCACCGCCGCGAAAGTGCTTGAGTCTGGGGCTTTAGTGCAGCCGTTCTTCGGCCTTTTAACCCCCCCCCCTCTCCTCCAAGCCAGGCGTTTACTTCCACGCCACCGCACCGCCCCTTTCCCCTTACCGTGCACCGCACAAGCCACTTTTACAAACTCCCCTCCCCTGCCCCCGTCCCGCTCGCCGTCCTAAACTTTTTGGTTATGGCTGAACTTATCGAAGTCATGCGTGGCTCCTTCATATCTACGGCTCACCATCAGGGCTGCTCGCGTATCTCCGATATCGTATTGACTGCGCACGGTTCGTTAACTCCCACTAAATTAGCTTTATGGAAACGAATATATATCACGGGGATTCCCTGCTGCGCGCTCTTGCTCCCAGACCGGCCCGACCCGACCGGCCCAGCCCAGCCCAGCCAGCCCCAGCGGACCGGGGAAAGGACCAGGGGAGAGGGGGCGGCGGGGCCCGCGCGCGCGGGGGCGCCTTCGGAGGCAGACGGGCTCACAGAGGGCAATCAATAATTTTCCCGTGAGTAATGACCCAATCACACTGCCGGGCCGCGTGCCCCGCCGCACCGCGCCGACGAGGATGGGTTGCTAACAAGATGAGATGGAGGCGGATGGAGCTGGAGGAGGCGCTCCCCTCCGCCCCACCACCACCACCCCCTCACCCGGAACTGGGTATGTTTGCGCGATGGCCCCCCGCGGCCCGACCCGCGACCCCCGCCTCCTTCCCGTCCCCCGCCGCCGCCCACCTCGACGCGGCCCGCCCGCCCGCGGGCGTAGCCGGCATAACAGTTTGAGGGATCACTTTCCTCGCTACTTGTATCTAATTATGATGATCGACAGGAAATAATTTATCATTCTGGCTCACGCGCCACGTCGCCCTGCTGCTGCAAGGGCGGGAGTTGGACCCAGCCCCCTCCCCAGCATTAGGCCCCCCAGCCCCCTCCCCGCCGGGCACCAGTCGCAGGTGCATTTTTCATTAGTGGCTGTCGCTCCACCCTCCGGCTGTGGCGTTTCATTCCGCCTCGTGGGCATCCGATCCGGCAACAGAGAAGAGATTCATCAAGAATTGGTCACCATGGCCCCACGACGTATTACAGATTGTGGAATTTAACATCAAATCGATTTAATATTCGCCATCCTTGCCGTCCTCGATCTTTATTTTTTGGACAGTTCTTGCTAAATCCCCGATACTTGTGCTTAAACGGTTTAGGGGGAAAAGAAGATTGCAGTGAAGGTCACACCGTCGCGTCGCGCGCTCGGGTTGCGCTCTCCGCAATCGACCATTCTCTCGACTTGCCCGCCGCCGCCGCGCCGCCCCGAGAAGAAATAAGCTGCAAACTCTTGTTGAGAATCGATTCCTGGTCCCTGCAGGGGCGCGGCCCGGGCCGGATAAGTCGGCTAAGTTCTTGCGAGTCGGTTTTGGGAAAAGGGGA
>NW_026267179.1:945935-949945 GCF_000697945.3 Frankliniella occidentalis
GGGGGGGTAATTGGCTGGAGGGAGGAGGAAGTCCGACTCCTGGGCAGGAAACGAACCCAGTAAGTAAGCAGGACAACCAGCACATCAAACAAAACGGCGAGCCTGCTCGGCCACTCCGCCGCCAGCCCCAACTGCAGCTCAATGGTGTTGTAAACTGAATATTGGAATGATATTGAGACACGGACTTCGGTGAATGTCGAATGTCTGTTTTCAACATTAGTTTCAATACTACGCAACCACACAGGGCAGCTTCCAGACAGACAGATGCTGAGGGAATGCCCTTCCCTCACTGCTGAGGGAATGCCCTTCCCTCACACTCTCTCCGCGATACCAATTTATGCATAACCACGGCATAACCAGCGTAACTAATACACACACATGCAGTTAATGTTTGCTTTTGTTTAGTTTGAAAAATTTTAATGTATGATAAACTACTCATCTCATTTGATTGAATGTATGATAAACTACCCATCTCAATGAATGGTCTACTCCGTTTTGAGATCGGTAGACTAGGTTGGCAACACTAGCACTTTTCTTTCAGTGTCTAGTGTCATGGCCGACTTCGGGCTTCGCGGACGTGCGTTACGAGTTTTTATGTTTCGTGTTTAATAATTCTTTTACATTTATTGTGTTGTTGAAGTTTTCGACAAGTGGTTATCTCATAATCTATCGTTCAAAAGTATAATGGACCCTTTGCAAAGTTTTTGTTCGCGTAATTCGCGGCACCTGTTGTGTTGTACCGGTGTGGGCAAGATGGACATGGTTTTCCCTATCGCTTACCTGAAAGTTGAGACAAGTCTTGTGAAAAATAGTTTACGGAATGTTTCGAGTGTTCAGCTAGACTACCAGTTTGCTCAAGATCTCCACCGAAACCTTCGGAGTCGAAAGATCCTGGAACATCTTGGAGGTTAGTTTTCTCATTGTTCATCATTTTTTCTTAGTTTCATTAATTGCTCCCTTGCTTACCAGGGATGAGCTTGCGGACAGTACAAATACTGTTTGTCTTTTGCTTCGATTATTTCGCCCTCATTCAATGTGACTTTTATAAATTTCATATCCATACTTGCATTTTGAAGGTTGGTTTACAAAAGGTCATCTTGGGCCAACTTGTTTCTTTCATCCTGTCAAAACCGATAGAAATCTATGGTGTTTAACTTGAATTTATCCATTACATCAAGGGTGGCCATTTCATTTAGATAGGCCCATTGATCGAAACTGCATTTGATGCATTATTCACTGTTGCGGTTTTGTGGTGATTTTCTCCTTTTGCATTGATCTACTATGTTTACGTTCAATATTGCAGTAAATATCAAGCTGTTTACTAAATATTTTATTTAGAAAACAAGTTTACGGTAAAGGTAGTAATGGTAAATAACTCGTTATCCGCATGGTAAATTCATCCTCTTGTCAATGTGTATCACACATTGAAATTTATCAAAACCCTGGAATGCAGCCTTGGCTTACAGATTATTTTAAAGGAACATTACAATTCAAGAATAATCAATCTGGCTTTCCGTGTGGTGTTGGTATCATGATGTCAAGATGAACACCCTGTCATTTTGATTCTGTGGCACTGGATCCGTCCCTCCCTGGGGAGTTAGTGACCACTGCGGTTGGTTGGCTACTCGGTTCGGTTACCACAGTCAGACGGAAGGTCTCAAGTCCGATGCGGCAGGGCGGCGGGGCGTGAGGCTGGCTGGGACTTGAACCCTCGGCCTCTCTGAGCCGGCTGGGACAGCACCGTGGGGCAGGGCGGGGCGGGGGGCAGGGGCAGCAGGGGCGTAGACGGGACGTCACACCGCAGCCTAGCAGTCTCTAGCTGCCACCCCCCCTGCCCCCCGGGCCTCGCCGCGGGCCGGCGCGCGCGCGCGGGGGGTGGGTGCCGGCGGGGTGGGGGTGGTCGCGGGGGTGGCCCGGCGCGGCGACGCTCCCTCCCTCCCGTCAGGTTAGTTGGCTTCCAGCTGCGCTCGGGTTCGGGCGCCGTCTCTGTGTCCTCCCCATCCCTGTGTCTCGTGCGGCACGCGTCGCGCTGCGCCGGGACGACCTCAGCGGGGGCCGCACTCACCTGCCTGCCGACGTCGCCGCCGTGGTCGACGTCCCCGTCCCGTCGGGCGTCGCGGCCGCCGCGGGCTGGCCGCTGGTGGATACAGTGCAGTGCTGATTGTGTGTTGTGTGCGGAGAGTGTGTGAGTGTTTACGTGACGCGGGACGGAGCCCGGCGGACTCTGTGGCGGGGTTACACCCCTGGGAACCACTTCTCGCAAGGTAAGCAGGAGGCCGTCAAGAGCGTGGGCGAGCACGGTCAGCGGGGTGCCGGCGGCCCCGACGGCCCTCAGCGGCGCTGACCCCGCAGGCAGAGGTGGTCGACGGACCCTCCCGCTTCCAGGCGGAAGGAAGGAACCGGCCGAAAGGGGACTGGACCGAGGACCGGATAGCTCACCAGTCCCGGCCATCCCGTGGACGCGACGGTCACTGCGGTGGCCGGCAGACGCAGCTCTCGACGGGGCCACGAATCTGTTAGTAGTTTTGTCGCCGTCGGGAGTGGCGCGGCACCGGACCCCGTGCCGCTCTGTCTTTTCGCTGAGGCAGGTGAACGGACACTGGAGTGGTTCTAAGCGGGCAGTCACCTCGCGTGTCAGCCGGAAGTAGCCGCCTGAAAGTTAGGCAGTGCGGTGTGTGATGTCTGTGAGCAAATCTCCCCTCCCCTTCCTTTCTTTCCGGTCAGCCGGACCCAAAATCCGGCCTGGTGAGACAGACTCGAACCGTCTCGGAGGTGGTCGACGGACCCTCCCGGAGGTAGGTGGAGGCGGAGCACGCCGTCGAGGTGACCGCGGCGCCCGCCGAAGCCGCGCTGCCAGCGTCACCGCCAGTCGCCGCCGTCGCGCCACCGTCACGTCGAGGAGAATGGAGTGTTCGGCGTGTTTTTCTGCGAGTCACGAGTCAAGTCAGCAGAATGCCCCAAGGCTGGCCTGGCCGCCGCTGGCCGCGCGCCTGTCGCAGTGATGTGGCGGGGCTGCTGATAGATGGTGACCCGCAGGGGGAGCGAGCGAGATAGATGGACGGGCCGAGTGAGTGCGAGCGAGCGACAGCGACACGGTTCATTACCATGCGGCACGCCCATAACAATGACTATATCGGGACATTTTTCGAAGTACTTTGATTCTCTCTCGTCGTGAGCGCGTGTGCCTCGTTGTGAGTAGAATGCTCTCGATGCAATGCACTCAAGAAAATCAAGTCCACCCGAAGAAATGTACTAATGTCAGGTTCTAGGTGGACAACGGAAAGTCCTCCGAACGATGCGGAGAATGGGAACAAGAATACGAGCGTGAGTGTCGCTATTCGAACCATTCGAACGTCCAGTAGCGCGGCTGTGGCGGTCCCCCGGCAGTGACTCGCTTGGTGCCCCCGCTCAGCCACCAGTTTATTATCTGTGGCTAACTCGGGCCAATGCGGACCACAGCGGGCCAAAGTTTCCTCCTCTCTGTCTCCCCCTAACTCCCCCCGCGCCGCCGCCACCCCTCTCCTCCCCAGCCGTCCAGACTTATCGAGGTTTTGGCCGCCGAGTCCAGGACCTCCATCAATTACTCCTCTTTTTATTTGGACCTCGGCTGGTGCGGCGCCGCTAGACGCGCTGAAGTGGCCGGCCTGGCGGTGCACGCTCCCCGCCCGGGCCGGTACCAGTTAGTTACTCTAATGCGGGGCGGGGCTCCTCGGCCGCGGGTTGACGCTCACCCCCTTCCTCCCCCCCCCCTCCTCTCGTTCCACTTGCCCGACGACGCTGATCCTCGTCGCGACGCGGTAAGCTCAGCTCGCGTACACTGTCTGGGTGATCGGCGACAAATCACTGTAGCCGTCCTCTCCCCCCTCCTTCCTACCCTCCTCCTGCTCAATAAGACAGTCTGGGCGGCCGGCTCGAGTTTTCCACATGACGGGGCCCCGCTCTGCTCCCGGCGGCCCTCCAGATATAACCTCATTGCGCTTATCGCTTGCCTGGCTGACCCCTCCCCCCCC
>NW_026267179.1:950080-956786 GCF_000697945.3 Frankliniella occidentalis
CCTCCTCCTCCACCCCGTGTCGGCTCTCCCGCCTGAACCCCCCGAAGCGCAATTGATATCAGAGAGAACATCTTGCGGAAATCGGGGGGGTGGAATTCACTTCTTGGACTTTATCTCTGCGACAAGTCGACTTTCGTTGACGTTATTTTGTGTCCCTCCTACTCTGCGGTGCAGCACTTTTCGTAGATTGTGATGTACTTGAAGCTGAAGCGCACTGTGCCACATACCATGAACAGAGCATAAAGTTTCCACATTCCATTAAATGACGCATGAAAATCCTTCGGGTGAATATGTGGTTATTCCTTTTCCCTCCTCGAGTATTCCAGTTTTACAGCGGAATGCTTCACATGGCGCGGTTGGCAGCCTTCCCGCGCTTCCCCTGTAATGAGGAAGCATCGCCCGGATTAGCGACACACCGGGCGCGGATAAGTGTTCCCCTTTAATCGCGATAGGAATTAGCGGGGCGCCGTAAATATCCGAGGAGGAGCAGTTTACACTAGTTGGCACGCGGCCTCGCCTCCTGCCTGACCGGCGGAGAAGGATCGCAGTGGCGGGCTTTTCAAAAGGTTTTCCCCTTTCCGCTCCGTCCCTGCGCTTTTTAATTATTAATTGCAAAGGAGAAAGGCTTGCTATGGCGACGTGTTTTAAACGGTGCCCGGCTAAGAGGTCACCCCGCCCCCCCTGCGCTGCCTGCGGGTCGGACCGGGGGAGGGGTACGGCTTTGGCCCGCGCCCCGACCTGTTTTTGGTGGTTGGTCATTAAAATGACCAATTTGTTAATAAATGGAATGTATACATGCGAGAGGGAGAGAGAGAGAGAGAGAGAGGTGGGCGGCTGGGCAGCCGGGCGGCCGATCCTCCGCACCCCTTTCCGCCCACAGCTCGGCGCTATGCTGGACCCCTGCTGTTGTTTTGCCTTTTCTCTCTCCCCGCTCTCTCTCTCGCACTCTCCCCACTCTCCATCTCTCTCTTGTCGCGATCCCCCGCCCCACAGCCTCCGCTCCCTTTGCTTATGCCCACCTCGGGGACGTGCGCTTCCCCTCTCTCCCCCCCCGTCTCTCCCCTTCTCTCGCAATTATACATCGGTTTTGTATTCGCACCGGCTAACCGGAGCGCGAATAATTATTTTATAATTTTTGTGGCCCAAGGTGCGCACGTTGCGCTGTTCGTGTGTGCAGAGGCGTGGCGTTGCGCGGCGTGGTGCGGCTTGGCGTGGCGTCGAGTTGTTGGGCTGTAAAGAGCTGACAGCCACCTCGTGGGACTGCGGCCTCCGCGGCTCAGAGTGAGAGAGAAAGCGGAGGGGGAAGAGGCCCTGTGCTGTACCCACAACACCTACTGTTGTGCCAAAATCGTCTCGCTCCCTCTGTTTTTCTTTCCTTTCTTTTCTTTTTCATTTAGAAGAAGAGGAGTTGGCTTGTAAATTTAGTTACCTCATCATATGGAATCACACACATTCACACCCATACTCAGAGCATAACGCATACCTCGCGCACTCTTGCGGAATTAAGTCGACAAGCCCTGAAAGTGAAAGAGTATAAAAATAGTGAAAACAATTAAGCAGTTGAATAACAACAACTTCGGTCGCGCGCGCTCCTGCAGAGTGGGCGTGTCTTGCAGTTGGCGTTGAGCGAGCGCGGTGCGAGGGGTCCGGTGGTGGCGAAGGGGGCGGCGGGGGTGCAGATTGAGGTGGTGACGGCGAGCGGGGCAGCGGGGTTGAGTGGCCCGAGTGCCGCTGAGCCCAAGTGATTGCTTATTTCTCAATTCCGCGCTACGAAAAGTTTGAAAAGGGGGGAATAAGGTGGGCTGTGTTCGTGTTCCTCACCGGGCGGGCGGCTCCACGCGGCCGGCTCCCTTTCCTTCCCCCCCCCTCCCTCCCTCCCTCCCTCCCGCTCTCTGCTTCGCAGACGTTGTAGCTCGCGGCCCGCCGTGCTCCGCGGTCTGGACTGAGAGCATTTTTCATTGCAACGTTCATCTGGGATTCTTTCTCGACACCATCGCGCCGGTCTCGAGCCCGGCGTCGGCAAGGGAGGGGCGGAGGAGGGGCGGAGGAGGGGCCGGCGCGCGCCTCAGCCACCAACGCGGTCATTCTCGATGTGCTCCCCCGGGAGGGCCACGTGATGGCGACCATAAGTCATGCGAGAGAGCCGTGTTCTGGCGCTGCGGCGAGGCGGCGGACCGACTGGTGCTGGTCGTGTGTGCTGTGCTACCCACTCATCCTCTACCCCACTCACTCACTCACTCACTCACTCACTCACTCACTCACTCACTCACTCACTCACTCACTCACTCACTCACTCACTCACTCACTCACCCTCGCACGCCTTCCCCTCTCAACCAGAAGCTCCGGCGGCGGGGATGTGTCTGCGACGGAGATAGGCATCCTGTGGAGCAACATGTTGTGCCTCAAGCTGGTGCTGCCTGCCGCCGCCGCGCCGCGCTCTGCCACATGAGAGGAAGCTGGGCTGGTTCGGGCCGCGCACACAGGCGCCGCTTTCCCCACACTGGCAAGTTATACGCGACAATCGACTAAAATATTGCGCCTGTGTTGACGCTTTCAATTACCAATCACAATCAATACCAGACGGCTGATGGACTCCCCGCCCCTACCCTAGCCAATATTCTCTGTTAAAAGTAGTTGTCATCTGATGATATTTTTTGTGATGACTGACTTTGTTTTAAAACAACATACTTATTTTAATCAAAAGCTCTGGAAATGTAGTAATTGTTCGTCTTTTTTGTCCGACAATGAAAGTTCTTGGATAAACTCACTGCCATCAGCTTACCCTATATAGCATATGAGTGTGGCGAAATATACCCTCCAACCATGATTGAGGTTCACAGTGTAGCGCCCCCTCGCTGGCACGCTGGCTGCTGTGCGTGCTCGGGGCGGGCCGCGCTGGGCACCAAGGGGTGAACAAGGCCTGCCTTTGCCACCCTCCCGCCGCACCTACCCCTACACCAAGGCCGGCTGCTGCTGCTGGTGGTAGTTGCGTGGTCAATTCGCTGTGCACGCGCCGTTTAGCCCAAAAATTGGCCTTCTGGCCTCTTACTCCCCCCAGCACCGGGGTAATGATATTCACGGCGTGGCGATTAGGCGGCGGCGCGCAGAGCAGAGCGGAGCAGAGCGCTCCTCGCCCCGGAATGGTTGTCGAATCAAGGGACCGTTTTACAGCTCGGCTGTAAACCATTTCGGGGACGACGTATATGTATGTCTATATATAAAACCCTTCCCCCTATACTACCACCCCTTTCCCGCATTGCCCGCCTTTGCCCGTGGCGCAAAAGTGGGGTCTAGGGAGAGAAGCGAGCGAGGGAGAGAGAGGAGGAGGAAGGAAGAAAGAGAGAGAAAACGAACGGGCCATATAAGGCTTTAGCAGCGTCCGCCGGCCAAGCACATGCTGACCATGTTGTAGGGAAGCAGGGGGGCGAGCTTGATGTCGGGAGACGCGCTTTCGGGACGGGTGCCGTCCGCTCGGGTGACTGGAAAGCGGGAAGAGCGCTGGTGACGAACGAGGGCGAGAGGGATGTTGATGATGGCTGACCTGCCGGGGAGTTGCGAAGGACAGATAGGAATGAGGACACGAGGACGCGCCCTGCAGTGCGCCGGACCTGTCCAATGGCATTCACACTCTCCCGCCCCGATCCAGTATCCAGTTATTGAAGTACTGACCGGCTTTCCAACTGGATTGTTATTGAACGCGTCGGCGTGGCAGCGGTAGCGGTGCCGCCTGCAGTCCGCCTGCGCGGTAGGCCGCCGCGGAGCAGGCGCGCGGGCGGGTTGCCTTCCCATCGGGCGGGCCGCAGAACAGCCAGTCCGGCCTGAGGGACGCGCCGCCTCCGCTCTGCGACGGGGTTTGTTTACCGTTCGTCGGCCGTCGCGTACTCCGCCTGTCTGTTCCTCATCCCAACCCCCACAGTTTACCCAGCCAGAGCGACGGACGGACACGGACTAAACCGGCCCCAGCACGCCGTAACGGACAAGTTTTTGACGACGGAAGTTCCGGATACGCAGTGTGTGGGTCCAGCATTACGGTCCGCATGCCGGACTCCGCGCGTCGCTCCGGGCCCGGCACCGGACTGTGAGCCTTTAGGGGGAGGAAGGGGGGTCGCTGACCCGCTCGGCGTCCGCCGATTGTTTTTGGCTAAGCGGACGTGTTCGCTTCCTCACTCTCGCTCGCTTTCTCTCGCCTTGCGTCTCTCTCTCTCTCTCTCTCTCGCTCGCTCGCTCGCTCGCTCGCCTTTGTTCGTGTGGGCCGCCGGCGTCGCGTTGGCGCGAGCGAGATGACAAACCGCGCCTCATGACGCCGGCTGGCACGGCTCCGCGCGAAAGGGCAGCAGCAGCGGCGGCGGCGGTGGGGGAGAGGGAGGGGTGGGGGGACAGCGCGGCACACATACGATGGCCTGCTTCCATGGCAACCCCCTGGGTCCCCCGGGTGGAGGGTGGGGGGAAAGGGGCGGGGGCGTGGGAGGCGTTTGATGGGAGGTAACGGGGTTGCGGTGAAGGTTGCGGCGGCGGCGACCACGGCAAGTTTCTTTCATTCACATTCCTGCTCCCTCTCTCCCCCCCTTCCTCCCTCCTCTCCCCCTCTCATGCCCTCTCTGGCGGCGTCGTTATCCTTTCCGATTCCCCCTGTTTCTGGCTGCTATCGTTGGTGCAGGTCTCTCTCTCTCTTTTTCGTCTGCCTCCCCGCCTCCTCACTCGTTCACTCTTTTCACCCTCCCCTCCCCCTACCCTGCCGTCCCGCGTTGTGTGTTTATGTCGGCAGGTGCAAAAGAGAGGAGGGGGGTAGCGCAGCGCAGTGTAGCGGTGCTCTGGGTATCGCGGCAGCTGTGAGCCGAATCGGCGGTGCCTTAGGCATGAGCATGAACGTGCGCCGGCCCTGGGGCGTGGCGTGGCGTGGCTCGGCGCGGCTCCGACGGGTGCGCTGCCGGTGGCGCCCGGCCCCCCGGTTTGCTGCAGTGGCGCGGCGTGGGTCCTCTCCCGCTCAGTACCCTGTTATGAGCACCACAGCAGCGCGCCAGCAGCTGCGCTAGCGCCGCTAGCTGCTCTAGCGGGGCAGTGCGGCAGTGATGCCATAACAAAAATGTCTGGTGCGGGAGAGGCCACTGGGGATGTCCGCAACAACGTTGAGGCGGCTGGCTTCCGCTGCTGCTGCTGCGGCCACTGTTGCTCAAGGGGTGAACGAATTCTACTAAGAAAATAGAAGAATACCTTTATTCCACGTCTTACCATTATAATTTGGACGTTCTGCACCCTGTAAAATGTGCACTCGGTTTTAACCCGACCTTAATCGGCTTTTGTAAAATCACACGAAAGCGTCCTCGTGCATTCGTGCAATCGAATCGTGTGCGCCATGTCATGTCCGTCTCTTGTGTGACGTCTGTGTGTGCCACTAGAAGATGAGCTAGGCGAAGTGGAGCTCGAAACACCGTTTGGCGGAAGAGAGGCCCTGCTTGTTGATGTTTGCAAAAACAACATGGGGCGAAAATGTTGGTATATAGATTGCGGGATTGAAATTAATTAGAAATGAGCTTGTGTTTGTTTACGACCTGACCTACTTGCAGTGCAGTATACTGCCATTACACAGCTATAGATATACCGTGCCGTGGCCGCCGCGGTGCGCGCCTTCAAGTCCAAAGTACTCCACCGCCACCCTTGGGCGCCGTGAGTATATCAGAGCTTCTTAGTCAACGGGATTATTTATGGAACGGTCCCCGGGCGGCAGCGTCCCGTTCCGCCCGCCCCGCCCGCAACTTGCCCTTGTCCTGCTGCGACGTGCCTCCCTCCCCCGTCTGCTCCGCCGGGTGAAAGGAAGCAGGTGAGGGAGGAAGGCTTTTTCAAAAGCGAATAAATGGCAAGTGAAATTTAGCAATGCCGCTCGGGCCCGTGTCGCATTAAATGAGGAGGGGGTAATTGGCATTAAGTTCCGTGCGGTTTCACTCACTAATTGCGCGCCCGGTAAAAGCTACAGTAAGCAAAGGCCGACCCGCGCAGCGTCCCGCCAGCCCCTTCACCGCCTCCCCCCCCCCCTCCACTGCCCTTCTGCCCTGGTTCCTTTCCCCTCCCTTCGTGTCGCTTTTCTATCCCCTCCTCTCCCTTTTTTCTTTAACAATCCCGCCGCGGGCTCGGGCTCGGCAGGCTGCTCGCGTCCTGTGGGTCCTGTGGCAGGGCCGGTTACCATAACGGATAGATTACTCGCGGCTGCAAATTAAACTTTCGGTGACGATGCGGGTCCACCACCATCATCGCCAAAACTAGACGACGACCAACACGACGACGTCTACTCACTAAAAAGTTTCAGGCCACAATCGCACCAATCAGTGCGATTTTCACACTGTTGCAGTGCGAAAATAGATCACTCCTAGCGGTGCTAATTTCGCACTTTCTAGTGCGAAAGAATCTGTCATTCGCACTCCTCAGTGTGAATGGGGATCAAAGTGCGAAAATGTCATAAAGTGCGATTTTCACTCGTCGAAGTGCGGTATCTATTTACGTCTCACGTGTTCCAACTCAAGACTTTAGCGCTCCACAACAAGTGATTGAACCGTCAGTTAGTCAAACAAAGTATATTTCTTTGACTTTTAGAGTTGCGGAGCTCGTCCTGCGCAGTTATTACGAGTGCCCAGTGGAAAGGAACCCTAGTGGTGTGTGGATACTTGCGTACCGGGTGTTGCAGAAAAGACACAGGTGCGGGCGGGTTTGCCTA
>NW_026267179.1:962922-964041 GCF_000697945.3 Frankliniella occidentalis
TATTGTTTGATCCAAGTGTAGTACTGTTGAGAAAACAAGTTGTGTGTTGAATAACCATGTAGACACTAGATATTGGAGGATTAGGCGACTTCCAGTTATTTTGAAGTTGTACAATTTTTAATATGGTCCAAAACTATGAAATTTTCAGAAGCTAATTTTTTCTGATTTTTCGTTATTTTTTCCGATTTTTTCTGATTTTTTTTCGATTTTTTCCCGCCGATTTTGGAGAGATCCTGATTATGGCCGGTTTTGCTCGATTTTGCCCGATTTTGCCCGATTTTGCCCGACTTTGGCCGATTTTGCCCGATTCTGGCCGATTTTCGCCAATTCTCTCCAAAATCGTCGAGAAAAAATCGGAAAAATTCAGAGAAAGTCGGGAAAAAATAAAGAAAAATCAGAAAAAATTGAAACCGTAGCCAGGACTATGGCCACTGGATATGTGCGCCTTGTGCCCGCGATGCGCACATACACATACCTGCACCTGCCGCCGGTCCTGCTGCAGAGGGGCCGGATCTTGTGCACAAGCTAGTTGTGCACAGAATGTTTGTGCACGTGTTGTGCACGTGTTGTGCACGCGTTGTGCATGCGTTGTGCACGCGTTGCGCACGTGTTGTGCACGCGTTTCGCACGTGTTGTGCACAGGACCATTTTATCAGGTAGTTGGACCAATGAGGAGCAAGAGATTTCGCACCTCGTGCGAGTAAAAAATTTTCGCACCTACAAGTGCGACCGCTCCGTGACTTCGCACTTGGTGATCAACTTCCGCACTCAGAAGAGCGAAAGAGTACTTTTCGCACCGTCTGGTGCGATTTGGAGCTTTCGCACTCGTGAAGTGCGATTTTCGCACTGAAATCGGCTCGGAACTTTTTAGTGAGTACAACGACGACGGCCAACACGACGGTCACCACTTCGACGACCGTCACCACGACGGTCAACAATGGCAACGACGACCACCATGACGACGACGATGGCCACGACGACGACGACCAGCACTAGAACGATCACTCCAACGACGATCACCACGACGATCACCATCACCACCACTGCCCCCGTCACCACCACTGCCACCGTCACCACCACTGCCACCGTCACCACCACCACCACCTCCACCACCACCAC
>NW_026267179.1:965695-966899 GCF_000697945.3 Frankliniella occidentalis
TATTCAAAATATATTTTTGAGGGCCTAGAAATTTTTCATACCGTACCCAACGAGCTGCTCAGTTGTTTTCGCGCCCCAGCTGCGGAGTTTGAATGCCTCGAATGAGAAAGAAAGGCAAATTTGACGGTTGCACTGCTCGATAATGACGTGTCATTGGGTCTTACTACTTATTTACTTGTTTGCCTCGACTTCACCGGTTCTGTGGTTCGTTTGGCTCTTTGTCCTTGAAGGTAAGAGCAGCTAGGTCCTGTGTCCCATTGCTGTCAATGCTCATCGATGCTCACCTCTATCCGTTGAATAACTGCTGTGTTGGCTCAAATAGGGCTGACAGAAACACTTACCATATGTTTCCCTGTGGTTATAACTAAACTCAGGCAGGTAGCAGTGAAGACTCTTTCAACATGCACAACAAGCAACTGTGACCATTTTTATGTGAGGGTAGCTATTGTCAATGGAACGTAAATTGAAAAGCACTGTTAACATCTAAGAGCAGTTCGCAGTTCACCACTGTACAGGTGTGCCACTAAGTACAACACAAATGTGTGAGAATGCTAGTCTAAATTCTATTGCTAGAGCCTCTGCAGTTAATTGAAAAACTCTGGCAACAGTGTGTTTTCTTTCTTTGAGGCACACGAGTAATAAGCAGCAAGGCCTACAAGACCTTAGTTAGTTAAGGCCTGCCATTTAAATGTTAATGCGATCAGCGACAAATTTCGGGTAAAGTAGAAACTAAACTACTTTTACGACTGCTTCAATTTACGCAGAATCTAGGACAACGGTGCTCGTCTGAAAAGTATGGAAGCAAAAAAGAAACTGGCGACCAGCAGGAAGGATGCTGACAGAACATAATGAAATTATTACGAGAGGGAAACATAGGGTAAGTGTTGCTGTCAGCCTCATTGGAGCCATCACAGCAGTGATTTAAAGGATGAAGATGAGTGTTGACAGCAATGGGAAACAGGACCTAGCTGCTCTTACCTTTAAGGACAAGGAGCCAAACGAACCACTGAGCGGTGAAGTCGAGGCAAACAAGTAAATAAGTAGTTAGACACAATGACACATTATCGAGCAGTGCAACCGTCAAATTTGCCATTCTTTCTCATTCGAGGCATTCAAACTCCGCAGCTGGGGCGCGAAAACAACTGAGCAGCTCGTTGGGTACGGTATGAAAAATTTCTAGGCCCTCAAAAATATATTTTGAATA
>NW_026267179.1:971664-978602 GCF_000697945.3 Frankliniella occidentalis
ACCACCACCACCACCACCACCAAGACCATCACTTCGACCGCAGCGGCGGCGGGGTGGGGTAATGGGATACGCCGCCCCCGGCCGGAAACAAAAACAGAAACGCGGCAAAGACTTTCAAAGTTAAGGTGATGGAGTACCCTTCCCTCTCTGGAGACTCACTCACCCCTCGTCTCCCCTTTACTCCCCCCCTCTCTCTCCCGGTCTCTCTCACGGTCACTCACTTTCTCCCAGTCTCCGCGGCTCCCCTCCGGCAAACTGCTGCTGCAGTCTATAAAGTGACGCCCCCATCAAACTACACTGTCCCCTCTCTTCCACCCCCACTCCTTCCCAGACTGTCAGGCGAGACAACGTCCTCGTCGACGCCGACTTTCCTGACGAGTTTTCATTTTCGTATAAAATCCCCTTCTCTCCCCTTGGTCGTGGCGAGGGGGGAGGAATCAGACTGTATTAATTAAAAAAAGTAAAAACAAAGCAGTGGCTGCCCCTTCTATTTGTTTTGATATTTCTATTGTTTGTTTGTTTGTTTGTTTGTTTGTTTGTTTGTTTGTTTGTTCTTTTTGCACTGCCGCCGTGACCTGATTTCGCGCGGGCTGCACCCAAACCTGGCATAGAGGCAGCTGAAAGTTGTTGCAAACCTCGCGCTCGGGCTACTCTCAAGGAGTCACCCCCTTTCTCTCTAATACCCCTCTCCCCCGTCTCTCTCTCTTTCTCTCGCTCTTTCATACTCGCTCTCTCGCTCTCACGAACACACACACACACACACACGCTCGCGCGCGGGTCGCTGGAGGTCGCCTTGGGTCGCCCCCGAGGCACTACTTCATGTGGTAATTTGTTTCAAACTTGTGATTGCTCCATTCGCACAAGCCTTGAGCGCGCGCCCCGCGTCCTCGAAGGAGTACGTGGGAGCGAGAGAGCGGAATGCGAGAGAGGGAGAGAGATTAGATGTGTGGGCGTTGGCCGTGTTTGAGGGATCCAACTTGCCAAGAATGGCGGCGGCAGCAGCAGCAGGCGGCCGCGTCTTTAGCGCCCGCCGCACGTGAGCATTACGCAGTCGTTAAGTCGTTCCGAGGGGCTTACAGACCCGGGCGAGCCGTAGCCTGCGCGCCCACCCACCCCCTGCCTGCCAGCCTGCCTTGCCGCGGTGGCTGGCTGGCGTTCGATGCTCTAGTTCTCCCACCTCCACGGTTGTTTTGATCACGGTTTGGCCTCGGCCCCCAAACCCCTCCCCCCTCGCTCTCTGCTGACTGCAGCGTGC
Organism: Frankliniella occidentalis; assembly: GCF_000697945.3. Taxonomy (NCBI): domain Eukaryota; kingdom Metazoa; phylum Arthropoda; class Insecta; order Thysanoptera; family Thripidae; genus Frankliniella; species Frankliniella occidentalis. Next base: position 972,920 of record NW_026267179.1, read on the forward strand.
CCTGCGGGGCCTGATTGTGTTTTGCATCCTCTTGGTACCGGCCCGCCCAGCACCACGCCACGCCAAGCCACGCCACGGCGAGTGCGCGCCGCCGCACCGCCTACTAAGAGCGCCTTTCGGATGCCGAGCTTGGCGAGCCCCGGCCCGTCCGGGCCCCACCGTGTTGGGAACCCTTTGAGGCCCTCGGCGAGTCCTCGGCGTGACCCTGTGCGGTGGCGGGGGCGGGCGATGGGGGGCTGGTAGTACGCCTGCGGCCACCCGCCCTGCACCCCGCCCATACCCCACCCTGTCCCCCACCCTGTCCCCCACCCGCGCCACTCTCTCGGCGGCGGCGTTTCGGCTAATACTCATTTACATCCTTTTGTCGTTTCTCGAAGCGTGCGCTCCGCTCAGCGCCGCTCCCCCGCCCCGGCCGAGTGCTACTCACTGCTGCTTGTTGTGTGCGTGTGTGGAGCGGGGCGAGCGGGGGAGCGGGGTGAGATAGGGGATGAGCTACTTTTCCCTCCCCGTCGTGTGCAGGTAGAGGTTGGTTGTTCCGCTCTCATAATTCGATTCACCCGGTTGATGGGAAGACCGTTCCCGTGCCTTGCTGCGACGTCGTGGGCCCAAGTCAGTAACCGCCCCTGCGCCTTCGCCCCTTACCTCCCTCAGCCGCCTGCCTTTAACCCTCTCCTTCCCCTAACCTTACCCATGATGCTTCCCCCACCCTTCCTTCCCAACTTCATACCAGACGGGCAGGGTCGGGAAAGGACAACCTACCTGCGTCAACTACTACAGCAATGTGTAGGGTTGTTGTCCTCGTAATAATGCCTTTACTACGTACCAAGTTGTAGAAAAACTGCATTGGCTGTTGTAAATTTACGACGACGGTCGTGAAATTGTTCACTCTAACATAAGTGTGCTGGTGTGGTGGTATCTAGTAAATCCTACATACATATTCTTTCTTTTCCCAATGTATCGATGTTGTTAAATTCGCTTGCCACAGCAGAAAACATTTTTGACAGATTAAAGAGGGGGATAAAGTGTGTGAGCATGTGCGCGTTACTTTTTCCTCTCGTTTTGGTGCTTTTGCTCGGAGCGTGGAGTGTGTTTCGATTTGGTATCCAATTGACGTGCCGAAGATTCGAACGGCAGGGCCGCGAAATATCTCTGTTCTCGTTCTGATTTATCACGGTGGACCCGTCAGGGGTTTGCAAACGGATTGCGATCGGGTATGAAAAAGTGCGCAGCCGATAGGGAGTGTGGCGCGGGGCCTGATTGCGGTGTTTGTGTCTGAATACACAACAATCTGAAACGGATGATCTGGCGTTTTGTCTCAGCGGCGCGCCCCGGACCCGCTGTTCTCTACTCTGCAATAAGCCCTTTGCAGTGTAAGCGGCTGGGCTAGGTGGATTGGCGGCGCTGGTTGCTACATTCCAACCAGACTGTGTTATTTCCAGAAGCCCCTCGCATGCGCGGCGCGTAAACAGAATGCTGGGGGTGAGGGTGGCGCGGCGTAGCGGGCGTGGCCTGGCGCGGCGGGCCCGGGCGCGATGGGGCGGAGGCTGCTGGGCCGGAGCGAAGCGCCGCCGCGCCTCCCGAGAAAGAACGGCTCGCCTGCGCCTTATATCTCGGGAGGACTTAAAGTGAGGCACTTTCTCGAACGAAACGGAACGCCCGTTTGGATTCAGTTGGCCCGGCCGGCGCGCCCCGCCCCGCCCGGCCCCCGCCACGCACACGTCCGGGGCTTACCTCTAGCTCCCCCCACACCCTCCCCGCCGGCACGCCACGCCGAACGACGGATCACCGTTCGGATAGCGTCGGGGTCAGGTCTTGAAATGGTCGCGACGTGCCGGCCAGGCCGAGCGAGGCTGGCTACCTCCCTTGGGCCTCGGGGAGGCTGAGCGCACCCGCTACTCCCTGCCACGCCACGCCCCGCCATCCTGATCCTCGACCACCCCCACTCCCCTTTCGGGCGGGGCAGGGCTGCTGGGGCTGGGGGGCTACCGCGCGGGCGCCGGGCTAAAGCTGGCAGCCCTTTGCCTCAAGGAAGCCCGGGCCGCCCCTGCGCCCCCGCCACCCCCCTGCTACCTGCCACTCACCTGGGCTTGATTGCGACTCGCCTGGAATTGCCCCCCGGGGCAAACAGCTCGGTGGTGTGAGGGACCTCTGCCCCGCCTGGCCTAGCCCGGCGCAGCCCCCGCACGTCTCGTACCCTGTGATATTGTCCCCATTGCACACTCCTTGTTGGTCGAGTACCTTCCCTCTGACAGTGCCCCTGCCTCGGCCCCTGCCCGAGCCCCTCGGCTGTTGTGCAACCGCTTTGCTCCCCCCATTTACCTCTCCTACAAGACGCTCGGCCTCGTGCGCGGCGAGCGATGACCCCCGCCGCACCCTGGCAATGTCATTCCAACTATATGGCAGGCTCTGCCAAGTTAGTGTCTGGCAGAAAAAAAAAGGCCCGTGAGACTGTTGAGTTTTACTTCTACTCACGGTTTTATCTACACAACACAACAATGTAAAAATCGGTAAAAATTATAGCTTTCTCAAGAATTGCGTAGTTTTACAATTCAAAATTGTAACTTCACAACATATCTCACAGAAATTTTCCCCGTAAAAGCTGCACTTTGCTACTGCATGGTTGCCACAACTCTGGAAAACCTTGAAAACCTGGAAAACTCAGGGAAATAAAAAACTGTCAGGGAAATCAGGGAAAACTCAGGGAAAATGAAAAAAAGTCAGGGAAATTTGGTCTGACTGTTCCCCAAACTGCAGTCTATTCGCCGTTTAGGTCAAATACACATTTTGACGTCCCAGTAGGGTGTTTTGTCCCAAAAGTTTTCGCGCTCGCTACGCTCGCGGTCTTTGTATTACAGCTAGGGGTATTAGTTTGCCCCAGTACTTCACCAGGAATGGTGCTTAAAACTCAGGGAAATTCGGGGAGAAATGGTCTGGAAATCAGGGAAAACTCAGGGAAAATGGAAATGAAAATTTTGTGGCAACCATGTACTGTGAAAAATTGTCGTATCGGGTATACGGAAAAAATTTCTAGGGAAGATGTCGTACAATTACACTTTAAAATTGTAAATTTATAAGCAGCGCGTATCGACTTGGAATCGTATGACGAACAAGATTAATTGGTAAGTTTCAAACCATGCAGTACATGTAAGAAAATATTACGTGTTTAAGATAATGCGTTGCGTAGGGTACGCCCACTTCCCTCTGACTGACCTTGCTCCGCACAAATGCCACTCTGGCCTGGCGGGGCGTGGCGGGTGGACACGTGGCGTATCGGATCAGTGGGGCGGCACGTGATCAAGACAAGTGTAGTGCGATTCCGCACGTGACGTCGCCGGGCCGAGCTGAGCGACGGAGGAGGAGGTGGAGGGGGTGGGAAAGAAGGGAGCGTGAGCCCCGAAAAAAAAAATGTCGGTGACCCCTTCAGGACTCGATCCCTCCTCGTAGGGCTTTTGGCATCAGTGGCAGTCTTGGAGAGGGCTGAGGCCGAGGCTGAGGCCTCTGGACCCGGGCGCTGGACATGGCGGGGCATCTGTTCACGCCGGATCTACATCCCATTCCCCTCCCGGTTCCTCACTGTCGTCTGGGGTGAGCGGGCTTATCGGGGAGGGGAAGGGTAAGCGTCGGCCTTGGTGGCTGGGGGCGGCGGGCTTAAGAATATGCATTTGTCGCATTCGGCACACGTCTTCTGCTGCTGGCGGGCGGTGGGGCGGTGCGTGGTCAAGCGTGCTCCGGGCTGGTAGGGCGCCCTGCCAAGTAAAGTTCTCGGGAAAAAATGGTGATGTTTGCTTTACTCCATTGAATATCATTATGGCCTTTTTCAGTCGGGGATCCAACTTTGCATCGTAGGGTATGGGCTAGTCATCGAAATTTTAGCGCAACCAAATTAAATTTTGGTGTATAAAATACCCGTTGAACGTAGAGTTCAAGGCGGATTAAAGCCAATGACTTGCTTTACCTGATCCACCCCTCTTTTCCTCATTCCAATGTACCTCGGGGAATGTTCCAAACTGTATATTTGTTTTCGCACAAGGTTGGCGGAATGCACACGCTTCCCGTTTACGCAAATGTTTTCCCCGTATATGCGCCATTACCGTCGTGTGCCCTTGTTGGCGGCGTGCAGCTGCAGCCCGCGGGGCGGGTGCAGCCGGGCCCAGAGCCTCCGTCCGGATGTAACGCGGCTCCTGCCGTTCCGACCCCCCGCATTAGCCGGCCCGGCCCGGGCCCCGGTGCCGGCGAGGGCCAAGCACTACAGCAAATCGGACAACACAACGACCCTTTGAATGGTTTGTTTCGCCCTAGCAGCAGCAGCGCAGTAGTGCCTGCTGCTGGCTAGCTCCCTCTCTCTCTCTCGCTCCTGCCCTTGTTGTTGTCGCCTCCGTCTCTCTCTCTCTCTCTCTCTCTCTCTCTCTCTCTCTCTCTCTCTCTCTCTCTCTCTCTCTGCCTCTCTCTCTGTCACACACACACACACGCACGCGGGGTCGCCTCCTATAAAGACTGGCCCTGGCACTTGGGCGCAGCTTTCGCCTCCCCGTTTGGCTCTCGCCGGGTGACAACATTATTTTGCAGTGTCTTCGCGGAGAATTATGTTTGGTGCGCTCAGCGTTTCCGCCGCCGGCGGGGCGGCCGGAAGTGAGGTCCGGGGGTCCTAGTGCTGCTGCGGGGCCGGGCCACGGGGAGGAGGAGGAAGACCAGGAGGAGGAGGAGGAGGGCGCCCTGCGGCCGGAGGAGGCCCTGGAGGAGGGTGGTGGCACTGCTGAGGGTTATCGTGCGGACGCTCTTTGCATGTCACCATATTTCATGTTCGGCCATGACCAAGGCCTTCGATTGCCCGGATGGTGCGGGAAGAACAGAGAGAGAGCGAGAGAGGGGAGGAATGGGTGGGGGTGGGGGGATAGTGGAGTGGGGAAGAGGCACAGGGTGGAGGAGGGAGTCTTACGGTTCCGGCAGGACGCGTTCTCTGTGAAAGGGGTTAGGCCCCTAAAGCCTTTTTGCGACGCGCGATATGCCTAGCGGGGGAGCCTTCTTGCCGGGCGTCGTCGGGCGCGGGTGGTTGTTGTAGGGCGGGGTAGGAGGGGAGGGAGTACAGCGAGAGCGGGGCGCGGCGGCCGGGAACCTTGCGAGACGAGCGGGACGGGACGTCCATTGAGTTGTAAAAGCTGCCATGGGACCGCGAAGGAGTAAGACGCGGGAAGCCTGGCTGAGGGGCAGGGGGAGGAGGGAGCCTCCCTAAAGCCTTCACCCCTCCCTTCCCTCCCCTGCTCTCGCTCTCTCTCTCTCCCTCGCTCGCTCTCCCTCGCTCCCTCCCTCCCTCTCTGTCTCGCTCTGTCGCTCGGATGCCTGCTCGCTCCGCTGCCGGCTCTCCGCGGTTGACGTGCGGCGTACCTCGTCAGTGCGGCCTTATCTCTCTCGGAGCCGCACGGCGGCAGCGCGGCAGAATCAAATGGTATTTCGAGTATTTGGGATGGGGAGCGCGTTGTGGGCCGCGTCCCCCCCATTGCCGCCGTCGCCTCCGAGACACGTGCACACACACACACACACACACACACACACACGTGCTCACAGAGGGTGTAAGCCGTCTATCAAACGCCCCTTTCTACGCGCTCTCTCTGTATGACGTGATGGTGGCACAGCAGAGGCTCGGTTTTCTCGTCGCGCCAGGGCTCCGCGGCGGTAAACTATCGGC
>NW_026267179.1:978652-981689 GCF_000697945.3 Frankliniella occidentalis
GCACCCGGGGTCTGGCGAAGAACTATACTGGGGGGACGAGCCGGGGCGAGGGCATAATGAAGTTCACGGCTGCCTCGCGCCCGCCGCCGCCTGTTCTCCTTAACCCTCCACCCCACCCTACACCCCGCCACACCCCGCCACGCCCCGCCAGGCCCTGCCCCGCCACGCCCCGGCCCTCGCGGTGTGACGTTGCCTCGCGTTTATCAGAAAGTTCGCTCATCTGCCGCGCAGATATGAGCCGTGAGGCCGCGAGTGTGCTAGTTTGTTGTGTGTGTGTTGTGAGGAGAGGAGGCGTCCCTGGGGAACACGAATAAGACGAAATGGGTGTATATTTCTACATTCTATTATCCTGTAGGAAACAGTTTACAACCTTCAAGTGTGCTATGTTGCCGCAGACCTAAAATACCGAGTTCTTGAAGAAAGTAAATTGTTTTGCTGGGTGAAATGTGTGGTTGTCCCTTGTGGCTGTGGCTGCAATCTACAATCGAGGAACGGTTCAACGGCTCAGCCTTCACCGATCGATATACTTCCTTTACTTCTTTGAACGATATCACTTGGTTTAGATCCGGTGAGTTTTCGTGTTTCGCCCGAGCGCCATTGCATAAACATGGACCGACCACCGACCTCAGCACCTGGTCGACGGCATCCCGTCCTGAATATAGTTACCCTCCCCCCCCCTTCACTTCCCTGCCCCCGGCCCGCCAGCTTTCGCGCTAATGCAGCGCACCCGCCCGCTGCAAGCAGTACGTTCTCTCCGATCGAGGAGACGGGTATATTCTTTTTACTTATTCGGTAATACACGAATATTCGATCAATGTAATAACGCTGATGGAGGTATAAACGGATACAATCTGGCACGGAGACGGGGGCGTTGAGGGGAGATAGGGGGTGGGTGGGTGGGTTCGCTCCGGTGCGCCCTGCTTCTCTCCCCGTGGCGTGCCGGTGCGTGGCGGCCTTGCGTTGTCACAAGCGATAACCCGACAGACGAATCCGTGGCAGAGCAGAGCCGTGCGCGACCCCCTAGGGCGCCCTCTGGGGGTCAGTCGGGGGGAGAGGACGGGGGCCTCGATGTGGGAGGAGAGGGGGTAGTGGTGGCTCTGGAGCAGGGGGCGAGCACGGGACTGCTGCTGCTGGAGGTTTATTGACCTGGACGGGAGACACAATCCAGGGGAAATTCATCAACGTTAATTTCATTCCTGACCCGAGAGAGGGAGAGCGAGGGAGAGGGGAAATGTTCTGCTTTTCGCAACAGCTGCGTCTCCGCCGGCGCCGCTGCGCCCCCTCACCCTCCCCCCCCGCCTCTCTCCCTCCCCCTTACCCCTGACCCCGAGTGAGAGTAAAGTTCGGGAGCACAGGCGAGTTTCTCCTTGCGAGACCTGAGCGATCCCCTTCCCCTCTCCCCCAGCCCCTTGCCCTTGCCTTGCCCCCTCCATACGAACCTCCAGCCCACTCAAACTCCCCCCTCCCTCCCTACTTACCTTCGGCTCACTCCCCCCGCTTCCCCCCCGCCAACCCACCTTTTTATACCTGTCGCATTGCCAGTCAGAAGGAAATCTTTCGGCGATCTAGCTGCCCCGCAGCTTCCTTCACCTCAAACGTGCCTGGAGCTCACCTGCCCGTTCCTCGTATCTTTCTCTTCTTTTTTTCTCTCTTTCGTTTCTCTCCCTTCCTTTTCGTCCTGTTCCAGGATTGGGATGTGTTCCGATCGATTTGGGTCAGCGTAATAAGCACACGGTGGCCAGGGCGCAGCGCACCGTCCGCCCCCCCCACCTCTTCTCCTTCTCGGCGTGCCAGCGTACTCTCCCCCTCTTCCTCCTCCTTGCCGTGCAGCTCAGCGGAGCGCGTTCAAGTGCTTCCAGGATCGAGATAGGCCCTTCTCGGTGTGGTGGTAGAGGCAGCCGCCATGTCTGCTCGCGCCGGCCCAGCGGCAGCGGGATCTGGAAAGGCTGTGTGTTTATTTTTGTCTTCATCGTATATTCCAGCAGATTACAAAAATGCGTTGGAGCTGTATTTATATTTCTGAGGCACATAACTAAGTAAAATGTAGTAGATGTAGTATATTTCATCTGCGTTGTATTCTTTCTGGACCACTTTTGCGACTTTTGCGTTTTGTTTCGCACATAGTACTACAACGAAACACCACCTCTTTTTTACTGGTGTTGTGTATGATGGGTGACTTGGTCCCAAGGGTTGTGGTGGTAAAGGAGGAGGGGGGTGTATTTTGCGGAGGAGGCGCAGCGGACGACAACAACCTAACCGATCGAAAAATTTATAACGATATTTCCATACTCGTTGATTTAGTGCCGCTTAGCTTAGCCGGTGCTGCAGGCGCTCCGCTGCGGGCCGAGGCTGGAGCCGAGGCTGCCGGGGCCGAACCCGACCGAACCGCGCCGATTTACGATGACAAATTGCTGGCGGAATGCTGGAGAGCGCGTCCTCATTCAATGCCAGAGCCAGCAGCAAGTTGGGGAGGGGGGGGGGGGGAAGACGACTCGAATACATAAAAAAAGAATTAAAATAACGATGGAGGGAAAGGAAAAGGAGGATTACAAAGCGAACTACTGCAGCGGCACGTGTCGCACCCGGGGTCTGGCGAAGAACTATACTGGGGGTGTCATGCGCCAAATCGGCTATAGTTGTTTCATACGAGAGTGTCTTAAGCTGCACCCGAACAACCCGGTACAAGCCCTCCACGATGCTTTCAGTGGTAGGGGCTGCTCGGGTGCAGCTTTAGACTCTCGGTACCTAGTAAACCCCTCATGTTCTATCACTGAACCACCGACTCTCCGAATGCTTATTCATGATAAAGTACAGCCCCGAGGACCGAACCCTAGCGATACTTCTAGTTCTATTACTCTCGCTACCCTGTAGCCTCCCTGTCGGTCTCTCTCGTCGTCGGTGACGTCATTCGTTGGGAGTCCATCCGTGAATGAAGTTTTAACGAGTGTAATGAGGCTCCCCGCTGATGCAATTTGCTTTCGGCGCTACTCGACCTTCGCACGTGGCGGCGATGCGTACACTGATGTATAAAAAAGTG
>NW_026267179.1:982652-985521 GCF_000697945.3 Frankliniella occidentalis
AAAGAAGGAAGACCTATAACACAGAGTTAATTTTGTGCTGAGGAATAAACTCTTCCTCAACCGCGTCCTTATACCACGGTATGAGTTCCCCGTGGGCACACGTGTTTGAGACCCCCCCCCCCCCCCCTCCCTTCGTAGGCCTCGAGTATGTTCAAGCGTTGCCTGTTGTTTGGTCGAATCGATGAGATCGTCATTTGCCGTTCCGAAACTGCCTGCGCGGTTGAGCCAATGCAAGGTCTCATAGCGCCTAGATGGTATGCAACACCTTGCCTGCAGTGCATGCGTGTACTGCGGGCTGGCCTACCCTGCGTCCCGCAGGCGCCGAGCTCTTGTCTCACGTTGGTTGGCAAATAAATTTAAGAAATAACAGACGAATTTTCTAGACGACTCCTAAGAAGAACAAGCACTTTTTTCAGTGCAGTGTAAAACCAATGTCGGTGCCCCGACATGTCTACGTCCCATGTCTTAAAGCCGCTTAAACCGCACGGGTAACTTAACGCGCGGACTTTTGTGGTGGCATATTCCCCACTTGCCATATCTCTCAAACAAACAACCTATAACCACTCAAAACTAGGAATCGAAGTGGGAATTCCCAATTCTGCATCACTATCGCATCCTCGTGAAATCCCGAGAATTAACTCTATTTACTTCTATTCCCCGCCCTCCCGGCGAGCCACGGACACCATTTTTTTTTTACCGTTGAGCTTCCTGGAATGATAATCCCCGTACCTGTACCTCACCGGCTGCGCACAAGCTCTCCGTCTGCAACTCGCCGGCCTTCTCTCCGATGTCTCCGCCCGGCGAGCCGCCCGGTGTGTTGTACGCTTAATTACCCTCCTCGTTCCGGTGCGGATCCGATTACCTCCCTCGCTCGCGCCTCAGTCGCCGCCAGCCTGCCGCTGCTGCTGCCGCCACGCCGCCCCTCGGCGCGACCGTTTTCGCTTTCATACCAAAGGCGGGGGCCTTATTATTGGAGCGGTCCACGATCCTTTCTCTTTATCCTTTCTACTTTTGTCCTGCTCTCTCTCGCTATCATCTCTCTTCCGGTTTCTTCTTTCCCCGTCCCCTCTTGTTCTGTCGCGGCGAACAACCCCCCTTCCCCTCTCTGCGCCAGCGACACGTCTCTGCGCGCCTCTGTGCCACTTCCCGTCGCCCGCCTCCCGCCCGCCTGGGGGGTAGGCAGCGTGGGGACGGGCGTGTCTGGCGGGCGTGCCTACCTCGCTGCTCGCAGGCGCCAAGTGCCTCGACAGCGCCGACTCGTGTTTTTATCCCCCTATCTCTCTCCCTCTTGTTGCAGGTTGGTGCTGTGATGGTGACTGCCCTCTATCTCTCTCTGCTCTGCCACACTGTATTTCTACGTCCTACTCACCGCTGACGCTCGGGCTGTGCGGTTCGAGTGTATGTGAAGGTAATGTACGTGTACGTCGCCACCTGCCAGCCTCCCCTGTAGTAGCGCCCGGGGGCCGTGTGTGCGGCTGTGCAGGGCGTGGCGGGGCGTGGCGTGGCATGGCGGGGCTCATTCGACTAATTCTGGCCCGATGAGTGCGCCACACTCTCGCCCGGCACAAGGCCGGCCGGTCAACGGGTGATTGGGTCCCGCCCCGTCCCTTTGCGGCCACTTTGGGCTCGGCAGAGTGGACTGGCTGGCGAGGAGCCGGGCTGCGGGGGCCACCTGAGGGTCCAGGACAAGAGGGCCGCAACGAGCGCGGGGTGGGCGTCAGCTGAGGAAGTCCCCTGTGGGGGCGCGCGGCGGCCTCGTCGTGGACTTACAGGGCGGGCGGGGGCGCGCGCGGAATACATTTACGCGCCGGACAAGACTGTCCGGTGCTGGCGCTGGCGGCCTCGCAGCGGCGATGACTCGGCGGTAAGCCTTTCGTAAGCCCCGCTCGCTGCGCTCTCTTTGCCCCTCCCCCCAAACTCGCTCTCTCCAACCCGCCCGCGCCCGGCTCGGTACACAGGCTCATGCATATGCAAGCTGCGTCGTAATTGAAAATTGTAATTATGGCATAGTATCAAAAGAAGGACATCTGTCACCACGGCGCGCGGGCCGTCCCCGGGCTGTCTGCTGGTGGGGGCGCTGCCGCGCGCCGCTAGGGGGCGCCACCTTTGGCAGGTAGACCTCGGGGCAGGTCGCCCGTGCCGTGCCCCCGGGCCGTGCCCCTGGCCCACTGTGCGTCCTTGTTCCCGTATTCACACGTGGATCGCTGCAGTAGCCCCAGTTCTATGAATATATTTTGCGGTTGCCCTGGGGTTGCCCCGGCGCGTTTGCCTGCGGGTGCCCTTGCTAACACTTCTGGCCCTGCTGGCTGCTGCTGCGGCGCGCTGGGTGGGTACCGCCGGGGCGTTGCTGGGTGGGCTGTTGCTCTGCTTGGCGCGAGCACCTTAACCCCCTCTCTCCTTTCCCCCTCTCTACCACGCTTGTTTTCCGCGTTCCTTTTTCCTATCCCTCTTTTTTCTCTATCTCTCCCCACCTGCGCTATATACCGCCTGTGGTCAAACTCTGTACCACTCTAGAGCGGGGAACAGGAAAAATGGGTTCAAACAAACCGCTAGACGTCGGTGGAAACAGTAAAGAGCTGTCAGCCTCAATTTCGCATATCCAACCCCTTTCTCGTAATTTTAGGCGCCACAGGTCCAATATTTCTTCCTGCTCATCCTATAACCGCCTTATATCTCCTCAGCAGCCTTTGCCTTTGACCCTGTGCTGGCTGAGACTGAGAGAGGGGGAGTACAGGAAGAAAGGGGGAGTGGGGTGGGGGATGCCTGAATGCCTTCTTGGCGACCCCACCTCACCACTCCCCCACGCCCGCGGACTTGCCGGACCCAAAGCCTCTCACCCCTCCCCTCTAGCCCCCTGCCCCTCTCGCCC
>NW_026267179.1:986506-986988 GCF_000697945.3 Frankliniella occidentalis
CGCATGACGCGCCGCTACGCGCCGCGCCGTGTCCGGCTCGGAAGCTGTGCTGGACCAGGCTGGACACAGGCTGATAGGCGGGCGGGCGCGCGGGCGGACGCACGGGCGGAGAGGATGTTTGCCGTGCCGTGTTTGGATGGGGGGAGGCGGGGCGCGGGGTAGCGTTTCCTTCGTTAGTTAGGGTAATGAATACGGACGGACAACCTGAGAATGGCCGTCCAGAGCCGCCCCGCTCCGCCCCGTCACGCCCAGCCCTGCCCAGCCCCGCCCAGCCCCGCCCCTCCCCGCCGCGCCACGTCAGCGAGTCGCTTCGTGTTGACGCTGGGATGACAGAGACTCTGCCGGTCTGCACTCCGCGCCGGCGCACCGCCCGCTCAACCCACCCGTCCGTCCGCCGGAACTGCGGGCAACGGGTTCAGGTTCGGCAGTGATGCACCCTTCCTCGACCTCCTGCGGTGCAACATCTGCACTAGGCCGCCTAT
>NW_026267179.1:987560-989033 GCF_000697945.3 Frankliniella occidentalis
AGGCCAAGCAGGCCCGGCCCCTGCCGAACGGAGTTGCCAGCGGAGCGAAGCGGAGCTGGCAACTTCGTTTGGCGGAAGGGCGGGCCTGCTTGTTGGTAATTAACCTTATTAACGGGGTCGCAACGCAAATGTACGAAACCCCTTTGAAGCTTTGTAGGAAAGCAAGTTCATGTCAAGCACCTCAAGTATTTCGTATTTTTATAAGTTGATATCATCACTACCAACAAAGTTCGTTGCAAATATTTTGGTGAAATGTACGATTGTTTTTCACAGTGACTGACATGCCCATGCGGCGCGCACAGGTGCTGTGTGCTCCCTGTCTGTTGAGCTGCTTTGACTTATAATCTTTATGTCTTTGTCTTCTCGCCGTACCCTTAACAGAGTTGCCATTTTGTCATTTCTCTCGGAGAGAAACAGGGACGGTGACTTCTTGTTCTCTTTACCTCTCTTTTCCCCCTCCCCTTCTCTGCTCCCCTCCCCTCTCCCTGGCTTGCTCTTTCACCTCGACTGATGATAGTAAAAAGTTAGCGCGTATTGGGACACATTCCGTGACCCTCTGTGGGACTCGCTCCTCGCAATTACTGTTATCAGAGCGACCCACTTCCATCTTCGTGTCCTGTTCCTCCCTCTCGTTCTGTTCTTCCCCTCTGGAATAACTCCCCTCTCCACAATTTCTCTTTCACCTCAATGTGCGCTCTTTTTTTCTCTGGGCCAGAAACAAAAATATCGATTCTCTACTTCCCTCGTCGTTACAACGCCCTGCCATGACGACATAAATGCCGAAAAAGTGAAACAAACCAAATCTCGCTTTTCGTTAAGTCTCGGTTAAGTGGCATTTTAAATATTCTAAGATAATAAATTTCAAGGAGGGTAAATCGAAACATTTTTTCCAAAACTGTTAGTTTTTGTGTGAAGGTACAACACGGTATTCTGGGTGAACTATGCTTATTGCTGTCGGGTCCACTGCTCACCCTACCGCATCGCATCGGCTAATCACAAAGTTTTGAGCGCCCCACTCTTCAAAATGCACGATTTAACCACTGTCGCCTGGCGACGTGGTGGGGCCTGGCAGTGTCCCCCCTCTGCCCCTGGCATTCCTGGGACGAGAAGAGAGCAGCCGCTGAATGCAGAGCCAACAATATCCGACCGCGCCGCCATCGCCGCCGCTCCAATACACGGCCTGACTATAGAAAATATTATTTCCATACTGAAGCATTTTGCACCAACGATAATTTAATTGGTCCACATCGAGCTGCCCCCTCCTCCCCCTTTCTCCCATTTTCCCCTTTGTCTGGCGCGCAAGTGAAAGAGCAAAACAAAATATTTTTATATGTTTGCGAAGTTTTTCTCTGCGTTGGGCTATCCATTGCACAGAAAAATGGGACCCAACTGGAAGGTGTAATATTCCTCTCTCTACCTCTGCTGTACTTCCTCGTCTCTGCGCTTTCATGTCTGCTGCGGCACTCGCGTCCT
>NW_026267179.1:989799-991665 GCF_000697945.3 Frankliniella occidentalis
CCCCCCCCCCCTCTTTCCTGTTCTTCCCTGGCCTCCCATCTGTACATTTCTATTACTATATTCCTTTAACCGTCACATTTGAGAATTTTAGCACACTAACGACTAAAGCTCAGCCACTACGGGCTGCTGCACGTACTCCTACGTTATGGTTAGCAACTACTGTCCCCACGTACCTTTAATTGAGGTGGAATGCCTGGAGGAGTGAGAGTTAAGAAGACAGAAGCAGAGAGAAATGTTTACACTTTGTATAAAGGTCAACGAAAAAAAAACTGCGCGCAGCAGTAGAGCAGTGGGTGGGGCGCGGGGCAAGAGGGACTTGGGGTTGGGGTCGGGCGTCCGGAAAGCCGGAATCGAGACGCCTGCCTCCGCCTTGTTGCGGTTTGATGACTGACCGTGGCTAGAGGGGTGTGGGGAGGGGGCCGGGCCCCGGGCGACGGGAAGGAGGAGGGCGCCTGGGATGGGGAAGAAGATCCTCGCGAAACGTAATTCCCTGCGGTGGCTGCGTGGCGGGGGCGGCGGCCTCTTGGGGGGCCCTGCGCCGCCGGGAGGGGGCAGGCTGACAGGAAAAGGAGGGGAGGGGGCGTCCGAAGAACAATTGGCCGCGAGGGGACGATCAAATATGCAGAGAGAAAGACTTTGGCTACCTGCGGGGCGGGCCAGCAGCGGCTCGGCCAGCGCGCCACGGTGCCGGGGGTGGGGACCCGGGCGGGGCCGGGCCAGGGGCCGGGGCTCGCAAATAGCGCGGCAACATTCACAATTAACGACCTACGCGGGGCGGCGTGGCTGCGGGGCGGCGCCGGGACCGGAGAGCAGGTCGCGGTGCACACCCCAATCTACCGACGGGGCGGTGGTGGGCGCGGGCGCGCCGGCCATGTTCGGTCGTGGAAAACCAACGGAGCAAACGTGTGGCTGGCTCGCCTCCTGGCATCCCGCCCCGCCCCGCCCGGGCACGCCTCTCCTCACCACGCGTGCGCCCCCACAGCGAACACGGAGATGTCATGTCACGTCCTACCCCCCCGCCCCCCGCCCCACCCCCCACCCCGTCCTTGGGAGGCGCGCAATTGCCCTGATAAGTCGTCCTCGCCCGCTCGCTCCGCCGCCGCCGCCGCTGCACTGGACTGGACTGCCTTTGTCAACTTTGTACGCCCAACTTAGCAGAGCGGCCGGCCCGGCCGGGCCCCCTTGGGCCCCTCGCCTCGGGCTGGTCGTTGGCCCGCCTCCCTCCTCCCCCACCCCCGAGCCCTGAGGGCCTATACCCGTCCGATAAAAGGGCCCCCCGCTGCCGGTACGCCCTTGGTGGGTCCCCAGTGGAGATGTCAAAACAGAAATACTTCTAGACCGAATATTGGAAAGTTTCAGAGAGCAAATGTTTGCTCTTAAATTTGTAACTTTTAATTTTGTTCGCACTGTTTTTTCAGTGTTCCATATTTTCTACGTCTCAGTTTGGTCGCTAGACGTTTGGGCCCCGAGATAGGGTCTCCGCTAGTTGGTGATGCCCCTAGAGCGGGTGGTGCACGCCGCCCCTCCTATCTATCTGGCGCAAGCCCCGCTTGCGGCGGGTCTATCTCCCTCCCCCCTCTCTCCCTTCCGCGCCACCCCCGCTGCTGTGTCTTTGCCAACTTATTCGTTAGCGCGCTGTGAATTTATTCAAATTGTTTCAAAGGGAGCAGCGTACCCCCAGCGCCCGGTCGGTACCTCTCTGCCCGACACTCTAGCAGCAGCAGCGGCTGAGGCGGTGAGGGGTGAGCGAAAGCGTCCAATTGGAAAGCCGTTCCGTCCTGCAGCGCCGCCGCCGCCGCGACAGTCAGCCTGCAGCGGGACATTCTGACAGCGCCACAGCCAGCAGCACAGCCAGCGGCACAGCCA
>NW_026267179.1:999465-1001051 GCF_000697945.3 Frankliniella occidentalis
CTCTCCCTCTCCCTACAGCCAGTCTCAAAGAGGCGCCGTGTGGAAGAGGGAGACGGGGCGGGGTGGCAGCCGGGTGGCAGTCTTAATTTAAGCTGCACAGGCGTGCCCGTCATACGCCATGCAGGTGACAAAGCCCCGTGACACGTTACTCTGCAGACTGACTGGGCATGACAGCGATTTTGCCCAGAAATTGTTGAGCGGTGTCTCCAAAGTCGGGAGCGGTAGCGTCAGGCGGGAGCGCCGTACGGGTAGGCCGTCGTCCTGTCGGGCCGCGGTGCGCGGCGGGTGTGCCTACCTCCCGGGCGCGTTGCCGCTGCTGCCGTCTTGACAAAGTGGGTCAGGGTTGTGGTGTCGCGCCGGGGCGTGGTGGGCGTGTGCCAAGCGGGGCCCGCTATCTCTTGCAAAGCGAGGAGGAGGAGAGGTCGACCGCGGTGCTGGCTAGGGCCGGGAGAAGATAGAGGAGGTGGCGTGGCGTCGCGGGGCGGACCTCACGCGCGCGGCAGCAGAAATCTGACCGCATCTGCCGCCCGCTCCCCCCCTCCGCCACATCCTGGCCACACTGCGCCTCGCTGCGCCAGCTACGCTGCGCCACGCCCAGCCCTTTTCCGTCCCCTTTTCTTTGGACTTCGCGCGGCGTCGTGGCCGCTCTGGACTCTGTGCCAGATATCTGGAGCCACGTCCGAGTTACTGCTCGGGGCCGGGGCGGGGCCGGGCGAGGACGCCTCTGGAGGAGACTGTGATGGGTAGCAGCGGGGCCCGGAGCAGGGAGGAGGGGGCCCTGCGGCGTAATGCTCTCCGACATGCACAAGAATGGACCCCCTGCGGTTTGACTGCTTTCCCGACGCCCATCCCTGGTGCTGCCGCTGCCTGCCGAGAGCCTCTGCCACCCCTCTCCCAACAACCCCTCCCCCTTCCCCCGGCCCGCCGCCGTGTTGAGATTAGAACACGCAGCCTTCGACAGCGCGGGTGGCCCACTCGCTCCCTCCTCACCACCACCCATGGGAGCTCGGAGGTGGTGCGGGTGTGTTGGGGTATAGCAGCGATGCAGTACAGTTTTAGGCAGATTTTGATTTTTTCTCCACTATGCCACTGTAAAAATCACCTTCGTAAATTACAACTTATTCTGTATTTATCATTTACAAAATATATTGTTAATTTACAACGGCCTATTCTTGCTCGTCAATGAATTCCAAGTCGTTGCGTAGTACACAGCCCACATATCCCGGACAGCTCCGTAGTTGTTCTGTCCCACATGTGGCCGTGCGGGCGAGCTCATTGTCGACCGTCTCTATCACCACGCCTGTAAAAAAATGTCCGGAGAATGTAGGGCACCCACTATGGTGTCTAGATTTCTAGAAAATCACTGTGATTGGAATCGCTCCTTCCCCGTCGACCGCCTCCCTTCTCTGCCCCAGTTCTCTGGGCACCGCTGATAATCTCGACGGATTATAGTGGTGGCGCTGAGCAGGTGGAAGCGGATCTACACAGCACAACCACTTGCCTGGTTATCCCACTACACACTCGACCTCCCTCTCTTCTTCCTCCATTCTCTTTCCCTCCCCATCCCCCCTCTTTCCCCCTCTCTC
>NW_026267179.1:1001101-1004152 GCF_000697945.3 Frankliniella occidentalis
TATAACTGTAGGACACCATGGTACTGCACTTATAAGTGTGATACTGTACGACACTTGAGTTTCCAGAGTGGATAAAACGTAGTGGAACGGCATCAATCGTTTTTTTTTCTTACTTTTTTTCGTGGTATTTCTCGACGGGTGCTGAGTGCGCTGGCTCAGAAGCAGAGCAGCACACTGGGCTAGGGGCTTGGAAAAGGCGAGCAAGCAGTGCCTGATGAGCTGGTGCCGCTAAAGAGCCGGCTGTACGGGGGGCAGGAATGGGCACGTGGATGAGGAAAAGCAGGACGAGGAAATGACGAGAGCTAGACTGGGACCCGTGCGCGCTTCTGCTGGTAGGTATGGAGCTCTGTGAATTAATAGTTCGCTCAGACGGAGGAAAAAGGATGGGGAAAGGGGAGTGGGGAAGGGCCGCCTGTAGGTACATCCCGCTGGCCTGGTCAGTTTCTATCCTCCTCTCCCTCTTTCGTCCGCACCAGCCGCTTCCTCCAATGATCCATTGCTCATCTTCAATTTCCCGCGCCCTTCCGCTCAGGCTATGGAGGGCGACTGTGGAACGCGGTGGTTTCCATCCCTCTCCCAACCCCGCCCGAGGTACGATGGCTCGCCCACCAGCGCTCCGGGGAAACACGTGTGGAACGTGGAGCACACGTGAAGTACAGCGCAACTAAAGGGGCCAGTGGCGCTAGTACAGTATGAACGCATGCCCAACGCCGCTGTTGACCACCCCAGATTTGTTGTTTTTTTGTTCCGTTTTTATTTCAACAGTCCACCGCAATGCCATGCGGGACGTTTATTTTGCGTGCTCAGGTGGCGGACGCGAGGGGCCGCGGCCGCGTGTTCAAAATATGTCAGCTTATCCCTCACACTCGCGCCCAAAGTGATTTATGTCCAGTGATAAAAAAAAGGTGTAGTATTGCCTTGGAAAAGTACAGATGCGACGATGTTTTGACGTAGGCAAAAAAAGCTTTGTGTCACAATTCGGATTGTTTTTAGTGTATTCGTTTACTTGTAATCTCATCATTTGAAAAATCTGTATTTAATTTTTATCACTCTCCCCTCACAACCAGATTACCGTACCTTTGATTTCACTTCAAAAAGTGCTTCCGTCGTTCCAAAGGAAATTTTGTTATTGTAGTATAAAGCTGAATTTCGTTAACTCAAGGGAATTCCCTTAACTTAACTGAATTTAGCTTTACATCAAAGTCAAAATTTGCTTTGGAACAAACGAAAAGCACTTTTCAAAGTGAAATCAAAGGTACGCTTTTCTGGGTGCACGAGCGCGCTTGTGTTTGCTGTTTGCTATTCCCTTGAAGTTACAGCAGGGTGTTTGTCTTGGGGCGGCCGAACGAGCCACCGCTATAATTATAACGAACCAATAGCGTTCGCAGGTCCAAAGAGTACCCCGCTGCCTGGCAGTGCTGGCTGCGGGCGCGGCGGTGTGCGTTGGATGGGGCTGGGCTCGGCCCGGGCCTGGCGCCCGCTCGGGTCGAGTCTTTAGCGAGGGGATGCCGTGCTGCGAATGGGGTCGCTGCAGGCAGCCGCAGTTACATCATGCCAGAGTGGTGGCGCTCGCATTGGCATTGTGTGGCCGCGCATGTTGCACAAATGGAAGTGAATGCCCGCTGTGTGTGGCCAAACGAAAAGAAAACGTAAATAAATTATTATTATTATGAATAATAGCAGCGATTACGAGTGGGGGAAGAGTGGGGCTTTTACCGGCTCAACACCTTTCATCCTCCTCTTCATCTCTCTCTCCTCTCTGCCCTACCCCGCCACTTCTCTCTCTCTCTCTCTCTCTCTCTCTCTCTCTCTCTCTCTCTCTCTCTCTCGTTCTCGTTCTCGTTCTCGTTCTACGGGTACCTCGTCGTGTCGCGTCCTAGAGGACACCTCATTAGCGGTGCCAGCGGCGGGTGATTTAAAAGGATTGCGTCCGTCCACCCACCTGCTGTGGTAGTGATCGTGGCGGGGCGTTGCCGGCCAGCCCTGCTGAGGGATGCAGCCGGAGAGGAGCCGTGGAATTGGAATGAAAACAAGAGCGGGCGTGGGCGGGCGGGCGGGCGGGAAAGCAGTAAAAATAGCCTCATTCCGAGGGGAAGTTATTTTGTAAGCTTTCCTGGAGCGCCCGTTAAGTGCGCCCGGCGCGGGGTCCTCTAATGTAATCGGTATGCTCTCTCCTCCTTCTAGCAGGACTCCTTCCAGGGGACGGGCCGGAGCCGGTCGCCGTTCCGCAGCACGCTGCCCGGGCACGGCTCGACACACCGGCACGGCTCGACACGGCAAACTTTTGGGGCGCGCGATGGAGGGAGGTGTGAGGAGAGGTGTCGGCAGGACGGGAGGGAGAGCAGGAGGGAGAGCTAGAAGGAAGTCCTGGCCGTGTCCGTGTCGCGCGTGCGAATTGTCATTTTTCGTGAGCACCTTTGTTTCATTCAATTACTCGAAATGAGGCGCCCTCGCCTGGGAGTCTCGTCTTTCGCTTTCATTTTTCACTCTTTACACCAGGAGCAGGGGGTGCGGGTTGCTTCCTGGTTGGCTCTGTCGGGCACTTTTCTTTTACTTTCACCAACTTCATTTTACTTATCAACGACACCAAATGTATGTTTCAGAATTTCATTTTCAATATGAAGGGGCGCAAAGTGAATTCTATCGGTATTAAACCAACAAGTTTGCTCCGCACTGCCGATTTCAGTGCTTTGCTTTACTTTTTCGGTTAAAACTGGCACTCTTTTTGACACAAGGAGTGAAGCGATATTCTCACCAGCCGCCCTTCTCCCTCGCACACCCTCCTAGTGTTTTTCATTCGCCGGCAATAAGTGTCGCCCGCACATCGAGCGCTGCCCCCGCCGCGCCCTGCGCCGCCCTGCTGGCCGCATAGTTTGGCCCGCTGCTCGCCGCCCGGGCGCGCCCCTCTCAGCCTGGGGCCGCTCGGCATAGTTTTCCAGGCCTCAGAGTGGTACGACGCGCCGCCGCGCCGCAGCCGGGCGGGGAATCTCCCCCGCGCGCTGCCCCTAGGAGAATACTTTTGTGCACCCTTGGCGTCGACGTCCTCCCCCC
>NW_026267179.1:1004202-1029628 GCF_000697945.3 Frankliniella occidentalis
CCCCCCCTCCGCCGACGCCGCCCTTCTCTCCCTCGCGGACCCCGTTGTTCTTCCATCCTCGCCACGCTGCTGATGCGATATTAACTCTGGCGCATTCTCTTGAGAGCCCGTCCGGCGAGTACTTGGCGGGGGCACGCACGCACTACCCCACCTCCCCCACCGGGGACAACCCCTATATATATATTCCTCGGGGCCTGATTCCCTCCCCCCTCCCCTCTATGCCGCCCACCCGGAGACTCACTTCTTAATTGCTAGAGATTGTTTCTCGCCCTTATGCGTGCGTGAGAGCGCGCGTGCGTGCGCGCCCTCATATGTTTGTCCCGAGTTCCTGCTCGCACCAACACTTGTTCGCTTGCGCCCGCCCACGCCTGTCCCTGTCTGTGTGCGTGTGTGAGTGTGCTGGCTGGCTGGTTGGTTGTGCACGCAGATGGGGTAGGGGCCGGCAGCGGGCGCTTGGCGGGCAGGAAATCAGAAAGTTGAGCAAGGTCAACAAATGAGAGGCGAGGGAGAAGGTCTGTGAGAGGCGCGGGGAAGAGGGATAACGAGGGAGGGTTCGAAAGGGGGTAGGGGGGGGGCGGAGGGTGGTGGTTGTGAGAAGGGGGAGTCCACGTGTGAAGCAGACGCGTGCACATAACTCGGTGAGTGTGTGTGTGTTCGCATACTACTATCGCAGGGGCAAAGATTCGGGAAAATAAGACAGGCCAATTAACAAAGAAGTGAAGTTCTCATTAGAGGGGAGGGAGTGAGAGAGAGAGAGCAAAGAGCAAGAGGAGGGTGTGGGACGGGGGTTAGTGGGGTAGTATTGAAGGGGCCGAGCAGCAAATGGGACGGGGCACCGTGTGTGGGTGCACGTGTAGGTGCTGACGCTGAATTAAATTTGGCACCTCTACGATAATCACCGCCAACTCTGCCCCCTGTTCCGCGTGTCCCTCTATTCCGTTTTATATTATTTGGCGTGTGTGTGTGTGAAGGGGGGTTGTGTCTGTGTGGGTGGGTGGGTCAAGGGTGCGTGGCGAAGAGGAGGAGCGGGGTATGGCTGACAAGGAGGGGCTGATGGGAGGGGTCACGCTGGCCGTGGTCCAGGTGCGCCCTAACGCTGCAGTAGGCGTGCGTGCGAGAGAGACGGAGAGAGAGAACGTGAGCGAGAAAGCGAGCTCGGTGTAGTGGTGCAGAATGAAGCAAACCCGCGGCTTTAAAAAAAACGCACCACTGCTTATTCGCGGTGACACATGTTTGTGAGAATTCCCCTCTCCTCTCTCGCTCGTGTTCCCACGCTCTCGCTCCCTCCCCTTTTTAGGTCGCTGAATTTGGATTCGCCAGCCATCCCGTCGCTGTCCTCGTCTCCCATCCCCGCTCCCGCTACCCCCATCCACACAACCCTTTTTCCAGATATATTTTACTCTCTAGCTGCGTGCGCCTACGTGTCTATGTGGGTTCTATATGTCTGTGTCGGCCGCTCCTCTCTTTTTGGCGAACCATCTCCTCACCCTCTCTTCCGCCTCTGCTCCACATTTGTCGCCCCGGTAAACCTTTGCGGTCATGGAGTAAAGTTACTGCTCTTTTGCATTTTTTTGAAATGAAGGTTATGTGAAAACGGTAAAATACACACTACAGCTGGTATTACTGGTATTTCTATTTATGATTTCATAATATAGACATTCAATTTCCTCAGTAATAAGCTGTTTTCTCGCCATTTCATATTTTAAAACGTTTAAAAAGTGAAGAGTCTACAATCGTAATCAGCTTGTGCAATCGGCAAACAGCGCACTGTTACTTTTTAGCCAATCTCCTCAAATTTTCTCGAACTGTCTTGTTACTTAACCGCGCGCCCTTAAGGGCGTAGCTGGTACTGGGCCCGCCCACCCCCGCCCGGGCCAAGTCCACTCACCGCTGCGACGCGGACCGCGGCAGCGCCCGCCCCTCTGCCCGGGCGGCCCCCTTTTGGCCGCCTCATAAAAGGAGAGCGGGAGAGCTCCTTTAATCCGCGCTGAGATCTCTCTAATGAACGCGGCGCTACGCTCACTGCGCGAACGGGTTGCCAAAACGCAAGCCTTTTAAGCATTTACTGCTGACAGCGGCGGCGGCGGCCCGCGGTGCGCGCCGCCCTGTGGGGGCGGCGAGTCGGGCGGCGGCGGTGGGGGTGGGGGAAGGTCACTGCCTGTTTTAGCCAGCATGCCGGCCGCTGCCCCCGAGCGAGCGTCCTAATCTCTTAAAGTTTCTGCACTGGAAACCACAATGAATCGGATTGTACCCAGCTCGGCGCACGCGCTCCGGAATTTCCACGGAAAAACAAAATGCAAAAATGACACGCGTGCGTGTGAACGGGGCGTTAAAGGCGTATAAGGGTGGGCCCAGTTTGGCGGCCGAGAGAAGTCGAGGGGTTACTACTTTAGGGCCTCACATCAAAAGCTGTACCGCTCCCCGCACGGCATTTCACCAGGACCCCTCAATAACTCTAGCCTAAATGGAACGGGCGGCCTAGCGAGCGTGGGTCGCCGTCAGCCCCTTCCCCCAAGCCCCTCCCCAACCCCTTCCGCACCTTCCACTAAGATAGCCCCGCGTGCGGCGAAGTTAGGCAACCTGGCTTTGGCGATGGGAGGGGAGGGAGTTGTTGAACTCTGCCAGGTGTTGGGAAGGTGCCAATGGCTAGGCCGGGCTGAGGTTGGCCCCGCGCGGCATTGCCGTGCACACCTCCAGCCTGGGCCTCGCCGTGGCCTAGCGTGGTGTGGCGGGGCGTGGTGGGGATGGGGCGTGGTGGGGCGTGGCTTCTCGTGGCGGGCAACTGCGTTGCCGACACACTAATCAAGCAGCTCTCAAAGAGGATACCCCCACCGCGCGCCATGGCAAGAAGGAGCGGTAGTTCGTCATGTGCGCGAGTGTCCTTTGGGTGTCCCCCTGGGAGTCCCTGGGCCAAGGTCGCGAGCGCGGAAACGGGACCAGAATAGGAAACAACGTCAATAAATTTTCCAGCGAAAAGAAAAAAAGGATATTTAGGATGGATGTTAAACGCACCTCTGAGTAATGAGGTCTTAGGAAGAGTGAAGATACAACTTCGATATAATAATTGATTCTTGTCTCAACGACGGTCTGCTAACCGGTAGGGGGAAGGTGGTAGTTGGCGGGGTTAGGGAGGGGACGGGAGGGTAAGAGTTTGGCGTAATTTAGTGCTAGGAGATTGGATATTGTCGGCGAGGGTCGGTGACCTCCGCAAAGTTCATGTGATGGTTTTGGAGGTTGGCCCGGGTGCTGCGCGTGGCTCGGCCGTAAAGCCAGGTCGCAAAGACACCGCAGTTTTAAGGCCCCGTTACAATGTAACTAATTTTACTTTTACTTCCTAATTTTAAACTTGCAGCAATTTGGAAAATTATGAGCGTAGCGGTACAATCAAAATTTAAAATACTGATATTTTATCTGTGCAAACACAAGGTGTAAATTTGAAAAGGGAAATAACCTTGGGACGTGTAAGCGATTTTTTCCCCGTAGTCCACCGAACCGTGCCGTCCGTTCCGTCCCATCCCCCCCGGCTACAATAGAAGGCATGGACCGTTCACGGGTTGGACGACGGCGCACATGTCGAAGGAAGGAGGCCAGCTGAAGGACGACAGGCGTGCGTATCGAGGCGTAGCGCGGCGGGACGGCAGCGGAGGGTCCGGTCCGCCCAGGTCAATGCTCACCGCAGCGCATCATTTGACATGGGACCCCGTGGGGCTCTCCGCACCCCCTAACAAGCAGGGAAAGAAAGGGGGACTTGAAAGGAACTCTGCCCCTGCCGTTTGCGGAGAGGAAGGCAGACAAAACTACCCCCTCGTTATACTTGCTCTGTGGACCAATGAGGAATTTCTAATGCACTTAGTGTTTGGTTGAGCCAACTGGAGGGGTCTACGCTATAAGCCGCCATCTTGCCATCTATATCGCCATGACGGGTGGTGGCGGAGTCCCCCTGGCTCAACGGCTGGGGGCAATATGGGGCCGGCCAGTCCTGTCCGGCTGAGACCACTCTCGGAGTCCATCTGGATGTCACTACTGGAGCCTTCCTGGAGTTCATTCCTGCAGCCTTTCGTGAAGTCACCAGCTCCTAGAGTCTTACTGGAGTCCGCTGCCGGTGCCCACGCTATGAACCGCCTCTTTACCACCTATTGCAATGGCGGCGGAGAGTGTGCGACGGCGGCATCTAGCTGGAAACAAATCTAACTTGTAAGGGCCGCCAAGGCCATTCAAAGTTTTGCCTCGGATGGCTATGGGCGTGGACGACGCGCGAACGCGGCTGAGAGAGAGAGAGAGAGAGACTGACTTTTTGAAGTCGAGCGAGAGGCAGCGCGCGGACGCGGCAGAGAGTGGCTCGCTTCCTGGGTGGCGCGCGGAGCCATTTCCGGCATTCGTCATCTGTGTGAGCGTTATTTATTTTTATTATTATCTCTCGCTGATGGCCGGGCGTCTTATTTCCAACCCCCTCACGCTCTCTCGCTCCCCCTCTCTCTGTTCCTCCCTCACTCGGCTTGTTAAACTCTCCTTTTTCCTGCCCCCCTCTTTCTTTTCTCTTTTTTTTCTGCTGCCCGCCCAGCTCGTTGGCCAGCTGTCCGGCTCCCGGGCAGCGTGCACCAGCGGTCGTATCGCAGGGGAGGTCATTTTGATAACGTTGGACTGCGCGGCCGCCGACTCGTTCTTTTTTTTTTTTTTGCTTCTTGTTTCATTATTCTTGCCCGAAAACCTTTCACTCTGCAGATGTAGAAAATGCCGTGGGGAAGTAATGTGTCTCCCCCACACGACGCATGCGGCATGTTATCGGCCTGTCGCCTGTCTGTTGCGGGACGTCATCGGCTACGTTCCTGCTCCCGGGCCCTTCCACCGCACTCTCATTCGTGCCGCGCTGCGCCCCGTCGGGCCACGAAGCCTCTCTCCCCGGTGGTTGAGATGAACCTGTCCCAAGTTTGCCGTTGAGTCTCTTGTTCCAACAGTGCCGGCACGGGCCCATGGAAGAGACAGGTGAAAACAACTCGGCAGGCGGCGGGCGCCATCTTTTTCGGGACCGGGCGTGCCGTGTGCTGTCCTTCTCTCCAACCTCCTCTCCATCTCCCTCTCTCCCACGTCCCTGGCTGGCCTGGTTTCGCGCCCGGCCGCGCCCGCCGCCACGCCGCGCTGCTCTACACAGCTCTGTAGTTATTGCCGTTGACGTTACCGTTTGTTGTCTCAAGCTGCGGAGGACGCGCGCTCCGTATTCACTGCTTTGCAGCGCCCGCCCCATCTTTTCTCTGCTCTCTCTCTCTCTCTCTCTCTCTCTCTCTCTCTCTCTCTCTCTCTCTCTCTCTCTCTCCCTCTCCCTCTCCCTCTCCCTCTCCCTACAGCCAGTCTCAAAGAGGCGCCGTGTGGAAGAGGGAGACGGGGCGGGGTGGCAGCCGGGTGGCAGTCTTAATTTAAGCTGCACAGGCGTGCCCGTCATACGCCATGCAGGTGACAAAGCCCCGTGACACGTTACTCTGCAGACTGACTGGGCATGACAGCGATTTTGCCCAGAAATAGTTGAGCGGTGTCTCCAAAGTCGGGAGCGGTAGCGTCAGGCAGGAGCGCCGTACGGGTAGGCCTTCCTGCCGGGCCGCGGTGCGCAGCGGGTGTGCCTACCTCCCGGGCGCGCTGCTGCCGTCTTGACAAAGTGGGTCAGGGTTGTGGTGTCGCGCCGGGGCGTGGTGGGCGTGTGCCAAGCGGGGCCCGCTATCTCTTGCAAAGCGAGGAGGAGGAGAGGTCGACCGCGGTGCTGGCTAGGGCCGGGAGAAGATAGAGGAGGTGGCGTGGCGTCGCGGGGCGGACCTCACGCGCGCGGCAGCAGAAATCTGACCGCATCTGCCGCCCGCTCCCCCCCTCCGCCACATCCTGGCCACACTGCGCCTCGCTGCGCCAGCTACGCTGCGCCACGCCCAGCCCTTTTCCGTCCCCTTTTCTTTGGACTTCGCGCGGCGTCGTGGCCGCTCTGGACTCTGTGCCAGATATCTGGAGCCACGTCCGAGTTACTGCTCGGGGCCGGGGCGGGGCCGGGCGAGGACGCCTCTGGAGGAGACTGTGATGGGTAGCAGCGGGGCCCGGAGCAGGGAGGAGGGGGCCCTGCGGCGTAATGCTCTCCGACATGCACAAGAATGGACCCCCTGCGGTTTGACTGCTTTCCCGACGCCCATCCCTGGTGCTGCCGCTGCCTGCCGAGAGCCTCTGCCACCCCTCTCCCAACAACCCCTCCCCCTTCCCCCGGCCCGCCGCCGTGTTGAGATTAGAACACGCAGCCTTCGACAGCGCGGGTGGCCCACTCGCTCCCTCCTCACCACCACCCATGGGAGCTCGGAGGTGGTGCGGGTGTGTTGGGGTATAGCAGCGATGCAGTACAGTTTTAGGCAGATTTTGATTTTTTCTCCACTATGCCACTGTAAAAATCACCTTCGTAAATTACAACTTATTCTGTATTTATCATTTACAAAATATATTGTTAATTTACAACGGCCTATTCTTGCTCGTCAATGAATTCCAAGTCGTTGCGTAGTACACAGCCCACATATCCCGGACAGCTCCGTAGTTGTTCTGTCCCACATGTGGCCGTGCGGGCGAGCTCATTGTCGACCGTCTCTATCACCACGCCTGTAAAAAAATGTCCGGAGAATGTAGGGCACCCACTATGGTGTCTAGATTTCTAGAAAATCACTGTGATTGGAATCGCTCCTTCCCCGTCGACCGCCTCCCTTCTCTGCCCCAGTTCTCTGGGCACCGCTGATAATCTCGACGGATTATAGTGGTGGCGCTGAGCAGGTGGAAGCGGATCTACACAGCACAACCACTTGCCTGGTTATCCCACTACACACTCGACCTCCCTCTCTTCTTCCTCCATTCTCTTTCCCTCCCCATCCCCCCTCTTTCCCCCTCTCTCTTCCTCCTCTCCCCCTCCCTCCCCCCGCCCCTCCTTCTCTCTTGCAAATACACATGCAGCGGCCCTGCCTCCCGTCACGCCTAGGACGATTTATTGCAGAAACAAATCTCATATTTTCCCTCGTTCTGTCCGCCCCGGGGCCCCGCCGCACATGTGAGCCGCGGCGCACTTTTGTCTGCGACTGTACACACACGCTCGCACGGCAACACATTCACACACACGTGCGCGCGCACACACACAGATACCCACGCACAAACCTACGCACGCACACAGACTCACGGGTGGCGCGGGAGCTGCCGGCCGGCCTTACGGCCGTACAAAGAGCTGCTACTGGTGCAGTCACCGGCGTGTTATACCTCCCTCTTCATCCACCTGGATTATAATTTTGCAGGAGTGCGTGGCAGTCAGCCTTCATTCTCCGTTATTACTCGCCCTAACCTACCCCGATCCCTCCCCTTTCCCACTCTCCTCCCTCTCTCCCTCTCTGTTGTCGCCCAATGCGTCCGACCTCCCACATCAAACAAAAACAAAGAAAAAAGTGTGGAAAGAAAGCCGGAGGATCCCCTGGTTTCAAGTTTTTGTGTGGTGGCCTATTTTCATGTGTAAATTATTTGGTTCATTATGTCGCAGCATTTTAAATGAAAAAAGAAAACGCTTGGTGACATTGGAATTGTGTGTAAACCTTCCTATCATAATATCCACAACTTCTCTCTTTCATCCCCGCACTTTCGCCCTCTGGTAACGCACGCGCCCAACAATTTCCGGGTCCAGAGAGCCCAATATGTGTTCACAGTGAGAGTTATATAAGAAATTCGCGGAAATTCGGCTTCTTGGGAACTTTTGTAAAGTTCCTCTACACTGATCTTCTTAGCCAACGAGGGATGAGCATCCTGAGCATAAACTAGCACGATCATGGCTACTTTCACTGCCATTGATGTCTTGAACGCTAAAACTGAAGTCTGAATTTTTCAGGAAAAAAGAAAAACTTAATTTTTTTGACTTTAAGAAAAACTCTACAGATTTAAGAGAGTCTCATCCAACCAATGTGGGAATTTCTCTTATTTTAGGGAGACTTTTTCAGAATCTGAGTAGTTTTTCTTGGACAGAAGAAGTTTCTTAAAAGTTTTCCTCTTTTACTCAAATCAGACATTGGTTATACCGTGTCGCCTGCCTGCGTAGGCCTATGTCTCTGACTATCTTTGGAACTGCACTGAAAATGATAGTCCGATATCTTGCTCTCAGGGAGAGCGAGATCAGCGACACTTCCGGAAACTTTCCAGGGCTTCCAACCCTAGACACGAAAAATATCGCTCTCCTGAGAGCGACGTTACTGACTCACATTCAATTTGATTCGGGGAATTTGCGGTCCTGACCCAATAAGAGTGAGGCTCCCCACTGCAATTGGGCAATGTCAGGGAACAAAATTGTCTCACTCATTTATTCGCGCACGACACCTCACTCAAAGGTTTTTAGTGTGGAACTGAACTGTCAATGCATGTTGTCAATACAATCAACTTGAACGTCGATATCAAAGCGAATGAACAATCAATCAAGGAAATGTGACAGGGAGCCGAGGGACTTCTAGGAACGGTACTAGCTGCTGGGGACTTTAAGGGAACGGTACCGGACGATCGGGGGCTGAAAAGAATCATTCCAACATTTAGCCGGACTCGGAACTTTCTGAATTCGGAGAAATATCACAGATCGGTTGTCCTCTTAGTTCCTTACAAATAGCAGTGTTTCATGCTGCGAAGAATTGGTTTTGCATCTTACAAAGGATCCGAAGCAGCCACCCAATACAAACGATTTGTATTCTTCATCCTACGAACAGCCCTGGCTCGCATTGGAATGAGCCTGGTTCGTATTAAAAACCATGCTATCCCCGTCATTTGTAAATTCAGGTGAACCCTGTCGGTTACCCTCTATTTCCTCCCTCCCACTCTCACTTTCTCTCAATCCCCCTTACTCTCTCCTCGCTCCCTGACATGTGGCACCGGCAGTTTGACTATTGCGTTTGCGGAGGGTGGGTGCGGCTGGCGGTGAGTGTGGCCCGTCCACACTTCTCTCCCTTCCTTTCTCTGAGTTGCCTTATGAGGGGACGGGCCGGAATGTTCATCACTGCCGCCAGCAGGGGAATGAACTTTATATTGCAGAGATTCCACTGCACTGGCACCACTGCCCTATAGCCCCACCCCCCTTTTACGCTCTATCTTTCTCTCGCCTTCTATCCCCACTGTTTATTCCTTCCCAGATGGAACTATTTATATAACGCGATGTCAGGAAGCACTTTGCAGTAAGCAGCGGCGGGGGCACACGGCCTTAGTGTTCGAATGAGCCCCTCAGATGCAGATTCACTGGTGGGGCTTTCCTGTTCTGTGCTGTGTCCCCTCCGCACCCCTCCGCCCTCTGGAGTTACCTGCGGCCTATCTACTGGAATGGCGCCGCACGAGGAGAAGCGTCATCAGATAAGGGTGACGTTATTATACCGGCGGGCTCGGCTCCCTCCTTTTTTTTCCCCTCTCCTTCTCCTCAAGGAAAAGTTTTTTTTTCCTTCGCGGTGGAGGTGGCGGTGGTGGTGCTAGGAGCACTACCGGCTGGATGGCGAGCTCGCTGCCGGAGGCGCGCGGCAAACCAGGAAATGTGTCTGTGCACTATCTACTTTGGCACTCTATGAAAGTTGCTATCAAATCAAGCCTCATTGAGAGGACTCGCTTCTGGACTCCCGGCGAGGCACATGATCTGTCTCTCTCTCTCTTTTCCTCTGTATCTTTCTCAAAGCTACGCTTTCTGTCTCACTCGCTTCCACTTTTCCTCTGTCCCTTCAGTTATCGCCTTTCTCCCTCCTACCCTTCTTGCGTCCTTTCCAAGTAACTCTACCAACAACGAGAGGGATAAAGCTCTTTCGCATTGTCTTTATTATACATTATTACTTTTTCCCTGTTAAAACTGACAAAACTTTTATTTCTCGCCGTCTCTCGTGTTCCAGGTAAGAAGGCATCACCTGGTCGCACAATTGACTTTTGGAGGAGATTCGGACGGTTGGTAGATGAGGTCCTGGCCCGACGGGTAAGTCGTCTATGGAAAAGTTTTGGCGCCCCTCCTTGAGTTAGCGCTCGCACTGTTCGGTTTGTAACACCAGTTGGCGGCGGCCCGAGGCGGGAGGATTGAATTATGGACTGTCCTACGGGTCTCATTAAGACGGTGTTTTGGACCACTTCACCCCAATCCCCTCTCGTCTGTATCAACTGTGGGGTATAATCGAAGCGCATTGATTCGGAATTGTTTCACTCCTGAGACGAACAATACAATCGGCGTGACTTGTCGCTGTTGCTGCACACTTGAAAACATGCCCCAAAGAGATCAACGACGTTGTCCGGATATTCGTGCCTGTTCGTCGTTTTGTTTGCAGCAGCCTCTGGCCTGGCCTGCGCGCTTAGATTGTCACAATTAAGAGGACGGGCGTGGGTTGGTGGGGAGGGGCGGGCCAAAGGGCGACTCGTTAGTGGGCGCTCGGGTCGCGCGCATCGGCCTTGCGGCTGGCCGCACAAATGCCCCTCCCTCTCCTCGCTAACACGCTCCTCTCCTCCCACCCCCTCCCACACCCAACTCGACAGCCACAACTAGTTTTCAGTCCGTCACGGTCAGTCTATGTATCGGCTCGACCGCAGTGACTCCACAGAGGTGGTTCTGGATTGCTGCTTACAGCACCACAAATCGGATTTGCGGCGAGTGGCCACTTTTGAAACGGGCGCCGTCGTGGCCGCCCGGCTGCACGTTATCTCGGCGCATCATAGCCATCCACGCTCTCTCTCTCTCTCTCTCTCTCTCTCTCTCTCTCTCTCTCTCTCTCCCTCTCTCTCTTCTTCCATCTTTCATCTCTCACTCGCCCGTCCATCCCCACCCCCTTCCCCCACTCGAACTATGCGAAAAGTTTCCAGTTTTGTTTCATTGTGAAAGTTGCTGTGCGCGGTTAACTGTCAGACGAGGGGTTGGTTTGGGCGGGACGGGCAAGGGTAAGGTATCTGGCCGTGAAGTGGCGTGTGACTCACACAGCTTTTGTTTCGAGTTGTTCGCGTATGTTGTGTGTGTGAGAGATGGACGGCAGAGATTACGCCAGGTTGAGTGGCCTTCTCCTTCTCCTTCACATACACTGATAATCCGTTTTGTTCGATCATTTCAAACGATTTTTTTTGTTTGTTTTTTTAAGACTAAAAAGTAATTTCTTTGCAATCGCGAACGATTTTCTCCTGAATTGCGAAGGTTTTCTTTCGCACTACATAGAGGAAATCTTTCAAAATTGGTTTGCAAATACAATGCAGCCGCAATCGTGCGCAAGGATTCTACAGTGTAGTGAAATTGGGTATGGGTTCCCAGGCGAATAACTTGGAGGAAAGCACGGTGCATCTAATGGGTGTCGTCGGCGTGGCGCACTGCAGCACCCCCTAGCCTATTTCCCCGCCACTATCTCCCCAATCGCAATTAATTGAGTTTCGCGTTCGTCTCCGACAGGTGTTCCCACTTGGGCTTACACTCGAAATCACAACAAGACAATCTTATTCTTGCCTGGTTGTTGTTTTTTCTGTCGACATCCAAGGTTTGATGAAAGTTTACATTGGACTATAGGAATATTTAAACAAATTTCATTTTGGCATATCGATTTGGATTCGCCCACAATTATTAACTTGCTGCGTGAATTTTCGTGCGAGATGCGCTGCACTGTGGTAGGTTAGGCTACCTGTGAATTGTCGACACTGCGATTAGCCGTACTCGAGTGAATCAGAGCGATCGCTACTTGTGTATGTTTTTTACCATGCCACGATGTCTCCGTTTATCACCCATGTCTGGTCGAGTAGGCGGCTCTGTCGGTGTGAAGCTGGCGCACCCTGCACAACCTCGCCCTGTTCCTCGCCCCGCCCGGGGCCGTCCCGTTCGCGGGGCGTGCCGCCCCAGATGGAAAGTTGTGCGGATGTGTGCAACAAGTTTGTGCGTTGTGTGTAGTTTTGTGACGCCGCGGCGGGGCGGTGTCGCGCGGTGTCATGCACGTACCGGAACCGACCCGCGAGACCGTCGCATCGACAACTCTGTTTATGACCCTGCGCAACTTTTTTTTTCTGTTGCGTTGATAAGGGATTTGAGTGAGAGCAAGAGAGAGAAAGGGCTAGACAAAGACGTTCTTTGGCCCTTTATTTTCGAGTACCGTGCCGTGTTTGGTACCACTTTCTCTCTCTGGCACTACTTACTCTCGCTCTCCTGGAGGGCGCCGGGACACAACAGCGCGCCGGCAGGGAGCCTCCTGCTCCGAATAGAATCCGACGCCATTTTCTTTTCCGGTGCAGACGCGTGTACGGTGTACGGGGCGTATACACGGGCGGCGGAAGCAGGAGCGGAGAGGGTGCTGGTGGGGCAGAGGGGGAGGGAGCGGGGAGAGCGCGAGGGTGTGACGCTTGGGAGGAAATGACTTCATCTGCCAAATCTTTATCTCGTCTGTTTTCATTTCGGCGCGAGGAGCGGACGGGAAATGACGAAATCAGTCGATCGCTGTTACGAATCGGTACGCCAAAGCCGGCAGCAGGACCAGCACTCGGATTCATTTTGGATCGGTGTGTGTTGGGGGCGAAGAGTGAGGGGGAAGCAGCGGGAGTCTGGGAGAGGTCGGGGAGGGGAGGGAGGGGGAGAAGCACACGAGGGGGCGCAAAAAATAGTGATAAAACAACGAGGGAGAAAGAGGGACAGAGGAGAGCGAGAGAGAGAGAGAGAGAGAGTGCCACGACGCGGCCCTCTGTGTCTTTACCGCGCCGAGCACACGGGTGTGCATATCATACTACCAGAGGGTGTGTGGTCTTTGCCGTATAAACTGCTGCTAGTAGTGGGCGCGTCACACACAGAGGCTCACACACCCACACACCTAAGGGCGCACGGTAGAGGCGTTGCGGCGGGGGTGGGGCCATAAAAATGTATGTGACCCCTTGGCCCTGCTCACGCCCCGCCTCGGCCCGCCACGCCGCGCCACACTCATGGCGACGCGAGGAAAGCCCCCTCCCGTTTGCTGCTGCACACCTATTGTGATGCGGGACCGGCTCGAGAATGAAGGCGGTCGCCAAATCCTTTCATGGCGTCATGGGCGTCATTTACGGCCGGGAACAGAAGCCGTCTGGGTGGTGGGCCGCGTGGTGGCCCATGCCACGCCGCTCCATGGCGGACTCATGGCGCTGGGGAAGGGGTCATGGCGTTGGAGGTTCACCCACACTGCGCAACGAAAGGTGAACTCTAAATGAGCACACTGCGATAACAGGCTGCAAAAACTGCTGTTAAATGAAGAGTTTATGTTTCAGTACTTTGTTCTGTGCACGACTGTGCTCTGTACCGTGTCTAACTTGGTAGTACGCCACTGTTTCTCAAACACTGTGAAGTTACATTTAAACGACTGCGATGCGATGCACTAAAGGACTGAACTAACAGTATCAGTGAAATATAAATTAGAATGCAATATTCTAATGATGCTGACAGTTTCAGTGATGTGTAGCCTCTGCTCTAGGTTGGGCGCGCGGACCCTCTAGAGAGCCTATAGCCCGGGTGAGCCGGGCGAGGCCCCACCGGAGTGTCCATCCCGGCGCATAGCCCGGCTGCTTGGCAGTTAACCGAGCCGTTAGCAGCTGAACCTGCTGCGCATGGCTTTGGCGTTACCGTCCCTGATGAGTGCGGCGGGGCTAACGACCTGCCGCGCACAACTCCTCTCGTTATTAAATTTCAAAATCTAAACAGCTGCGTTGGGTTGGTTCATCTGTCGTGTGTTTGAGAAACCTCACCATGACCTTTCACTGTAAAATGGTTGGCGTCATTTAACGCCAAATTATTGGCGTCCTTTAAAGAACGCCAAATATTGGCGTTCTTTTCCGAAAAACGCCAAATATTGGCGTCTTTTAACGCCAAATATTGGCGTTCTTCTCCTTCGAACGCCAAATGTTGGCGTCTTTGAACGCCAACTTCTGGCGTTATTACAGAACGCCAATTCTTTGGCGTTAAAAGACGCCAACCAGTTTAGAGTGTTCCTTTCTTCGTCAATCTCAAATTTACAATCCGACTGAAATGAATTGTTTTGTGACTAAATATTGGCTAGTTCATAAATTTCGGCATAATAAAAGAAAACAAAATATAGAACGGGTATTTGTGCTGCACATTTTATCTTTTACCGTAAACTTTTTGCGCTTTGTTGGGCTGGTCTGCGGCGCACAGTGCGGATGTGCTTTTTTCACCGATGGGCTGGTCAGCAAACGCGTGTTTGGCAAACGGAAACCTTGATCCCATGGCAATTATTGTGTCTGCCTGGCGGCGGGGCGCCCTGCCATCCCACGGGTGTGGCTGCCAGCGCTGGCCCGGTCAACAGCGGGCAACGCGAGTGTTTGTCCCGCCAGTAATCCATTTGTCCTCTCGGTACTTCTTTATCGCGATGTAACCCGGGCGGCGCCCAGGGACTCGCTCTGCTGTTTGCCGACCCAAAGTACCCACCTCTGGTCTATGGTGGCGCGCCCTGTACGCCTCCAGCTGCTGGTGATGTAACGCATTACGGGCTTAGCGTGCAGTGGGCTGCTGCTGCTGACGCTGCTGCTGCTGCTGTGGCTTGATCCTCTTTGGGGCCGCATGCCCAGGCAGGCACACTGTCTTGTCAACTTGCTCATTAAACTGACGAACAAGTTGATTCGCCACTTTACCTCGCCTCGCTCCACACCCGCAGGCTGAAAGCAGTTTTATTGCGGTACGCATACGTAAGGACCAAGCAAAGTAATCATGCGAGTGCTGTACTTACTGGCAATTCTGTACAAAGCCTTCACACTAAATGTATTTGTATGTTTTTGTACAAATGTTTGCACTAAGTTAAACCTAAGTATCGTTTCGCACAAATTTGTACGACAAAGTGCATGATTTTCTACAAATGAACGCACTGAAATGTTCAAATTAAAGCAGAAAAGTGTGCATAAAATTTGATTGCTTAAGTTTGTAAAACAAAAGATACAAATCCAGTTAGTGTGTTTGTTGATAGAAAAGTTACTGTGCATATGCTACTCTGTTATTCAAACACGGTGACCAGACCACATTCAACCAAGTGTGAGTTCAGTCGATCTGCTTAGACTATTCTAACGAATATCCTAAGCCACGTGTTAAAACGAATGTGATACAGTATTTGAAGGAGTGTGACGCAATGCACAGTCGGTTCAATGTTACCTCGCAGTGTTTGAATAGCAGTGTAGAACTTGAAACAGTGTGGACGAGACGACGGGCTCACCGTCTCTGTTGGCCTCGTGTGCATGGGTCGTCTGGGGGGTCCTCCACGCGCAGTGCCCGCAGTGCCAGAACAAACAGCCTCTACTAAATGGGTCGCTAACGACGTTTTAGATGTAGGGCAAACTTGTGCCGTGAGGCGCACCGGTGGTGGCTGCGCGCGCGCATGTGTGCCAGGTGTGCGCTCCGTGCGGTCTACTTTATGCGATCTGTCTGACAAGTAAATTGCTCTGTTCGTTAGTCGCGCCGAAATTTGTAACCCCCGGAGACCCGCAGGGCCCCGGCCAGCTTTCCCCACGGTAACCATCTCCCCTCCCCCCGGCGCGCGTTGGGCCTGGCTCGGCCGCTGCTGACCAGGTGACAGCTTGGGGGAACCGGAGGTGGGTGGGGGAGCGGGTAGGACTGGCAGAACGTTGAATGCATGGCTTATGCATGTATGGAAACTGATTCACCGAAATGTTGCATGGGGTTGAAGTTTCATAACGCGACCCTCAAAACCAGTTCACGAGGGAGAAATAACTCGGGTTCGTAGCGTACGGTCTATTTCGTGGTATTTCTCCCTCAATTTTGTTTACACCGTAAAACAGGCGGATACAGTGTGTAAAACAGTGTTGACCACACTGTTAAGAAAATTATAGTGATTTTACGACATTTTCTCGGTTAATTTTCTATTACGAAAACTTCGTTTCAAACAAATTACGATACATCGTTATGTTACGAATTTGCTTTGTAAGATCCCAAGCTCTAACTAAAGGGTATGGAAATTGTAAATATTTTAGTCAAAATTTATGTCTTACGACCTAAAAAATTGCATTCGTTACGAAATGTATTCGTTACTTTACGAAATGTTTTCGTAAATTGGCACTTACGAAATATTTTCGTAAATTAATTTTTACGAAGCATTTCGTAACTTATTTTTTCGTAAAATCACGAAAACGTTTTACAGTGCACCTTTTTATTCATATGGGTCGCTTATTCTTGACTTGCGCTGCGCAAGTAGTTGCAACTACGGAGCTGTTGCCCAGCAATGTCAGGAACACAACTATGTGGTAGTACGAGTCGAGCAGAAGTGGAACACGTAAAAGAGAGGACAGTCCACTTCACCCCGCATGGTCCATATTAGTCTTTTTTACGGTATTTCACGGTTGTTTCGGATTATGTCTGGGTATTTCGCAGTATTTCGCGTCTGTTTGGGTTATTTCGCTATACTCCTCCATTATTTCAAACTATTTCGCATTTATTTCAGGGGAAGGTGTGCGAACTATTTCGCAAGTGATTACCGTTTCCGCAGCCCACTTGATGTCACAAGATTTCTGTGGATGTAGGATGTAGGTGCACAGTATTGTTCTTGTTCGACCCCGAGTTGCCTAGAGTGCATCTTGAGAATTTATGATCAGCATCAGAACACTGTTTAAACAAGTGTTAATTTTGCACGGTAGTTGATGTTAAAGTTCAAGCAGTGGGCATTTTCTCGACACATTGTGGTGTTTAACTAAGTTAAACGTCAATTGGTTTTTAAACATTCGACACTTCCGAAAAAGTACAGGAGCTGCGCACCATATGGTTGGATTGATAGCATAGAACTGTGTGTGTCTAAGTGTGCAGAATTTCAACGTTTAAAACGTCTAAAATTTTCACATCGCGCAAGTGTGCGACTTGAGTTAAACACCACGCAATGTGCCAAATCATAACTTGCACACGTTTGTGTACAAATTGTGCACACTTGTTTTACCAATGAATTACCCGAGTCCGAGCCATAGGCTCACGACCGGTATCATCGAATGCGACCGGGAAGTTGGGACAAGGATATGACAGTTTAGTCCGGCAGTTCTTTCCGCCTGGGCCGTCTCATCCTCCTGCCTCGCTGTTGAATATGGGAGATGCGCTCTGCTCTCCCAGCACACCGTGTGGTCCCCGAGGAACAGGTCGGCCAACACACGCCCGCAACAGCCGCACAGTTTGCTCTACGAGGAAGATTTGTGCGGGGTTTGAGGCTTGTTGCCTGGAGGGCGGAGTTGGGGGACGAGAGAGTGTCTTTTGACGCCGTGAGGCGACTGACTATAGTTGTGCGCAACAATCCACGATTGATTTTCAGTAGACAGCACGCCACTGCGCCACTGACGAGAACTCGGCAAGGGCAAGGCAAGATGAACCCGTAGTGATTTCGCTTTCTGACACGTCCTAAAACGCAGTATAAACTGCCCAAGGCCTCGACGACACTTTTTCTTACGTGTTACTTAAGTGAATATTTTTTTTTAAATTATGGGAGTATAGTTTATCGATACAGTACCGTTGGGTTGCGTGTGTTGGAAACACGAAACGCGGTGCTGTCCCAGAGTGAGGTGTGTAACGTTACACACTTCCTCATCTTTGTGCTGTTTCATACGAGGCGTCACAACTGTTATCTGACACGGATAGCGCGCGAGCAGTCTCGTGAGCACGCCCGAGAGAAGCCCACCTCCAGAACCCTAGCGTTCTGAATCGGTGTTCTGCTCTGAAAACTTTGCTGACACACACGCTCATCACACACACACAAGCGCGCGCGTACACGGTCACGTACACCTTCTCACACACATACACGCGCTCACATTCACGCCCATCCGGGAGCACGCTCGCGCGCGCGCGCACACACACACACACACACACACACACACACACACACGCGCGCGCCCGCTCACCCGACTGTGGTTCCACGAAGCCTTTGTGTTCGCCTACTTACAGGGGTCATACAATGCAAGTTGTCTCGAGTTCAACTCGGGCGTAACCCGAAGCCAACTTCGCCAACCTGCTCCCCGCACCCCGCCTCGCGCCGTTTCGGGGTCCGCATGGGCAAAGAGTGGAAACTTGGTCACCGTACCGCACAGGGTGGCTCGGTGACAACACCTTGCCTCCAAGTTTTCCGTTTTGAGCTGCAGGGCAACGCACCCTGACGACGCCACCATGAAAGTCATTTTCTCTCTTTTTCCCTCTGCCCTCTGCTACCCCCTCTCTCGCTCGCTCTAGAGACATTGTTTTGTGCAGTGGTCGAGGCATCTCATGTGAGTCTGCTGTTCATATGCATGCGCACGCCATGCTGTGGGCACGTGTGAGTATGTGTGTGGGAGCAGGGGTGGGGGTGAGGAGGATGCGACATCTTGTCTGTGGTCCTCCTGCGGGTAGCAGTGTTTTTTTCCCCCTTGTTCCATACTCGCTTCCTTTTTTGCACAAGATTTGCGGCCAAGTCTTCGATACAACACACACTCGAACACAGCAGCACATTTTCCCTGTTTGTGTTGCTTGCTGGACTACGTCTCGTCGTCGTCCGCGTTGGTCCGTGCCTTCGTGTCTTTTGATTCGACCGGCTGCTTGCAAAGAGGGCTGACCTCTCCCGCCTCCGTACGCTGACCCCTCGTGTGTGCATGTGGGTGTGTGCGCGTGACCTCGGCCCGGACCCCCCGCCGGTCAGCGACCGACGACACGCCGGCCCCAACCCGGCGGCGAGCCAAAGCATCCAACGCTTTGATTTGCAGTTCTCGCCGAGTTGCCGCGCCGAGGAAGCAGGAAACGATGAGCGGCACAACTTTTGCCGGCTGGTGCCACAACTGAGGGGGCCGGGAGGATTCTACGGAGACTCTCTGTCCTTCGTGTGTAGTTGGCGCTGAGTTTGCCTCGCTGTGCGTCACGCCACGCCACCACTTACCTGCGGTGCGCGGAGCACGGTGAGAGGCAGCAGCACAGAAATAAAGACGAGTTGGGGGGGGGGGGGTAGTGGTTGCAGAGGACTAGGAGTTTGCGTCTGTTATTTTGAGTTGAGGTTGCCGTGCATAATGAGCGCGTCACGTCCGAGAGTCCAGAGACAACTTGGGGCGTGGCGCGGCGTGGCGCGGCGTGGCGCGGAACCGCACTAGTGGTGGCGGGAGAGCAAACCTCTCCTCCGAGGGGGGTGGGGGTGGGTGGGTGAAGAGGTCCACGGCGACGGGCGTAGCGCACATCTCTCTATGGCTTGGTGTATACTAGTGTATACTGCTGCTGCGACTACGAGGGATACACCGCGGCGCCGGGGATATTGCCGCCCTTCCTTGAAATCTCTCTCTCTCTCTCTCTCTCTCTCTCTCTCTCTCTCTCTCTCTCTCTCTCGACGCCCCCCTACGCACTACACGCTAGGAGGGATTGCGTTTATCACCCCAAGACGGAATTAAGCAATCGTTGTTGTTGTCCGCCATGAGCCTCAGTGGGACGGGCCCAGGAACCCCCTGCAAACCCTGGAATGGGGCGACGGATCGCCCTTTAAATGGCCTCGCCGCGTCTTTACGCTGTGATTGGATCTCCAGCAGTAGTAGGGCTGCTTCGTGGCGTGCGGTGGTTGTGTTTCTGTTGCAAGATGGAGAGGGTCCTTCGGGGTGGCTAATGCGTGCGAGTGAGATAAAGAGAGTTCGTTGCCCTGGCCACTTTCTTTTGCGGTCGTTCGTCGTTTTTCCCTTTCCCTCTACAACATACGGTAAAAACAATGTCCGATTTTTCTGAGTGAAAAGAGGAAACTTTTGGGAACTTAACCCATAAACCTTATAGAAAACTCAGTAATTTTGATAGAGGCTCCTCAAAACGTGCTCATTAAAGGCTTAAAGTAAAATTGTTCATGCTTCTGTAGAAGTACAAAATAAGTGGCCAGGAACAATTTTTGAACGTAGAGGTAATCTAGATCTATGTCTTTGTGCACATCTAAATCAAATTCCATATTACTGTAATATTATGCACAATTTTATGCATAACTATGGACAGTTAAGTGCACAACAACTAAGCACAATGTATATATAATTATGCACAAAATTTGGGCATACTTACGGCTGTTAAAAATTCTGCATGTTTATTCTCAATAAAATGCATAAGGGTTTATGATGTACCAGCGAGAACAAGAAGGAAACGCGGTCCGCATCAGGCGAAAATTCCAAAACAGAGTGTGGGCCGGTGTGGGCACTCCACGGAGTTATCCGCTAGTCT
Organism: Frankliniella occidentalis; assembly: GCF_000697945.3. NCBI lineage: Eukaryota > Metazoa > Arthropoda > Insecta > Thysanoptera > Thripidae > Frankliniella > Frankliniella occidentalis. The sequence goes on from NW_026267179.1 coordinate 1,024,358, forward strand.
TTGAAATTCATGGAATGGCCTTGAACTCCAAGAAAAACATTTCACCGCGTGATCTAGATACGCGTATATGCAATGCCCTAACAGGGGCAAATTCTGTGTAACCCTGGACGAAAAACAGCGCGAAGCGCATAAACTGCCCTCTGCTGGTTGTGCCTACGTCCCACGCCACCGCCGCTGGAATGGTGCGCACGTTCCGCCGCGCCACTCCACCGCAGAGGGAAGGCCGACTGACCTGTCCGCGACTGTGGCACAGCCCTGCACAACCTCCGGCACAACCATGCGCAACCCGGCACAGCGCGGCGGGGCATTGTGGGGTGATAATGCCAACTCAAAGGTGCCCCGCCGACTAGACCCCTGATAGAGCTTCTGACATTTCAGTCGCGCTCGGGGTGTCATATCACGATTTCCACCTACATAATAGACCAACTTGGATTCAAAAGCTTCTTGTTTTCTCCTTTTCTTGTTGTTGCTTTTGTACTTTTTGAGTGTGTCCTCCGAAGCCTCCGCTTTTGCGTTGAACGCGTCACGTGACTTTCTCCATTCTTATATGCTCTCTCACATCTTCTCTTTATTCGGCGAAGGACGTGTGTAAGTTTTTCCTGGTCCATCCTTTTTATTTCTGGGCGGCCTGGTTCGAGGATTTGCTTGGCTTTGGACGCGGCGCATATTTCACCGCGGACCGATACCAATATCACCCGTCCGACAGTAAGAGACAGAAAGAGAACAGCGGCGTGCCTCGCACCAACACGGCGTCACACCAATTGAAGAATCCCACGTTCCGCGCCATTTTTATCTGCAGATTCAAATGTCAACGTGAATTATGGCCCAGCTAGTACATTCCGGACAGCGAGGCGGGCCGGGCGGTGGGTGTGTGTCGAGGGGGTGGGATGGGATAGGAAGGGGTGCGGAGGGGGACGAGGGGGTGGCTGGAGGTGGGTTAGAGGGTTATCGAGGCGAGTGGGGGGTGGGGGCCCTGTCCTGGCCTCGCCGGACGGCGGGCGGGCTGGGGAGGGTGACACCCTCTAGCCGGCAGAGACAGACAGGATAAGAGTCCCTCCCTCTGCCCCCATCCACCGTATCCCGGTCGCGCGCCCGCTCCGGGTCCCGAGCCTTGGCCAAGCTGAAACCCTCCCTGATGTACAGCAGCCAAAAAGTAGAGACATGTGAAGAGGATCCTTGCCCGAGAGATAATCGGTGGCAATCTCTCTTCTGTCCGGGCGCTACGGCGAACCCGTTTCGTTTGCTGCCCCGCCCAAGCCATGCCCCAGGGCCAGCGGACCGGAGGGCGTCCAAACTGGGCTGGGAGAGGTTCTCATGGAGACTGCAAATTTAACTTGATTTTTTAAAGCTCTTTTTGTCTACCGGAAGCCTTGACATTTTCGGTCAAATTTTCTCCCCGAACCAATACGCATACCAGTATTTCACTTCTTGTATTTTTAGAATGATATCTCACAGTTGCTTATAAGATTTTGTTCCGCAGTGTCGGCTTGTCCGCCAGCATCAAAGGTCTAGCCTATCCTCCAGCTAGCTCGGTGCGACACATCGGTGGCAGGGTCTTTAATTGCTAATGCATTGGCTGTCGCCCGACACACACTCTGTCTGTGGCTACATGGCGCATGACATCGCAACGGAGGAGGAACTAGACTACACAGCCTTGGGGAGATATCAGCAGAAAGCACAGTTTTCCATTTGGCCACGAAAATATTTATGGAATTGTCAGATTTAACCGCGAGGCAGGCATGTATCAAATTTTCAGTTGTGCAACGTGGTTTAAGTTAACAAAAAGTAGCCATGTTAACACCTTTGAGTCCCAGGGGAAAGGGAGCAGTGGGCCGCTAACACAGTTCATTGTGGGTATATGTGTGGTCACTTGGGACTCAGCGTGATAACAGTCTGCACACTGACATCAGTTGTGCTTGTCCAAGCACTTCACGGCAAAAAGTTTTTCGTGGATTTCAAGGACGAGTGGATAATTTCCAGATCGACCTTTGAAATCCCAGGATCTGCCTTGAAACCATTTGCTTCCAAGGAAAAGCCTTGGAATCTTTGGTCTGATATTCAAGGGGGCAATGCCAGTTTGCTTGGACTTTAAAAAGGAACTGCCGCCCGACACTCGTGGGTGTCCTACTGACTGAAATTGTCCTGCACTGTCTTGTTCGGTTACGCTCTACATGCAGCGGACATAGCCTCTCAATGCATCTTTGCGCTTGTTGAACTGCACCCCGAGGTGACGTAGGGTACCTGCAATTCAATTCGTATAAATAACCAAAGTGCAGGGCATTGAAAGTCTCTTAAAATCTTTGAAAAGTACCAACTTTTGTTTTGTTCTTGGAGTGAGAGGCTTGTTCAAAACAATAACGCAGACATGGCTCACAAATTCGACAGATGAAAGTTACTGTTTTTGATAAAAAGAAATAGTCGGTATTTTTCAGTTTCTACATTATTTTCCTCTCTAACTTGCAGGTCATCCCCCTCCCGCTCTCCAACTCGCTAAAATAATCTTCTCTCTCGTTGAGTGTAAAACATCAACATCCTCACGACGGCGCTATGCGCTATACTCAGCTACGCACCGCCCCTCATCGGGCTTCTGTGCCGAGGTGGCGTGGCGTGGTGCTGGGGGCTAAGGACTCGGAGGAGAGCGAACTGGAGTGTTATCATTGCATCTGCCTCTTGGGGGGGAGGGAGAGCGAGAGCGAGAAAAGGAGCGGGTAGGAGAGGGGTGGGGAGGTGGTGGTTTGGACGACGATTGCCGGTTGCCAATGCACTGGTGAAAATGTTGAAACTGTTGTTGGGTTCAAAGAGAGAGGAGGTTTGGCTATGTTGACACGCTGCACGCTGTAGCCGAAACACTTTGCCCTACTTTCCTGTTTGAACCTCTCTTGAATTCTGTCAACGTGCGCGCGCTTGCGTTTGTGTGTGTGAGAGTGAGTGAGTGAGTGAGTGAGTGTCTAGGTGTGTTTATTTTGACGTCCAGCGGCCTTTGTCGGGACCATTTGACGAGTCGCCAGAGAGGGCGGTCCGGTCCTATGGGCGGCCTTCGTGTCACCCGGGTACCTTCTGTCTGTGTGGCTGCGGGAGGCGGGTCTGGCGGGCCTGGTGAGCCCAGCGCTCTTGTTGTCTTGCCCCCCAGCCCGGGTCCGCCCCCGGGGGGCAGGAGGACAAGGGGCCCTGCAGCGCGGCTCGTTGATAGATAGATGGCAGGCGGGCGGCCCCAGGGCGGCGCTACCCCACGCGATAAGGCCTGGTGCCTCGGGGGCCACAGCGGGGCGCGCGCGGCGCAGCGGGCGGAGCCGGGCGCAGCGCAACATGAAATATTGACCTTTTAAAGAAGAGGCTCGCTCTTATTTAGTCGAGACACTCCGTGGCGCACGCGGACAATCTCTTTTTCTCTGCTCCGCCTCATTCCGGCTAATGCGCCTGCTGCTCCGTTGTCAACAGACTGCTGCTGTTTCTCCTCTCTCTCTCTCTCTCCCCCCCCCTCTCTCTCTCTCTCTCTCTCTCTCTCTCTCTCTCTCGGTGTGCTGCCGCCGCCGCTGCTACGTTGAGGCCTGCTGATCTGATCGTACCCCCTCCCCCCTTCCCGCCGTTTTCTCGCGGTCCCGACAGGGCTCTCGTGAGATCCCCCGCCCCCTCCTACCCCTCCCCTCCCTTAAGTGATTGCTCTCAAGATCACGCTGCGGCGTTTTGCAGATCCCGTGGTGCGCGCTAAGGCTGGCGCGGCGTCCGGTCCGGCTCCGTGGAGATGATTGGTTCATCCTGTGCCCGGGGCTTACTTACCGTGATTGCATGTAGAACGGTCTCTGCAGGACCCTCTGGAGCCTTGTGCCGCCGGGAGCCACTACCCTGGTAGACAACCGACTAGCGTTAGGCGCCACGTTATTGTTATACGCACTCCTTGGAGTTGTTTGCACGACCGGAACGCGTTCGACTGTGTAGCGCCCGCCCCCCGCCCTGCCGCGGCAATTTGAATTCTATTGCTGGGCAGCGGGGCGTGGCAGGAGTAGCAGCAGCTAGCTCGGAGGTGGCAGTGCTCGCACTAGTCATCCCTCCCTCCGTCCCTCTCTTTCTCTGCCCCTCAGTTCTCTTTCTCTTTCCGCTGTCTTCCCTTCTCTTCCCTCAACCCCTGTCCTCTCTCCCTCCCCCCTCTCTCCCCACCTCTCTCGCTCTCTCTCCCCCCTTTCTCCCTCTCTCTCTAAAACAAAAGTTTTCCCGCCCGTTTGTGACGCCCTCGGCGAAGCGCGCATTTACGGTCCATCTGTAATTCAGGCGCACCAACTTTTTCGGAGATGCGCGATAAGATTAAGCGGGAAAAATTGTCGGTCCAGATCTCGTACTCGAGAGTGCGTTGTCGTCGCGTCTCGCTTCTTCAACTCCTCCTGCTGTCATTTGCTGCACGTTTCCTGGCGGACTACACCCAGAAAATGTGGTCTTTGAGTCAATTGTATTCCTTGGACATTTCCAAAGGACTTTTCAACTTTATTCCGAATAAGTCAATGATATTGAAACAACAAAAAACAGTTTTGGGATTGGTGAATCTTTCGTTGAACAAACCGAACTTAAAAATTTCTTTTGGGCAGGGGTACACCGTTAATATTAAACCACTGCGGTGTTGCCTTGGGTCTGCATTTCTCTTCAGTCCCCAGCAGACCCAGGTAGGGTATCGCGGCTTGGGCCGTCCGCTCCGTCCGTCTGCCCGCTGGCCCCGACACCAGACTCTGAGGCGAACCTGGTTGTGGACAGATACGACTCAGTCCCGTGCCAAGAAGCCAAACCTCCGAGGAGGCGGGCCGAATAAGGGCTGCGGAGGCAGGGAGGGTTGTGCGGGGACAGTCCGGACTGTGCCGGGCTGTGCCGGGCCTGCGCCCCCGATATGTCGATAGAATTCCAAGCCAGGCGGGCTGGCCGTCCCTTCTTGCGTCGTGGCGTCGTGACAGAGCCGGGAGCAAGGGACGTTCAGAAAGGGGGAAAATTGGAGGGGGGGGGGGCAGGATGCAGGAGTCCCCATTTGTGGTATACTGTCATTGTCTTACCGGGGGGCTCCGGGCTCCCCGCGCGGTGTACGATCTCCCTGCGCGTTTTTGTCCCTTTCTCTTTTTCGTATCCGCCACCGCTCTCTCTTATTTTCCGCGTTGTCTTTTGTTCTTCCCAGGGGGTAGTGTCTCTTCTCTGGAAACCCAAGTGTGTACTTGAACACACAATATTCTGCATACCTAACATGTATGCAGAATATTCTGTGTACTTGGCAAGTACACAGAATATTGTGTGTACTTG